>NC_079316.1:50380963-50686263 GCF_029931775.1 Euleptes europaea
CTGATGTGGCCCTTGGGAACAATTCAGTGCTGGAATTCTCAATCTTCCCCATTTTATATATAATAGGATACAGATTGATAATGTGGCAAAAACAATTCTTTTGTTTATCTCAAGGAATTATTTATTCCAAAGAATAGTAGCTTTATGGTACATCTTCCTGCAGCTGCAAAAACCGTATGGCCAAAATAATGGAAATTGCTATTAGCATCAAATGTTTTAACTGGTCAGCCAATTCTCTGGTGTCCGGTTATGGAAAGGAGGGGAGATAGGGTTGTCAGCTCCAAGTGGGGAAATGCCTGGTGATTTGCGGGGGGTGGGGGAGTTTTGAGCCTAAAGAGGGTGGGGTTTGGGGAGGGGAGGGACTTCAGTGGGGTATAATGCCATAGAGTCCACCATCCAAAGCGGCCATTTTCTTAAGGGGAACTGAGCTCTGTTGCCTGGAGATCAATTGTAATAGTGGGACATCTCCAACCACCACCTGGAGGTTGGCAACCCTAAATTGAGAGGAAATAATTTTTCACTGATTGCTCATCTTTGCCCCCTTGAAGTGCCACCTCTGAATGAATTTTGTGGCTTAACCAGTCAAAATCAGGATAGTTGACCATTCTGTGGGTGCTTTAATAAGTAACTCATACATCATGCTTTTAGTGTCCTGTGCCTATGCAATGTTGTCACATTGATTCTCCTCATTATGCAGGCCCCAATAGCCACTTTTCAAGCTATTTGAAAAAAATAAAAATAAATTAACGATTGTTCTGTAATTCCAGGTGCAGACGTCGAGTTCTTTCCCTTACTCCTCCTCATGAGATCATACATTTTGGATGCAGAAGGAGAAGACAACAGCTCTGTGAGTTCCAGAGACAGCCCCTACTTCTGGCCATTGGCCTGATGGGTATCTCAGCATCTGCACACCAGAGCAGGAGAGCTTACTTCATCACCAGTGCTCACCCACCAGAGCTGGATATATGCACAGACTTTGTAAACTACAATTTATGGCCTCAGATTATGAAGGGCCTCTAAATTTAAAAACAATGCTAAAATAAATAAATTACCTTTTTTGGGGTAATGCTTTGGGGCCTCTTAAACTTGACATAGTTTAGGGCCCAGAATGTCTTAATCTCATTGTGCCAACCACAATTCATTCTGTGCCCTGATGTCCATAATGTCCTTCCCTTGGATGCTACTTATGCCACCTCACACAGAAATTCTTGCATGTGCAGGTAGCGCCTGGAGATCTGTTGGAGTTACAACTGCTCTCTATATAGATAGGTTCCCCTGTATAAAAGGGTGGCTTTGGAGGATGGACTCTATGGGGCTATACCTCACTGAGCTCCCTCCACAAACCCCACCCTCCACAGGCTCCATCCCCCAAATCTCCAGGAATTTCTCAAACTGGAACTGGCAACCCCAATTTGCAGACAGATTGCCAAGCCTACTGCACTGAGTAGGAATAACCTGGTTCCCTTTAAGCTGATGAGTTCAGGCCATTCTTTGAGGCTTCAGGCTCTGGCTTGACTAGATTTGTTTCTCCTTGGCTTCTTCCAGCCAAGACTCTGGTAGACCTCTTAGCTCCGCCATTCCTGCCTGCTGACTGTCCACCTGCCTTGACTGGTAGCTTTTTATTCTCTCAGCAACTCAGCAGCATGATGTCAGCACATTTCTCTGCAGATAATGCCACTTCCAGTTTTCAGCGATCCACTTCTGATGGATGTGCTGAACCAGGCTTCAGCTCTAGAGACTGA
This sequence comes from Euleptes europaea, assembly GCF_029931775.1. NCBI lineage: Eukaryota > Metazoa > Chordata > Lepidosauria > Squamata > Sphaerodactylidae > Euleptes > Euleptes europaea. The sequence goes on from NC_079316.1 coordinate 50,382,706, forward strand.
CCGTGGTAAATGCCAGGTTTCTTGTCCAAGGAATATGTCACACCATTCTCTGTGGTAAAAAAAAAAAAAAAAAAAAGAGGATTGATGGACTGAGAATACACAGCTTTAAGCCACTTCTAGCCACAGAAACACAACAAAGCTATTTAACAAATCATCTATATACTAATAACGAAGTCGGCCAAATCTGAGGATACTTAAATCTGGTAACTGGAGCTGTAAATGGGCAAGGCAGATCTTTATACAAACCTGAAAAATGCCCCAGGTTTGCAAAAAAATCTAAAATCGTTTTTAAAAATACATTGGTTGTTTTTTTTTAAAAACCCAAATGATAAAAGGAGTGCCAGTATCTTTAACAAAACAAATTCCCTCATTAGCTTCTGCTAGGCATCCACAACATTCTAAGCTGGATTTCTCAGAGTAAAAGGCAGGGGAGGGGAAAGGGTCTGTGTTGGTCTTGGAGGGAAAACTCATTGGGGCCAGGCCTGACTGTCAGCAATCACTGGGTGACTTGATACCACCCAACCTTTGTGACTCAACTAGGCCTGGATGCTTGCTATTGTTCAACAGCAGGTACCCTATGAAAGCCAGTGTGGTGTAGCGGTTAGAGCTTCAGAGTAGGGTCTGGGAGACCCAGGTTTAATCCCCATCTTGCTTTGGAAACTCGGTGGGTGATTTTGGACTAGTCACCTACTTTCATCCTAACCTACCCCACAGGCACTGAGAGACACTGTCCTTCAGTGTTACTACTCTGAAGATGCCTGCCACAGCTGCTGGCGAAACGTCAGGAAAGAAAAGTCCAAGACCACGGTTACACAGCCCGGATAACCTACAAGAACCTACCCCACAGGGTTGTTGTGAGGATAAAAAGGAGGAGAGAAGGATAATGTAAGCTGCTTTGGTCCTCACTGAAGAGAAAGGCGGGGTATAAATGAAGAAGATAAATAATAAATATAGTTGAAGATGAGAGGCAGATAAAAGGTAGGTTGGTGAATGGCTAAGGAGGAGAGAATGAAGAAAGGAAAGGGGAGAGGATATGGGGGTTGCCAGAAGGAGGGAAAAGGGAAATAATATGGGGAGGGGAATAAAGGGGAAAGTCCCCCTATAAGTCCTTGCATTTTCTCTACTATGCAGGTGGGCATGGCCCAATGGATGGCATCCCCCAACTGTGCCATAGTTTTTCTAGATGGAGGCTGCTGGCGGGGGGGAGGGAGCTGATGATGGGGGACAGATAAAGGTAGGTTGGCTGTTGGGTGGATAGGAGAGAATGAGGCAGGAAAATGGGAGAGGCTATGGGAGCTTTCAGGAAAGGGAAAGAGGAAATAGCGAAGGAGGGGAAAATGAGATGCCCCCCTATAAATCATTGTGGATTCTGGCTTGTTCTAATATAATAGCGGCCTTTCTAGAGGCTATCATTCAAAGTGACAATTATTTCCCAAACCACATACTGCAATAACATATTCACAATTCTTTTTGTTAAAAAAACCCTGTACATTATACAATGCAATGCACATACAAACTGTTAACAAATACAGTATACGATTTTTTCCCCTTGGCAGTCAGACTAATATCACATTCCTTACAGCTTAATTTTTTTCTCCAAGGCTGAAAAAATAAATAAAAAATGTCAAAATGTTGAATGTGGGACTGCCAACAAGTGATCTCATTTTAGTTGCAAAGGCAAATGATGCCTGCATTCCTAGACAATACTTTCCCCAAATTGCTATTGAATTGTGGTGATGTCATCTAAACTTAATGTGTTTCTAATAAATAATGCATTAGGAAATTCTGATTTTCCAGAGGTATGATAACAAACCAATCTTCAGTTGCTACCAGCAACCTTACTTTAGTCTTTTTTGGAGTGCTCCGCTATATTTCTTTTACTCGTTTTCGTCGCTCAGAAATGCTATGAAATAAAATATTTGTCATGAGATGTCAAGACATTGAACTTAATTTAATCCGCAAGTCTGGAGGTATGTGGTTCTGTAACTAGACACATGTCACAGTTACTTACTAAGAATAGAATGGAAAAGCATCTTTTAGTCACGGAACTCTGCATGAAAATCCCTTCACTCACAAAACCACACCATTAATGCAAATAACGACTGTGTTTCCTCATCGATGGGAAACTGGAATGCATTCATGATTCTTAACTGTGCTGAGAAACTGCATACTTTACTAGTGAAATAATTCATAAGTTGACTCCATAAGAATAATTTGAGCATTTGAGTTCACAACACAAAGAATTTGATCTTTTACTGGCACACTGTTTGGAAAGTAGATCAAGACAGAAAAGCACCTCAACACTTATGGTTTTAACATTTGAAACACACAAACACACACTGGCAATTTACACTATGGCTTCAGTCCTTTGCACTCTTACTTAGAAGTTCCATTGGATTAAGTGGAGTTACTTTCAAGAAAACATGCCTAGGGTTGCTCTGGGATATCTGTTTATATAATTTCAGTTTTATTACACCTCGTATAAATGAACCAGTTTTTTTATTGTGTTCTTTGGGGTGAAAGGACTGATGATCAGGGCAAGCATATTTTACAATAGTTGCTGTTCTTCCCATTTAAAACAAGAAATGGTTGGCAGATTAGAGTGGAACTATCCTTTCATATTCTCCAAACACGTTTTATTTTCTAGGGCTTTTAATGCGGTATAAACTGCAGGCATCTTTTATGTGTGTTGATATGTGGGCGCTATTTGGAATTTTAATGTGTTGGTTTTAAACTGTAACATTTTAATCATGACTTGTGAACCATGTTGATCTGTGAGAAAAGATGGGATATAAATATTGTAATGAATAAAAATATATGTATGTATGCCCCTATTACATATTAATATACTGCCTTTCTCTGAAAAACTACAGGCTCAAAGCAGTTTACAGATAAAGATAATATAAACAAAAAACCCTGCACATTCAAATATCCAGGTTAAAAGGGTATGAAACAGAAACCAGTAATGATAATATATCAGTTAGTCTCTTTTTCATGGCAGTCTTCAGCCAACATCATTGGTGCAATATAGCCCCTCTCTAGTCCTCATCCAAATGTTCTCAAAAAAAGCATCACTTTACAGGTCTGACAAAACTGGGACAGGGATGGGTCAGGACTAACTTCCTGGGGCAGCACATTTCAGCACACTGGTGCAGACAGTAAAAAAACTGGAATGGAGAACCTTTCAAACCCCCCTCTAACAAGGAACAGAGAGATGGTATTGACTTGATGAATGAAGTCGACACTTTGGTTAAAACAGAAAGAGGCAGACCTTTATAAAACCTGTGTGTGTTGTGTGTTAAGTGCCGTCAAGTTGCTTCTGACTCATGGCGACCCTATGAATCAAAGTCCTCCAAAAAGTCCTATCTTTGACAGCCTTGCTCAGATCTTGCAAACTGTGGGCTGTGGCTTCCTTTATTGAGTCAATCCATCTCTTGTTGGGTCTTCCTCTTTTCCTGCTGCCCTCAACTTTCCCCTCAACTTATAAAACCTACAGCACTGAAAACATTGCAGCTGTGACTTCTGGAAAGTGGGTGGCATCATGGGATCCAAAGAAGGTAGTCCTAGATCACAAGGCAACTCATAAGAACATAAGAAAGGCCCTGCTGGATCAGACCAAGGCCCATCAAGTCCAGCAGTCTGTTCACACAGTGGCCAACCAGGTGCCTCTAGGAAGCCACTAACAAGATGAGTGCAGCAGCACTATCCTGCCTGTGTTCCACCGCACCCAAAATAATAGGCATATTCCTCTGATACTAGAGAGAATAGGTATGCAACATGACTAGTATCCATTCTAACTAATAGCCACGAATACCCCTCTCCTCCATGAATATGTCCACTCCCCTCTTAAAGCCCTCCAAGCTGGCAGCCATCACCACATCCTGGGGCAGGGAGTTCCACAATTTAACTATACATTGTGTGAAAAAAAATACTTCCTTTTATCTGTTTTGAATCTCTCGCCCTCCAGCTTTAGCAGATGACCCCGTGTTGTAGTATTATGGGAGAGGGAGAAAAACGTTTCCCTGTCCACTCTCTCCAAACCATGCATAATTTTATAGACCTCTATCATGTCTCCCCTTAGCCGCCTTCTTTCCAAGCTAAACAGCCCTAAGTGACCTAACCGCTCCCCATAGGACAGTTGCTCTAGTCCCCTAATCATTTTGGTTGCTCTTTTCTGCACCTTCTCAAGCTCTGTAATATCCTTTTTTAGGTGTGGTGACCAGAACTGTTCACAGTATTCCAAGTGTGGTGTCACCATAGATTTGTACAAGGGCAGTATGATATCAGCAGTTTTATTTTCTATTTCTTGTCTAATTATGGCCAGCATAGAATTTGCCTTTTTTACAGCAGCCGCACATTGGGTTGACATCTTCATTGAGCTATCCACTACCACCCCAAGATCCCTTTCTTGGTCTGTTGCTGCCAGCACAAATCCCATCAGTGTATATGTGAAGTTGGGATTTTTTGCCCAAATATGCATCACTTTACACTTACATTGAATCTCATTTACCATTTTAATGCCCATTCTTCCAGTATACAGAGATCCTTCTGGAGCTCTTCACAGTCCGATTTTGTTTTAACCACCCTAAATAATTTGGTGTCATCTGCAAACTTGGCTACTTCACTTTTTAACCCCAACTCCAGGTCATTGATGAACAGGTTGAAAAGCACTGGTCCCAACACAGATCCCTGAGGCACCCCACTGCTCACATCCCGCCATTGTGATAAGTGACCATTTATTCCTACTCTCTGCTTCCTATTTTTCAGCCAGCTCTCAATCCATAAGAGGACTTGCCTCTTATCCCATGACTATGAAGTTTGCTTAGCAGTCTTTGGTGGGGGACTTTGTCAAAAGCTTTTTGGAAATCCAAATACACAATATCCACAGGCTCATTCCTGTCCACATGCTTATTGATGCTTTCAAAAAACTCTAATAGGTTAGCGAGACAGGACCTACCCTTACAGAAGCCATGTTGGGTTTTGCCCAGCAGACCTTGCCCTTCTATATGCTTGACAATTCTATCTTTAATAATGCTTTCCACTAATTTACCCGGAACAGACGTTAAGCTAACTGGCCAGTAATTTCCTGGGTCCCCCCTGGAACCTTTTTTATAAATGGGTGTTACATTGGCCATTCTCCAGTCCTCTGGTACAGAGGCTGATCGAAGGGACATATTACATATCTTTGTTAGAAGTTCAGCAATTTCCCATTTGAGTTCTTGAAGAACTCTAGGATGAATACCGTCTGGTCCCTGTGACTTGTTAGTTTGCAGTTTGTCTAGACGTTCTAGGACTTCCTGCTTTGTTACCACTATTTGCCTCAGTTCCTCATTTTCCCCTCTCCAAAATCTCTGTTCAGGAGAAGGAATCTGCCCTGTATCTTCAACAGTGAAGACAGATGAGAAGAATTCATTTAGCTTTTCAGCAATCGCTTTATCCTCCCTTAGAGTTCCTTGTCTCCCATTGTCATCCAATGGTCCAACCGCTTCCCTAGCTGGTTTCCTACTCCTAATATACTTAAAGAATTTATTATTGTTTGTTTTGATGTGTTTAGCAATAAGCCCCTCAAAATCTTTTTTTGCATCTCTAATTATCTGCTTGCATTTCCTTTGTGCAAGTTTGTGTTTGCTTCTGTTCGCCTCGTTTGGGCAAACCTTCCAGTCTCTGAGAAAGACTTTTTTTCTCTAATTGCTTCCTTCACCTTACCCGTTAGCCATGGTGGTGACCTCTTGGACTTATTACTACCTTTCCTGACCTGCAGTATACAAGCTAGCTGAGCCTCTAGTAATGTGGACTTGAGTAACCCCCAAGCCTTTTCAAGAGATTTAATCCTCTTAACCGTTCCTTTCAACTTCCTCAAAAAGAGCCCAAACAGAATTCAGTTCTCTGGAGAGAGTTCCAGAGCTATTTATACAGAGCAATGTGTTTTAACCAGAGTAGGTCAAAGCAGCAATTTTAATCTGGAGACTACTGCATTCAAAAGTGTTTCTAGACATGACACTGGTGAAGGATTAGTCTGTAGGCCTGCTTCCCTGGACAGTAGGTCTGTAGGGAAAGTTTTCCTTAACATTTTCTAATAGCGCCATGCACAGCAACAGATTAAAAGGTTAAAACAATTCTGCTGTCAAAAAAAATCAATAATGCAATTGCAACCTTTAAATACATAGGCATTTTAAATGCATAGTGCACACAGCTTGCTGTTTAAAGCCGCTTAAGAATTACCAGGGAATCCTCTGGGTTTGCTGTTGCTGTTGTTGCTGCTGTTATTGTTATCTCTTTCAGCTTGTAAGGAAAATGTAAAGCAAATTAGTTTTAATGATTAATTTTCCAAGCAAGGCAGAACCAAGACAACTAATAGGAAACATTATTAAAAAAAAAATCTTCATGCTGCAAAACCTAGGACCCATGCCACTTATTTCGGGACCATTCAGTGAGTCCTGCATGCATCTCTGCTTCTGGTCCCTCTCTTCATTGCCATAGAGTCCGATTGCCAAAATGGCCATTTTCTCCAGGGGAACTGATCTGTATTGGCTGGAGATCAGTTGTAATAGCGGGAGATCTCCAGCTAGTACCTGGAAGTTGGCAACCCTAAAAACAATAGACCTTTCTAAGGAGGGATGCCCTCCCCCTGGAACTCTCTTAGCAGGAAGGTCTACCAGTCTAGCTCTCTCCTTACCTCCCAGGAAGCTGTTAAAATTTTTTATTCCAGAAGGATGAAGTGTATTGCTATTTTAATTGATCTGTGTTCTGTTGTTGTCGTGTACTACTTAATGGGCTGTAAATTGTAGTATTTTAGGGATATTTAAGTGTTGTACTTAATTTCTGTAAAATTTCTGAGAGCCCTTTTGTGTTATGTGGTGGGATATAAATTTAAAGAAATAATTAAATAATAAATAAAATATTATGAGGCTTCTGAGAACTGTCCTTGTTTCTGGGAACTGCCTTCTTTGAATGCTGCTGGTCAAGCCAACCTTGAAAATTTGGTGAACTTCACAAGCAGCTTCTAGTGAAGCAAGGATAGCTACTGCAGGCAGAAATCCCCAGGGAAAATCTAGTGTGTAAATACAAGGCATTTTGCATGCCCATCTACATCCTTATAATACAGTTAACATTCATTCACCTTGTACATTCTTTCTGCATCTGTTGATGCATCCTTCTACTTTTATATTACCTCAGGATCTTTTGCTGTCCTTGTAACTGAGTGACACAAACTCTCCTAGAGCTAACCTTTCAAAAACTGTCACATTTCCTACTCTCTGGATTTGAGGCACGTCATTCCCTGGCCAGACAAATTTTTCATCCTTGTCATTTTTGCACCATGGCCTCTGAAAAAATGTTCGGTGACATTTACATAATTGCTCTTAGAGAGTGGAGATCCTCTTTCTTTTCTGGCATTGCCAAGCTTCATTGGTGAATGACTGACAGTTTCCCCTCTGTTTTCTGATCTTCTCTTGAGCAGTTTCAGATGCTTCATTTTCTTACCGTCACAGTGTGCACCACCTCTCACTGAGTGCGCTATACCTCGTGCGTGTCCAATGATGGGTAGCTGTGGCACTGCCAGGTGGCAAACTATGAAGGTGGGCTTTGACACACAGGACTCTTTTAGGAATGTGGATTAGGGTTGTGCATATCAATATACCCAAACCGAAAATAAACCCCAAATTAGCCATTTTGGCAATAATCAGGTTTTGAGTAGACCGAATATCAAAACCTAGGAATCTGCCCAAAGCTAAATAGGTGATTTCTGAAAAAGCCATTCGGCTTTTTTGGGTTGAGTTTTGGCCTCTGCTCAGCTGCACGACTCTGTGCTTTCTCCCATTTTTCTATCTTTGGACTGGTTTTGTTAGGGCCCCATAGTTGGGGCCCTTTTGAAGTAGGGGTCATGTAATCAGAGCCAGCTTGGTCTCACCAACCATCACCTTTCAGTGAGTTAATCTGGATCAAGCATAAGGGTTATTTAAAAGACTGGGCTCACCCAGTCTCGTCTGGAGGGATATACCCTCCAACTAAAAAGAACCAGCTTCGACAGCTGTTCACACCACCAGACTTCCAAAGGAGACTTCCTCACCTGCACAGATGAGCAGTCTCCTTCAGAACAGACCCCCTTAGTTGAGACTTTGGCTGGCTCTGATATCACCACCACCACCCATGAAAACCAGCTCTCAAACTGAAGGTCGCCCAGAGTAGAGGCTTCATTTCCCTGCACCATGACCATCTTTTGAAATCAGATTTTTGATTATTATAATAAAGGACAGTTCACAGGATGTCATTTGCCACCAGTTCTCAGCAACGCTGAACGTCTGAACCTGAGAACCGATGGACAGCTTGGCTCACAAAAGCCTGGAGGATGGGGGCGACCCCTTTGCTGGCCCATAAAATTGCCCCCCTACCTCAAAGTTCACTAAACTTGGGTGACTGTCTAAGGAGAGACTCTACCTCCAAAAATGCCCCCACAGGAGCTTTGAAAAAAATCCCCATGGACTATAATGGGCCTGAATTTTTTCGGTAAACCCGGAAATAAGCTGAATACTCATATTTACTGGTATGGGTATTCAGCTTATTCCGGGTTTACTGAAAACAATTGGGGCCAATGATCCCAAACTCGCAATTTATTGATTTTTTTTTTTTTGCATGACCCTAATGGGGACTTTATAAACATTTCACTAGGAAGGAAAGACACAGTGCACATATTCCTGCAGTTGACTTGATGCAGAAGGATGAGAAAACCAAAACGGTTTTAAGCAATCTCTTCTGGGAGAAAAATAAACACAGCCATTTTTTGTATTTCTGTTTTTTATGGCCAAGTCAATCAAATTAATGGTAATGAACAGGGGCAGATTAGCCCAAGATAAAGCTATGCTGAGTGTAGCATTGCCAGGCCTTGAGGTTGGGGCAGCAGGAGGCTCTGATGGCAGGGTTGGCTGGAAATGGCATCACCACAATGTTATTTCCAGTTTTCTGGTAGGAAATGATATTGTGGGATCTTGTGACACCATTTCCCCCTCCCTGTTTCTCCCTGCTGCTTTGAACAATGGTGGGGACTAGGGAAGACTGGTGCCAGAAGCAGGTAAGTGGCTACCCTAGTGGTCCCTGCGGTGCTGCAAGCTAGCAATGCAGGGACTGCTTGGTTCCGACCTCGCCAGCAACACCAACAGTGGGTATTAGCTTACCCATTGTCTCCTTTTGCACTGCTGCCACCATGACCAGGTCTGAAACAAGCAGCCCCTGGGCTAGCATAACTATTGGGCCTTGGCTTTGTTTGCTCCTGCCTGTTCTAGGCATTCCAGAGTACTAGCTCCCTGGGGAGAAGATAAAGGTAGGATAGCTGGTGGATGGGAAAGAGAGGAGGTAGGAAAGAGGAGAGGCAGTAGAGGCTTTCAAGGAAGGGAAAGAAGATAATAATGGAGGAAAGGGAAAGGAAAATTCACCCCTTAAGTCCTTGTGGGTTCCCTCTTGTCTTTTTGTGTTTAGTATGGGGATTGTTCAACTACTTTCATTTTTACAGCTGCTCTATATATTTTTTGTCTGTTCATATGTGTGTGTGTGTTAAGTGCTGTTGATCTATAACCCACTGATTTGTTTTTTTGGCAGTCCACGGAATCCGTAACACTCTCCTCCAACACCACATTTCAAAGGAATCTATTTTCTTCCTATCAGCTTTCTTCACTGTCCAGCTTTCACACCCATACATAGTAATAGGGAATACGAAGGCATGAATTAATCTAGTCTTGGTCCTTACACTTCAAAATCCTTACACTTCAAAATCTTTTCTAGCTCCTTCATGGCTGCCCTTCCCAGTCTCAATTGCCTTCTAATTTCTTGGCTGCAGTCTCCCTTTTGGTTGATGGTGGAGCCAAGGAATAGAAAGTCTTGAACAATTTCAATTTCCTCAGTGTCAACCTTAAAGTTGTGTAATTCTCCTGTAGTCATTACTTTTGTTTTCTTGATGTTCAGCTGTAGTCCTGCTTTGGCACTTTCTCTTTTAACTTGCAGCAGTAGTCGTTTCAAATCTTCACTATTTTCTGCCAGTAATGTAGTGTCATCAGCATATCTCAAATTATTAATGTTCCTCCCTCCAATTTTCACCCCACCTTCGTCTAAATCTAATCCTGCTTTCCTAATTATATGTTCTGCATATAGATTGAAGAGATAGGGAGATAAAATACATCCTTGTCTGACACCTTTGCCAATTGGAAACCATTCTGTTTCTCCATATTCTGTTCTAACTGTGGCCTCTTGTCCAGAGTAGAGGTTGCGCATTAAAACAATCAGATGTAGTGGCCCACCCATTTCCTTTAAAACCAGCCATAGCTTTTCATGATCCACACAGTCAAAAGCTTTGGTGTAATCTATGAAACACAAGCTGATTTTCTTCTGAAATTCTCTCGTATGCTCCAGTAACCAGCGTATATTTGCAATATGATCTCTAGTGCCTCTTCCCTTTCTGAAACCAGCTTGAACATCAGGCATTTCTCGTTCCATATATGGTAACAGCCTTTGTTGTAAGATTTTGAGCATCACTTTACTTGCATGAGAAATTAATGCGATGGTCCGATAGTTGCTGCAATCTTTGATGTCTCCTTTCTTGGGAATTGGAATGTAAATGGATCGTTTCCAGTCTGTGGGCCATTGTTTTGTTTTCCATATCTGTTGGCATATTCTTGTCAAGATTTTGATGGACTCTGTTTCTGTGGCTTGGAATAGCTCTATTGATATCCCATCTGCTCCTGGTGATTTGTTTCTCCCGATTGCTCTCAATGCAGCTTTCACTTCACTTTCTAAAACTGTAGGTTCTTCTTCAAAAGATTCTTCTTGGAAAGAATCTTTTATCCTTTCATCTCTTTTGTATAGTTCTTCAGTGTATTATTCCCACCTTTTCTTTATTTTGTCCTGTTCAGTTAATGTATTTCCATGCTGATCTTTCAGCATGCCTAACCTTGCTTTAAATTTCCCTTTGATTTCTTGGATCTTGTGGAACAGATCTCTTGTTCTTCCTTTTTTATTGTTCTCTTCTATTTCTTTACACTGGTTATTATAATAGGTCTCTTTGTCTCTACGTGCGAGTCGCTGGAACGTTGCACTTAGACTTTTGATTCTATTTCTGTCACCTTCTACTTTTGCTTCTCGTCTATCTCTGGCAATTTTAAGAGTTTCCTCAGACATCCATCGAGGTTTTTCTTTTCTTTTGGCTACAGGAATAGTCTTTGCACATTCTTCCTTGATAATATCTCTAGTTACCACCCATAGTTCTTCAGGTTTACATTCACTTGAACTCAGTAATGCAAATCTGTTCCTTACAAGGTCTTTAAAGTCTTCCGAAATATTGCTTAGATTGTATTTTGGTGCTATGAATGTATTTTTCTTAAGCTTTATCTGGATTTTCGATATTAACAATTCATGATCTGTACCGCAGTCAGCTCCTGGTCTTGTTTTGGCTGAGAGAATAGAGCTTCTCCATCTTCTGCTTCCAATTATATAATCTATTTGATTTCTATACTGGCTGTCTGGTGATGTCCATGTATACAATCGTCTATTTGGTTGTCTGAAACATGTGTTTGCAATGAACAGATTGTTGTCTTCACAGAATTCTACGAGGCGTTCTCCTGCTTCATTCTGTGCTCCTAGCCCAAATCTGCCAACAACATTTGATTCTGCTTTGTTTCCTACTTTTGCGTTCCAATCATCTATGATTATCAGCATATCTTGTTTAGGTGTCTGATCAATTTCTTCCTGAACACTGGCATAAAAACTTTCAATTTCTTCCTCATCAGCATCTGTAGTTGGGGCATAAACTTGAATGATACTTATGTTGATAGGCTTTCCCTGAAGTCTGATTGATATTATTCGGTCAGACTTTGCATTATAGCTCCTGACTGCCTTTGCTACATCTTGCCTCATTATTAAAGCAACTTTGTTTCTTCTCTTTTTGTCATTCCCTGAATAAAACACTTTGTAATTTTCTGATTGAAAATGTCCTAATCCAGTCCACTTTAATTCACTTACTCCCAGGACTGAAATGTCCATACGTTCCATTTCTTGTTTAGCAATTTCAAGCTTACCCTGATTCATGCTTCTCACACTCCATGGTCCTATTATATGCGTCGAACAGCTTCGGACTTTCCTTTTGCATCTATTCATGTCAACCACTGAACATCCTTTCGGCTTTAGTCCAATCGCATCATTAAGAACTGCGCTACTCGTACTTGTCCTCTGCTCTACCCCAGTAGCAGATTGAGTGCCATCTGACCTGGGGGTCCCATCTTCCAGCACTATATCTTTTATCATTTTGGATTGTCTCATCATAGGGTTTTCAAGGTAAAGGTTGGTCAGAAGTGGTTTACCAGTGCCTTCTTCTGCGCAGTACTAACCAGGGTTAGCTATAGTGGCACTGCTGTTGTCTACGAAAGATCTTCCGCCAGTGTCACCTTCCACTACTGCTGCTGCCCAGTAGCTAACCTTCAGGGATTCCTCTGCCCCCATCCCCATTGGAACTGCCTGTTCTTTTCTGCGGATGTGGCCATTGATCCCTTAAGGGGGTGGATGCATCTTCGTCTGGTGTCTCAGCTGTGACCATTCCGTCTTGAGTGACTCTGCTAGGAGTTTAGTCTCTTGATAGAGTCTAGACCCCTTACGGTATTGCTCTCAGCTTCCCTGACACACACAAACCCCCTCATCACGTTAAGGTGTACATCCAGAAGGGGCTATTCATATACATAGGCCTATTTTTGTCTCTCTTTTTTTGCTGTCACATCTGACTTACGGCAACCTCTGGTGTGGTTTTCAAGGCAAGAGATGTTCAGAGGTGGCTTGCTACCTGCCTTCACCACAAGGCCCTGGTATTCCTTTGAGGTCTCCCATCCAAAGACTTGACAGGGTCGACCCTGCTTAGCTTCTGAGATCAGACTTGCCTGGGCTGTCCAGGTCAGGGCCTATTTGCGTGTGTGTGTAGAGCCCCATGGTGCAGAGTGGTAAGCTGCAGTACTGCAGTCAAAAGCTCTGCTCACAACCTGAGTTTGACCCGACAGAAGTCAGTTTCAGGTAGCCTGCTCAAAGTTGACTCAGCCTTCCATCCTTCCAGGTCAGTGAAATGAGTACCCAGCTTGCTGGGGGTAAAGCATAGACAACTGGGGAAGACAATGTCAAACCACCCCATAAACAAAGTCTGCCTAGTAAACATCGGGATGTGACTTCACCCCATGCTTGCACAGGGGGCTACCTTTACATCTATAAGAGCACAAGACAGCACAAGACAGCTGAGCTCTGGAACTAGATGAATTACTTCCTGTATATATAGCTTGAACTTCAGCAGTCTTGTGCCATAGGAAAACTGCCCTCTAGATTTGATTGCTGCGATATGAGTCTTGGTGAACAGGAAGCTATTTATCTAGTCTGGCATCTAAGTGGTACAGAGTGGTGTGGAAAGTATTTCTGTTTACTCTCCCTGTATATGAGACAGCTTGGGAGGAATATTGTACACCAAGATACTTCCCTCCTCTGATTCCTGCCTCGCCGGACAAACAACTGCCCTCGAATTTTGTTCCTCTGGGGAAAGCAAAGAGCATGCTCAGTATTTACTAAGCACCTGGGGGTGTTTTCTTTTCTAATTTTGAAAGCAATATTTTCCTGTATATCTAGCAAGTCCCCCATGTGGAAACCTCTACTTGGTCTGTGGGTGGTCCCAGTTTTCTGTCCTGATGATAGGCATGGGACCTGTTAAAAGGAGTGGTGAGCCACAGTTTGATTTTATAAGTGGACAGATTGTTGACCTGGAACCTGAGAAGCCAGGCTGTCTCATACACTTACTGTGTAAATTGGGACAAGTGGCTCTCTCAGCCTCTTCTTCCCATCAATAAAATGGGAACAGCACAGCTCCACTTCACAGTGCAGATGGGGTAATACAGAAGACTATGGTCTTCTTTGCAAAATAGCAGTGCGGTATAAATAACTGATTTGAACCAGAATGATCAACCACCGGGCAACTGGGGCAGGTGCCCCAGGCCCTGCGCTGGCAGAGCCCCAACTACCCAGCTGCCATGGCACCAGTAAAGCTAAACCAGGTGGCAGCTTTATGGATCTGGCCATCCAATCATCTAGGAAGGGAGGTGTTTGGCCTTCCACCCACATGCAAGATGGTGGTGGCATTGCCCTCCTAGCAGTGCAGGCTGGCACCCTTCAATGTAGGGTTCCCAACCTCCAGGTACTAGCTGGAGATCTCCTGCTATTACAACTGATCTCCAGCCATTAGAGATCAGTTCCCCTGAAGAAAATGGCTGCTTTGGCAATTGGACTCTATGGCATTGAAGTCCCTCCCCTCCCCAAACCCCACCCTCCTCAGGCTCCACCCCCAAAACCTCCCACCAGTGGCAAAGAGGTACCTGGCAACCCTACGTCAATGGCATCATCTCTCTGCATGAGTTGAGGTAAGGAAGCACAGGAGGAAGGATGCTGAGCCTCTGCAGAAGCCATGCGCATGTTGGAGAAGGGTGGGTTTGAGCCTTCTGTTCATAGGACAGGTGTGGCTCTTGCCTACCCACCTGCTCACTATGGCAGTGGTGGTGAAGTTGCGCCTCCCCCATCTGGGAGCCAGCCTGCCTGCTTGCTGCTGTGGAAGTGGAAATCCTCGTCTCTGTAGAGCTTTTTGCTTGGCTAGATTGAATGCTAATCCTTCTATGGTAATGCAGGGCAGAATTCTGAATATACCATACTCAGACAGGATCTGCCCTTGCTCTTCTGGCTCTATTGACACATTAGCCCATGCCCTTTTGGAATGTCGCTTTTACGAGGAACTTCGATCACACTATATTTCCCCCCTTTTAATATACAAATCCAATGCCTCTGTGACTGACATAATGCCTTTTTTACTAAGCGACAGGGACCCCAAGGCTACATTGTCAGTGGCAAGATTTGTTTCAGTCCTTATATCCCTCCAACACTAGATATATGCTGCTCAAGATCAATTGATCAAGGAGCTTCTAAGGGATAAAAGGTAAAAAAAAAGGTGGAAGTGGAATTGTGTCCACCAGGGTGCCCACTCACTACTGCAGTGGTGGAATTCTTCCCCATCCATGGTTCAGGCTGCCCGCTCACTGCTGTTGTGGTGGAGTTGGGCCTGCCCCCATTCATTGCTCAGGTCACCATCTCACTGCTATGGCAGAAAAGTTGCACCTGCCTAGTTTGGGGTTTGAGCCACCCGCTTGCCACCACCATGGTTGAATTGCGTCCCCCTGTTCAGGGGTGTCAGGTCACGCCTTATTTGGGGCCAGGGTTGATCTTCTGGA
Source organism: Euleptes europaea (assembly GCF_029931775.1). NCBI lineage: Eukaryota > Metazoa > Chordata > Lepidosauria > Squamata > Sphaerodactylidae > Euleptes > Euleptes europaea. Next base: position 50,397,984 of record NC_079316.1, read on the forward strand.
TGGTGGAGGGCAGCTTTGCTTCTGGGACTTTTGTCCAGGGCACAAGAACTGCTAAGACCATCCCTGGATTTGAATCAAACTAACTGGCTAACTACAAATGCAAAAAACAAAACAAAAAAACCACCTTATACCTATATATTATATGTATGTTTGCGATACTATGAAGAAAACATGAAGGTTAAAAAGGGCATTTTACCTGTTTTACCCAGAGGAAACTTTGCAGATGATGCAAGAATCTCTTCTACTGAGTAATTATGCAAGGATTTATTTCTCTAAGTGTCATTGAGTTTTACAATTTCCATGGTAATTTCCCTGTGAAATTATTTAATGTATTCTAATAGATGAATGCGCTCTTCGATAAGGGAGAGCAGTACAGTGTGTAGGATACATTATCAGTGAGAATAACTGCATTTGTTCCTGCTTTCATAATCATGCCTGGGGCCAATTATATGCAAAATATATAATTGCACGCTCAGTGCTGCTGAGAGGGGAGAAGTGAGGGGGAGTGGTGTGTGGAAAAGGGACCCAAGAAGTCTTCTGCAGCTTACCTACTTCCCAGTGCACAAACATGGTATAATGTATATTCTTGTCATTGTTCTCGTAGCCTTTCTATATTACATAAGCTCTGGTCACTTCAGAAGAACCTAACATAAGAGGTAGAGAACAGGCATTTTGTGGCCAGGTTTGGAGGAAGTTCTGTTGGGTGGAAGAAGGTGCTGAAACTGGCAGGCATGAAGTGGTCTGATCAGCATTTAATATCTATGCATGTGGGAAGGTCAAACTGTTACCTGTATGCCATAGGGTGCTGCCAACCTAATGGTGAATTGGTGGGACACACTTGGACTGCAAGTGGCAGCTACTATTGCTGTTAGTTGATTGAGTCAGAGCTATGTTTATGGCTACACAGATCTGGGAGTTTTGAGACTGGCCACTGGAGAGAGATTTTAGAGGGCAAACGTTTATTTAACGAAATAATCGTAGTTTCAATTGCCCCTATGTCTGTACTTGGTGTTAGGGTGGATGTACACTCCCTGCTGCTGTATGGATTATAAGATTAGGATCGATAGCTGGGACAACCCTTCTCAGAAAGAGCGAGTGAATGGAAGTGAGGAGAAGCCCTGGCTGTGGTGTTCTTGCTAATTGTTGCCAGAGAATATTCTTACTTTTATTATTTTGCATGTGTGTTGTTGTTGTTTTGTTTTAGTATTTTAAACTGTGAACGTCCTGGAGTACATTGGCAGAAAGGCAGCATATAAAAACAGTACGTACGATTAGTTTGTTTTTATTTATTAAAGTGGGGAGGGAATGGCATTTTGAAAGACCTGAGTACAGTTTGATTTAAAGTTACTTTAGTGGCCTGAACAGGAATGCTAATGATAAATGATTCAGGAAAGATGGTTTCCTAAAGAGTCTGCCACGTAGAGGGAAAGGTGAGAACCTGGAAGAAGTCAAATATTGGAACTAGAAGACAGGAATACCTCGGCGTCATGCATAGCTTTACTTTGTGGCTATAGATCTCCTGCTATGTTTTCATTTCACACTCTGTTGTCATCAGTGCATGGAAATGACAGTGACATAGCTCACAGAGCTGTTAAGATAATAGTGTATAAAACATATCATGGCCAGATCCCACAGAGGGTATCAAAACAGCTTGGTACAGATCTATTCTTAGAGAAGTCATCCAGACACCAGTCATTTAAACCAAGGAGGACAGATGATTAAATGGATATTCCCTAGCCCTTCAATACCTCTAGGTTTTTAACCAGTTCTGGCCACAGCTGTTCTGCAGAGTTCTGTGTAAGGAGGAAGCCCTGCTAGAGGAAGTAAAGTTTACCTTCATTTCAATGTCACCACTGTTCTGATCAGAGGTCCAGGTGGAGGTAACCATAATTGTGCCAGAAACGAAAAGCTCCTGATAACATGAAGGCAGGCAGGTCATGTGAATCAGAGAGTTTTTAGACCCAGAATGTAGAATAGCATGTGACCCTGTCTCTGCAGTTCTGTGCAGAATTATGCCATTTTAAGCCCACCGAAATCAATGTAATGACTCTTATACTGTTACCACATTGCCAAATGGCTCCCACATGCTTGTACCAAATTGAAGGATTACTCCATCCAGTTTGGTGACTCTGTAATGGGAACAAATTTCAAACCAGCAGCAATAGCACTGGAATAATATTTTGACAGAGTAAGTATCGTCATACTCTCTTTAGCTCAACACTTTTTGCTCATCTAATATTTCTACATGAGAGGGAAGGCAGCATCGTATAGCCCGATCTCGTCAGATCTCCGAAGCTAAGCAGGGTTGGGACTTGGAAGGGAGACCAGCAAGGAAGACTCTGCAGAGGATGGCAATGGCAAACCACGTTTGCTTCTCACTTGCCTTGAAAGCCCCTTGCTGGGGTTGCCATAAGACAGCTGCAACATGACAGCACTTTACACACACACACACACACAATATTTCCACATGGAGACACATTTCATTGGAATATTTTGTTGCTAACTATTTGACTTGTACTTCTGCCTCTTGATATAATTGGATGCTTTCCTTCCTCCTAACCTTAAGTGTAAGAAGGCTTCTGATTTTAGATATGAATGCAAGAAAATATGTGCTTGAATACCACTGGCTTCCAAGAGGACTGAACACAGAAATAGCATGTAAGGTGAGTATCACCTGAATCATTCCTGCAGTGACTAAGATCCTTGGCCCTTACAGGCATAGATTTAATAGAATGTGGCTTTCTGCCTCACTAGACCCTACAGCAGAAATGATTGGTTGTGCTATTTGAATATTAATGCTATCCACCCATGTGAGCAAGTCCCATTATCTTGCTGCCAGAGGAATAAAATTGCATAGAAGAGACTACTGCAGCAGGCACATAATCCAAAGGAAACCCTAATTTATATGCTAATTAGCCCACATGTTAAGAATTACAGGGTTAATTAAGCATATCATCCCACCCACAATTTTATCAGTCATAGACACAGAGGTGCGGAGCAGAAATCTTTCCATTTCATCGAAGTAGCTACCAGTAGTGATTCTTTATGGGTCTGTCTTCTTTCAAAACAAACTCAGCAAGTTCAATCATGTTTCATCCAAAAGAACATTGGGAGTGTGCAGAAGTTTGTATGATAATTTTTTTTTCAGAGGGAGAACTTTACACAGTGTCCTACATAGCTTGAACTTTATGTTTAATTAAACTGGGCTGGCTTCAGTTATTGAACATGAAATAGCTACTAATTGATTGAGAACACAGCCACTGAGGTTCAACAGCTTTGTGATAAATGCATCTCTTATGGCACAGTTGTTAAATCTAAATATATTTTAATCATCAATTTGTATTTAATTAGGATCCTGAACCTATCTCATTACATTAAAATTAAATCCTTATTTCAGACTCTTGGAGCCTGACCATATAACTGCATGCTGGGTTTGCTAAAAAGCGGCTGTCAATTTTAGTATGCAGCTTTTGGCCCCACTGTAAGAAATATGTGTGAGAAATACATGTTTTTTTATTTGGATGCAGTTGCTAACTGCAGAAGATGTGTGAACAAAACAAAAAGGCAGGTGAGATAGCAGTGAGTGAGAGGAGGCGCAATAGCTCCTATTCATGGTACCCCCTATCAAAGCTTCCCTTAGTCAACCATACTATAGCCTATTCTTCCCCACTCCACTAGGCTACAGAATTCCCCCATCTTTGACCACCTGTGGTTCATCCCTCTCTTGAAAAATGTTCCCTAATTACCTGTGGATTTCTTACCGTCTATGACGCACCCCCCTTTCAACCACTTCAATATCCCACTCTCTCAGCCCGGCCGTATATGCTGAGGGAAAAGCGTTGGCCTGAGTGTATTTGTGAGGACATTATTTTCCTTCTCCTCCAGTCCCACACCAGTATTTACCTCAGTGAGAAATATGACACAAGAGGCTTTTTAATTTAAAGACACAAAACAGGGAAGTTTATTGAACAGAACTCACAGAGATTGGTTTTCAAGGAAAAGGCAGAATTTGGAGGGAAAACTCAGAGTCAGATTTATATACGCAAGATTACTTCAGAGAAATAGCTTAGATGTTTTCTTCACTCAAGTTCCTTTCATTCTTAGTTTCAAGCTTACTCAGATTCCATTTAAAGCTTAGTTCTATCCCTCAGAACTATTATTCAGATGCAGACTCTCAGACCCTGTCCCCAGCCCAGCTCTCTCTGACTACCCCTCCTCAGTGGCTGCAATCCTCCACACCTCCTTGCTACTGGAATAGCTCTACCTCAGAGACTAATTCCCCTTTGTGGCCTGAGAATGGGCCCTCTCTAACCCAATTCTCACTCCTGCCACTACCACAGGTTGTGTGTGTGTCAATAGCTTCGGCATTAACAGAACCCCTCAGGTTCACAGAGTGCAGTCTGGCTGCTGCTCAGTCTCGCTACCAAGCTCTGAATCTATCACAGCCTTCTCTGGCTGGTCCCAAGCTTCGACTCCTTTCACAGCCTCCTATCCAGGCTGGGTCCCAAGCTTCGACTCCTTTCACAGCTCTCTATCCAGGCTGGGTCCCAAGCTTCGAATGCTTTCTGTCTCTCAGAGCTCAGAGTGTCAGCTCTCTGGCTCCACCCACTCTTGGTCTGTCAGCTCTTGCTGCAGATTAACCCCTTATCCGTCACACCGTCCAACCAAAAGCCTTTGTTTCCTTGCATGAGTCACAACTGTCATTTGCTCCCTCTATGTGCTGATCGGCTTCAAATTTATCTATAGATTACTTTTATACCCTGCCTTTCTTCCATCATAGACCTCAAGGCACCATACATCGGGATAACAGGAACTGACCGGACCCATCCTTGCCTAGCTTAAACAAGGTTACTGAATCAGGTACTTTCAGACCCATATCTCAGGACCCCTGTCTTTACCCCCAGCTTCACATTCTTGCCCTCCAATACCCTGTAGCATCTGGCATCATAGGCATGGATATAAAAGCTTATCCTTGAGCAATAAATTAATTTTTAAAAAACTTTATATGTTTTTCCATTACATCTTTCAACAGTGGTTCTTGCACATAAGTTTTTTTTTAAAAAAAAACCTAGTACTAAGGCTGGGAGACAGTATGTAAATCAGATTAATCACATTAGGGCATATGCGAATAAGCACAGTTACATGAATGATTTTTTACATTTCCCCTTGAGAACAGGAATGGAACCTGTTCAGGTGACAAAAGCAGTGATTGAATCTTCATTGGCCTGAATCACATCAGGACAACTTCAGCCACACCTGTACTCAGACTGGAACCAAACTAGAAAACTACCCATAGTTTCTTGTATGTTATCCGGGCTGTGTAACCGTGGTCTTGGAATTTTCTTTCCTGATGTTTCGCCAGCAACTGTGGCAGGCATCTTCAGAGTAGTAACACTGAAGGAAAGTGCTTCACTCAATGAGTAAGTGAATTGTACAATTCAATGCCTGTGGATATTCTGATAGCCATTACCATGGATGGTGTTAAAAGAGGATTAGATAGATTAATGGACAAGTTACCTTTTCTTTCCTTTATCCCTTAGAAGCTCCTTGATCCATTGATCTTGAGCAGCGTAAATCTAATGTTTGAGGGATATAAGGACTTGAAATAAATCTTGCCACTGACAATGTAGCCTTGGGATTCCTGTCACTTAATAAAAAAGGCATTATGTCAGAGACAGAGGCATTAGATTTATATGTTAAAAGGGGAGAGAATGGACAAGCTACATCAATGGCTACTAGTTATGGTGACTAAAGGGAACCTCCATATGCAGAGGCAGTAAACATCTGAATACCAGTGCTAAGACACAATATCAGGGAGGTTTTGATCTCTATGTCCTGTCTCACCTACCAGGGCAACAACTGATCATTGTGTGAAACAGTTTCAGAGGGTAGCCATGTTGGTCTGCAGTAGAAGAGATACATTTGAGTCCAGTCGCACCTTAGAGAACAACAAGATTTTGGAGGTATAAGCTTTTGAGAGTCAAAGCTTCCTTCATCAGATATCAAGTAGGAATGGAGATCTCAGTCCTTATATTCTAGTCAGATGGTGGGAGGGGTGTTGCAAAGCAAGGAGTCAGGATGCAGAGGTACAATGCATCTTGCTTTTTGTGTGGAACAGGATGCTGGACCACTTGTCTGACCTAGAATGGTACCTCTTCGGTTCCCCAGAATCTGTTGTGCCAGAAGACATGTTTTGGATAATCTGTGAGTCACATCTCAGAGTGCCACCTATGGCAAAAAGTCTAACACTATCAAATCAAAGACCTGTGCAGCACTCTTTGGCTATGCTGTCAGATATATCATCTGGAAGACATTTATTAACTACATTTATATATTGCCCTTTCCCCAATGCACCCAAGGTGGTTTATAATGTAAAGTAATGGCTTACAATATGAGAAATAAAAGAAAAACAGGGAAACAGGAGATTTCAAATGTTAACAACGCAACCCTAAGCAAAGCTACATCCTTCCAAGACCATTGACTTTAAGGGACTTAGAAGGGCATAACTCTACTTAGGGTTGCACAGTAAATTTCATAATTCAATGGAGAAGTGGTATAGCTAATATTATATTGGTGTCAGGCCTAAATTGGCCAGTGGATGAGAAAATAGGGAAGAAAAAAATACATTAATGCTTATGAGACATGGTGGGATGTACATTTTGGCCTTTCATTCAAAGCCATATGAGAGTTCATTTAAGATTAAAAGATATTCTTTTGATATTTGTGCTAATTTCTGCATGATGAACTGCATTCGTAAGCTTGTGAGTAAAGAACAAATGAGAAAGATCAGAGGACTGGAGGATAGCAGTAGCCGTCGGGAAGGTCAGCTTTGAAACAGTTGTTGCTTCTGTTTGAACGAACTCCTGTTGTGTCGCATAAAGTGAACCATTAAAGTCTAACTTTTGGTGGAGAAAAATAGGCACGTTAATTTAAAATCAAGTACATAAGAGATTCATAACATACTAGCAATTAATAAACTAGCTGAGCCCTACTAAACCACCATGGAAATGTGTCAAAATGTGGATTGTCACTGAATTTTGCCCAAAGTGAAATTTTGTTATAAATTCAAAGGTTTCTTATTAGGCAACAAAAATTCCAGAGGATTTCCAAAGAGGCAAACCCAGTTCTGCTAAAACTAGCAAATTTTATCAGGAGGATTCCAAACCTCAGTAGTCAAAAAGGCACATCCCTTTTCAACTCAGAAAGTATAGTTGCCCATGTAGAAGTACCTTATTACCAAAATATTGACATTTTTAGAAATTCCAAAGCCTGGACACACTGTGAGGCTTAGCTGGTATCTTTCAAATGGTACTGGCAATTTTTACATGGGTACTTAGCCTCACATTCTCCCCTGGACTACTTTGGGGCTTTGTTGGAGTTATGTATGATTTTTCCGACCTTCGAAGTCCCTTTGCTCCTGCCTTGCCCTTTCCCCGGGGTTTCAGGATGCTGTTTTGCCGTGCATTTAAAGTCTGTTCCAGTGCTTTGAGACAGCTAGAAACAAATTGGTGTGTGTGTGTGTTCCTTCTCTGCTTTATCTGCAAAATGGCCACTTGATTCAAATCAAATGAAAGAATCCCACTGTGGGGCTGGTGGGAGCTGGTGACCCAGGGCTTCCTGCCCCCCCTTTGTTTTCTAGAGCAGTTTTAGTGAAAAAATGTGTAAGTAAATATAAACAAAGAGCAGCTGAGGGAAAGACCCTACCTTCCCTTGCCCCCCGCCCATTTGGGTAATTTACCACAGAGTTGCCCAAAGGTGGAGGGTGCTGGCTGAACAGGACAAGATTTCCCGCCCTCCCCTCATAAACGTCCTCTTGGTCAATTTCACAGTGAGAGCTTACAGTGAGCGAACAGAGCTGGGCTGATACCCCCCCATCCTCTTGGTCAATTTCACAGTGGGAGTTTTTTTATGATCCCTGCAGTGACATAGCCAGAAACAAGTTGGTTGGTTTTTTTTAAAATGGCCATGGCTCAGTTAAAATGAAAGAATACTGCTGTGGGGCTGGTGGGGGCTGGTGACATATTTTTAAAAATACGCTACAGCCAATTACAAAGCAGTGTTTTCAAGGGGAGGGACTCGAAAGCTCCACATTTTCGATGGGGATGCATAACTAATCATAAGGTACTCCTGGAATTTCTTTGGGGCAAAAAGCCCCCATGCATAGAGTTTTGATAATTCAGACCAGAGTTTTGATAATTCAGACCAGAAAACAGTACATCTGCACAGCAGCACACCCAAAACAAACTTCCTATGCATAAATGGCCACTATGTCAGTCACAGTTACTAAGCGAGCTCCAGCTCTGTGTGTATTCCCATATTACCCAGCAGCTAGTACATAGGGGGTCAAATGATACATTATAATCAAGCATACCTAATAAAACCACATTGGCGTAATCCTTCAGGCAAAGCAGCAGCTTCTGAAGGAGTTAATTTGTAGCAGAGAAGCTTGATCTTCCCCCTGCCTGCTGCTTTTTTTTTTTTTTTGCAGCTCCCTTTCCAAACTGCATAGGATTGCATTGCAAGAAGAATTATACCCTAAACTTCAGTTGTCTTAGAAGGATGTAACTGTCCCCAGGAGGACTGCATTCTTAATTGCTGTTCCTTACCCCTCTTTTGTAGTGCAAACTTCCTTCCCTACATTTCCCTTTTCTACAAGAAGCGGCCATTGGTTTTTTTTTTTATTATTCTTTTTTATTTTTGCATGTGATGTGAAGTTTGGTTCACAAGAGAAAAGAGCAATGTACCTATCCAAGATGTACACTTGGAGTTTGTGGAAGGACCTGAATCAGTCCTTTGCAAAAAATGATGTAGCATATTTTGAGGTAACATAGTGTTCAGGGTAGCTTTTTGTGTGTAATGCATCATATATTATAACAGGACATCAACACAATTAAATTAATCTCAGCTGTCACTTTCAGTTCAGAGGCAGCAGCAAAAGCAATTTATAATTTATAATAAAGGAATAATTTATAAAGGGAGTTCATTTAAGAAATCTTTCAGTATTTCAGAAGTTATTACAGAATTATACTTTAGTTCTGTGAGATCTAAATAAGTCACTGTGCTTCTTTTTCAGTAGAAGTCCCAAAAGTAATTTTCTTAGAGTACTACTGTCTCTTGGGATATGCAATCTATTCAGGGCTGGTTCAGCCATATAGAAGGCTACCTGAGATAGTATAATTAAAAGAGCACCTACTGTGCCAATGGTCTGTATGAACTGAGAGTTCACCCCTAGAAGCCTCAGTGGCATCATGGGGACATTGCTGATGGGAATTTTGGAGCTGTTTGCACAAGAAGGGAACACTGACCATAAACAGCCAAGGGAGAAAAAAAACATCATTGTAGCATATGCCTAACATTGCTTTTCTGAGACCCTAAAGTACTCCATCTCAAGAGAGAAAGTGGCATTGGAGTCTTAGGACAGGGCTGCCTATATGTATAAATGTAAAAATAGATTTCAGCCAGTCAGTCAATCTATATGTCTGGCAAAAGAACACCTAGGCTTTCAAAACATCTGCCTTTTTATATCATATTCTAGAAGCATTGTGTAACATACCCCTTTGGAAAGGGTCATACCATAATAAGGGTGAACTTGCATCATGAGGAAGAGGGGATGACAGCTAAGGACAGTATATACTGGTAATTTTGAAGAACTCTAATTTTGAAGAACTGTGGTTTACTCTGCATCACATTTATTTCACTGAAAGACAATTCATATCATAATATATTATGTGGAAATGTCACCATGAGGTAATTTTTTCCTCCACACAATACTGATTTGGTGAAATGAGAAACAGTGCCATGTGGTAAAATCGGTATTTTATAATGTCCTGAAGCCTACTGGAAAGCAAATGTTATCCAGAATAGCAGTAATGTTAGCCTTGCCATGTGATACATTTTCATAAATCCCATTAATTAGTTATCTAAATCATGCTTGAGACTCTCTACAAATAGTTCACAGCCTCTATCCACTATGTGGGTCTGGTATACCATGCTATTGCTGTTGGACTGAGGCAAGCTGCACAAGTCTAGCAACAAGGAACAGTATACTTTAAAAATAATCCAGAATGTCCCTTGGGGTTTTGTTGTACCAACTGATGAGTCCCCAAATCTGCCTAAATGTCTTGCTATTTGGCAGCACTAAGGGAACAGCTTGTGGTTCCTCTTGGACAACTGCATTGTTCAAGCAATTGACAAGAAGCTGCAGCTATTTCAGTTGCTATGCTGGGCAAAAAGTAATCCTCCAAGCATGGCATGTTTCTTCTAAATGTAGGGAAAGGTCTTTGGGAAGCAAACCACAGATGTCAGCACAAAAAATAAGATCTGGAGACTGCTGGAACACTTCACTGAATTCTCACTGGCTGAAAGCCTTGCAAATGATATGCATTAGCAGTAAAATTGGATACCTAATACACTTAAGTGTATCTGCTACCATGACTATGTGCTAGCAAAACCAATCTTTTTTGAGGGGTGGGGGGAAGGTTGTTGTGTACTGTCGACCTTTGTACATAGTTTCACTTGGTGGAAACATGATAAGAACTAAGGTATTATCCCCTGGAATTCAGAGCAGGGCTGTAACTGGTGTGGGGGGGGGGGAGGAGGGCAGCCGCCGCCCCTGTGGCATGCAGAGAGAGCGGCAGAACTGCCTCTCCTACCCGGCCCGCTCCTCCTGTAGGAGAGACAGTTCTGCTGCCCCCTATGCATGCTACAGGGGTGTCAGCTGCCGTTAGGGTTGCTAACTGCCAGGTAGTAGCAGGAGATCTCCTGCAAATACAACTGATCTCCAGCCGATAGAGATCAGATCACCTGGAGAAAAATGGCCGCTTTGGCAATTGAACACTATGGCATTGAAGTCCCTTCCCTCCCCAAACCCCGCCCTCCTCAGGCTCCACCCCAAAAATCTCCCGCCGGTGGTGAAGAGGGACCTGGCAACCCTAGCTGCCCTCCCTGCCACCACCCCCCAGCTATGGCCCTGATTCAGGGACACAGCCCAGGAGCTGATGCAGTGGCAGCTATTGGTGCTGCCACACCAAGACTCTTCTGCTTCATCCTGCAAAAGCATCAGTATAATGGTAGCTACAGACGCAGCATAAGAAGCATTGCAATATGTATCAATGAAAAGAGCAAGTGGGGATTAGGGCTAAGCAAAGAGGAAGGGGATTAAGGCTAAATAGAGACTATGCTTGGTAAAGTGCAATAAAAAGAGAATAGGCTGCTTGTAAAAGCAAAGTTGGTATGACCTAGAAATAATCTATATCTCATCCACTTGTAAGCCCTCAATATAACAATGAATAGCCATTTTACCACCCATTTTACTACATATTTGTACTTGTTTGGTAGAAATTCTACTTTCCATTCTGCAGAATGATGGAGACTATCAGCATATTGAGTCAGGGCTGTTGAGAACCAGTATGGGCTCGCAGACAATGATCCCTGTAAACCTCCCTGGCCATGCAGAATACTCACAAGGCCCATAATTAGAACAAGGGTGCTGCTATGATCTCCCTGCAACACCTCCGGGTCTCTTTGGTTGGTTAGAATTTGTATATCTAGCCACCCCAGCCCTGTATTACATAGTTGCATGAGCTCTATGGCCAATTATAATCAGTTCATCTGACAGTTCAGCTAGCATCCTCTTCATTTGTAGTGATCATGCCAGACAAATGTTCAACAGGTTTATTTGTATGTGAACAGCTTGAATGTGCCCTATAGCTGAGAACAGATGACTATGCATGTGTGCCCATTGAAATGAATAGGCTTAGACTGGAGTAACTCTCCTTAGGAATGCAATGTAACTCACCTGCATATCTGATGATGCTGATGGTATAACTCCCAACTTAAAAAGGAACATTGTTAAATGGAAAATAAATATTGCTGAGCATTATGTGTGGCGAGTAAGCCCCTTTGGTAGTAGTGACTGAACCTTTTTTTTTTAAATTGACTGGTAGGTGGTTTCTCAGGTAACTTCTTTACCTAAAATTGCATTGCCCAGCCATGAATCTGGGTGACAAATTGTGCAAAATTCTTGTGATCAAAATAGGACCCACCAACTGGGCAGGTACAAAAGCAGGCAATAAATCTACTTCAGGCCATTTAAACAATGGATCCAATTGTACAGGTGCAAAGAGGGGACAAATATGAGTGATCGGTTTTTGAAATGACCCATATATGACCCCGGGGGAAGACTGAGGTTGTTGAGTGTGTAGGAACACAAAAGCAGCTGCAAGCTGCAATGCAGAGTAAATGACACGTATCTAAGGACGACTGAAGCATGACCTTGTAGCACAACTGGCCACTGCACAGCTGCAAGCCATGGCATTCAATCCAGACATTAAACAGCAACATGGAAGTGGTCTGATGAAGGGGACTTTTTGCATGGTAATTAGCAGCGCGTTCCAGGCTGAATTGCCCCACATATTTTTTTGAATTTTTCACGCTGAACTGTCATTCCGGAAGTGACTGCGAAGCCGGCACATACCTACTTCACATTACTAAAGAACCCATTTAACGCCACCTTTGGTGTTTGCCGCGGAGAATCCCATGAAGGAACCATGCAAAATAACAGCGACGGGTTAGATATGCACATGCTAATAGCTATGCAACCAGGAACAAAGGAGCAGGCGAGTGTAGGAGTGTGTGCAATTTCTCCTTTTGCGTCAGGACCGTGAATAGGCATTTTTAAAGTCGCATTTTTAAAAAGAGCTTTGAGCGAGCATCAAAATTGACCATGCATAAATGGCCAATGCGTTTGATTGAGGAAAGTTCAACTGGTGATCTTGTTCATGTGGAAGTTCGCATAATGTCTGAGCATAATCACTTGGCAAACTGTGGCTTATATCTATCCAGTCTCAGCCAATGGCTAAGCCCCACTGAGTGCAATGAAATTTATTCCCAATGAATGCTCATAGACATGCATGGGTTTGGGAGGCAACTGCACAGTCAGTTGTCAAAAAGTGCATTATGCCACTAGCATGATCTGATGCAAAACAGGAAACAGCTCCTATACTTTGAATAGTCATAGAACCAAAAGAAGGTTCTTGTGGCTACTTAAAGAATATAACACATTTATTGCAGCATAACTTTTCTTTGGATGCATGAAGTATGACATGGTCTCAATGCCACAAAAGTTTAAACTACAAAAAATTTGTTAGGCTTCAAGGTGCCACAAGATTTGTCTTTTGTTTTTGAAACATGGCTAGCCAACAGGTTGCCAGCTCCAAGTTGGGAAATATCTAAAGATTTTGGGGGTGGAGTCTGAGGAGGGCAGGGTTTGGAGAGGGGAGGGTCTTCAATGCCATAGAGCAGGGATGGGGAACCTCAGGCCCGGGGGCCGTATGCGGCTCCTGAGGACATTTTTTGTGGCCCTCGGAAGCTCCGGGGCCCCGCCGTAGAGGCGCAGCACAGGGTGGCCCTCCCTGAGGGTGTTCCTGGGGCCACGGCTTGCAGGGGCACTGCGGCACCCTTTGGACCTCCTCTCGCCGACTGATGGCTGTTGGTCGGCAAGAGGAGGGGGAGGGACGCTTCCCCCAATGCTGCCCCCTATCGCCGCAGTGTGCAGGAACGCCGGGGCACACTGTAAGCCCCTCTTGCTGCCTGTCGGCTGTTGAGCAGCAAGAGGGGGGGGAAAGGCCCAGGGCTCCTGGCGGCAGAGCATAAGTGCAGGAGACGATCGGGCTTCGGGGGCCTTTTGTGGACTCTGGGGGTGGGAAGGCATGGAGCCTGGGGCCAGGTCGCATGGGGCCGGCAGGGGTGCGTGTGGGGAGAAGGCTTTTCTCTCTCCCTCTCTTTCTGTCTCTTTCTTTGTCTGTCTCCCTCCGTCCTTTTCTTTCTCCCCCTCTTTCCATTTCTTTCTCCCTCTCTCCCTTTTCCTCTTTCTCTGTTTTCCTTCCTTCCTCCCTTGCTGATCGACTGCGGGCTGCACCCCCCTGACGCCTAGTTTGCTCGGGCTTCCCACTGGCTGCCCTCCCGCCTGGGGGGAGTGGGGGCACCCTCCAGGCCTTCTCTGCGTGGCCTCCCCTGGGGTTGCCAACCTCCAGGTGGTGGCCGGAGACCTGGCAACCCTAGCCTCTCCCCCCCACCAGGAGATCTACACCTGGTATGGCCACCAAATGATGTTATAAATGTGCAAATGGCCCTTGGCAGGAAAAAGGTTCCCCACCCCTGACTTAGACTTAGAAGGGTGTAACTTTGCTTAGGATAGCAGTGTAAGAATGCTCACAAGCTAGGGATAAGAGGAGTGTTTGACCTCAGTTGTGGTGTCATAGTTCTGAAACACACAGCAGATGTCAAGCCACTTCAGATTTACAGCAAGAAGCCTGATATACCCATGTAATTACATATTGCAGTACAATCATTATGTTTTAAAGCACTTTCTAGATCATAAATTTGATCGTGACCTAGTTTGAAGTGTCATTTGGAAGTTTTTTCCTGACAGAAGAGCTTTCCATAATTCTAATTAAATGTAAATTCCAAAAAATCATTTTTTTAACTAACAATTTTTTTCTGGCAGCCATTTGTTTTAATAAAACATTCTTTCAGTTTTCCTATTTGCAGATTTTTTTAGTATATTGACTTTAGCAGAGGCCGGTGCTCAGTTATAAAAGCACCAAGATGAAGGGAGGGGGGTTGATGTAAAGCAAATGTACATGCTATAAAATAAAATGATAAATGCTTGTGAGCTCTAAGGGGTAAATGGAAGGTTGCTGACTGAGATTTAGCCTGCTGTGTTGTGAATCTGCTGTTGCCCTAAGGTGTGGTTTCGTTATCTTTCTATTCCACCATGCTTTTATGTTCAATGGATAAGGATTTTCAATTCAATATTTTCCTCTCTATTATTAACTCTTCAGCAGGAAGTGAGTTTGTCATGTGTGACAGTTATGGGGTGGTGAGAAGCAGATTGTGGATATCGTTGTTCCATAATAATGTACTGGTCACCTTGGAAGCAGATGGATTCTATCCTGCTGTTTTTCCTTAGGCCTACATTTGCCTAATCTCTGTAAATAACTGAAGAATATTCCCATTCTTGATGTTTTTCTTGTTTCTGTCTCTTCCAAAGTTGAGTGTAATCCAAGATCTTGGCTTATAAAGTCTGACCTTGTTATATGTATTTTATGTAAAGCCTCCTTGAGAGCAAAACAAATAAATAAAGGAAAAGACCACACCCTTGACCGTCAAGAAACCTCTAATCTGAATGCAATGTATGGTTCACACTAGATTAAAAACGTGTTTTTGCTTGCAACCATTTAGCATAGCTACTCCTCAGGAATTTATCCTCTAAATAGCTGAAATAGTGTGGAAACTATACCAAAAATATAGTAATAGGGCCAATGTAAACGTGACAGTGAAAGCTCTGTGAGATTAAACTCCGGAACAGCTGTGTCATAAAGAAAGCTGGATACGGGTCAAATTTTAAAAGCAAAAGGGCATGTGGGTGAGGAATGCTGAACCCTGTCCCGCCAAGGGAGCACCTTTCTCCAACTTTTCTCTCCAATCACCTTTCTCAGCTGCGTTCCAGTATCTTCTTTGTCTGCCTTGGGTCTCTCCCAAATTGTGACTGGTCCAGCTCATGAAAGAGGCCATACCTTGCACCTAAACTATCGACAAGGTTGCCCCTCGATGACCTTTCCTGACCATTGACGAAACGCAGCCCTCTGGTTTACTACCCAGTTGGGTGATCTGAAAAGGGCTGGGAGATGTCTAGAATGACACTGGCAGAGAACTCCTACTGAATCTGACAGAACATGTTATTGAGCTAACTGTGAGACCTATGAAGTGGCAGTGACAGTGGCTAAGAAATGTTATTTCTCTACTACTGTTGCATCGGCTGGTTTATGACCATCCCAATTGTTTAAGGTAACATGGGTTCTGCTGACTCATAAATCAAGCCTTCATTGTATCAGGACCAAACAGTTAGTTGTGACAAGAGGGAGTCCGTGAAACTCGCTTACCTTCCAGCCTGGCTGCAGCAGGGCTCCACAACCACAGATAGGCCTGGCGTGGCTCCTGGGCACTGCTGCTGCAGTGGCATGGTGGCTGAACACCCCGCACCTGGCTGGGCCAGCAGGAGTTGGAGGCAGGGGCTCTGTGCCCAGTTGGGCTGGTGTGGGATGGAGGCATCCACAAAAAGTATGTGCATTCTCTGCACATGCACAGATAATGCTTTTCCTTTTTTTGGGGAGGGGGAATTAAAAAACCCATTTTTTTTAATCTGTCAGATTTTCTGCAAACTTGGGGAGTACCCTAAGTTTGAAGAAACATTTATATGGGGTAAGTGTGCCCCATCTGTGGATTTAAGTATCCGCAGATAGGGGGCACAGTGGGGAATTAGATATATAGATACTTTTGCAAAGTTTTTTTTCCTGAAAAGATACCAAGAATACACTCTGATTTAGATTGCTGACTATAACATAGGTCCACAAGAACAACTGCCGAATACACTGCCTGTTCTGTTTATAAACCACTTTGACCCAACTTCCATGTTGGATGTTGATAAGCTCCTGGGATCAGTGAAGGCCGCTACTTGTGCCCTGGATCCTCACCCATCCTGGCATCTAAAATCATGTCAACAACACCACATCGATGAATCCTTAGTATCGATTACAAATCAGTCATTAACTCAGGATACCTTCCCTCAGCCACTCAAAGAGGCAGTTATCTGTCTGCTACTGAAAAAAAAACCCTACAGAAAAATGATGTAGCCAGTTATCACCCAGTCTGATCTGCCCTTCCTATGCAAAGTGATTGAGAGACCAGTAGCAGACCAATTGCAGATCTTCTTGAATAGCTCATCTGCTCTAGATTTTTTTAGCCTGGTTTCAGACCAGGCTATGGGATGGAGACGGCTCTTCTGGCTTTAGTTGATGACCTCCATCTAAATTTAGACAATGGTCAGGCCTCCCTGCATCTCCTGCTGGATTTACCTGCTGCCTTTAACACAGTGGACCATATCATCTTGTTGAGGCACCTGGAGGCAGAATGAGGCATCAGGGGTTGTACATTTGATTTGACTGGTTCAAATCATTCCTCATGGACTGAACCCAAATAATTGCCATTAGAGACAAGTTAACATCAGTGTGGGACCTATCCTGTGGGGTTCCACAGGGTGCAATCTCATCCCCCATGCTCTCCAACCTTTATGTGAAGCCCTTAGGCCAAATCATTTATAGTTTTGGGGTTGGCTATTGCCAATATGCAGATGATACACAGCTATATATATCCTTATCCAAATCTCCTGGTGTTGTCTTTTTGTGGTTTGGGCAATTCCATACTTAGACATATGGAATTGCCACTGTTAAATCTAGTTTGGCCCAGTTGGGTTGGCAACAGGCCTGAAGACAAATGCTCTGTTCATTAACAGAATGGGTAGAAATAGGCAGTCAAAGCTTTTCAATGCCTTGGAGATAAATAGCATAACTGGGTAAATAACATTCCGTTAACCCTCTGTTAAAGGGACAGAACATTTTTTTCTCCAGGCATTTATCAACCCTATTGAGTCGTGGGATCCATAAACCTGATAAACCAGAGAACCAGGACTTAAACTGACATGATTAGTCCTGTTGAAAGTAATAACACAAATGGAACAGTTAACAGAATGTACTCTAGCTTAGCAGTTCTGTTGATCAAGCTGATATCAATATTTTTTCAAAAACTAAATTTACTGCTTGAGGCTTTAAGTATGATCTTGATAAAGACTATATAATTGAGTACACTATGTGCTGTTCCTATGTGATTCAACCAAAGAAAAGTTAAATAAAAACTTAAAGGTGACAGATTCTAAATATTGCAGAGCCATAGAATCATGGAATTAAAGTGCTATCAGATCCTAGCAGCTTTATAGTTCCTGGTAGCCAGGAACTATGAGATTAGACTATATAATTAAAATACAAATCTGCAATCATCTCAGTTGTAATACACAGGAGGAACCAAGGTAAACCATGCCAGTAATGCTTCTTATTTACATAATCACAGTTATTGCAAAGGTAGCTAATTTGGTTATTTTATCAGAAATATGAGGTTCTTTAGCCAGGAAACCAGTCCAAGTCTGAACCTAAAATTAGCCCAGTCTTTTATTCTTTTGCAGATTGGAACAAAGTCCGCACCATTATGAGAACGTTTTTTTGACAAACACATGCCAAGGCAGAACCTTTAAAAATTAGTTTGCCAGTTTAACTGTGGTAGCAGCATCAGACCTGTTTCAGGCTGATAACATGATAGTGAGTTCAACAGATATCTCAAAATAATGGAACTGCTTTTGTTCACCAACCAGAATAAAACATTAACTCATAATATAAAACCGGTGCCCAGGAGGATTTATACACGTGTCTAGGCTGCTGAACTCTGTCTTTTTTATTTGCAGAAATCTACCAGGCACAATGTAGGTTTCTTTCCTAATTACTAAAATGAATTGTGGCCTGGATTTATGCCTTCTTCCTGTGGAAGTAACTTCTGCCTGTAAAATGAGGTAAGTGACCTTCGGTGATTCCTCTTCCCACTGAAGATCCCCTCTTTGACCCCGTGCTGTTGCTAGACATCCACTGCACTGACTATAAAAGGGAATGATTAGGGGAGCACAGGAGGCTTCAGAAGGAGCAGGGGAAGATTCTCCTTCATGTAGCACAGTTCTGTTCATGCTAGACAGAATGCACCTTGTGTATTTTATCTAATTATTAAACATGCATATACCACATTTTGGCACCAAGGCGTCTGGAAAGTGGCTGCCAAAAGCCACAAAAACAATAAACCATGTATAAAATGTGTGTATGTAATGTGCTGTCAAATTCCAGCCTTAAAAAAACATGTGTATTTGTAATTAGAGGAACTCCCTTTCCAGTCTGCATGACTTGTTTGCACCCTAAATGTTGTCAAGTCAACACTGGGAAACTGTGAACAAATCAAACGACTGAAAAACCATTCAATGTGACAACACATGCATAAAGAAAGATTCCATTTGCTGCACAATGTAGTGTGTGAAGGAAGCCTATGAATTAAACTTTCCATGTGGCTTTAACTTATTTTTATGGCAGCCCATAGCTATCAAGAGTTAACTGCTTAGCTTTCATACAGAAATTTCATAGATACATTAATCAGAGTTTGGATTTCCCAGCATCTACTAAAATCTTTATTGCTACTTAGTTACACATTCATTCAGCCTATACTTGCTGCTAGTTGAAGCCAAACTTTACTCATCATTGTCTCTGATTTAGCTAATATCTCTGATAGCAATGCATTAAACGTAAGTTTGCCTGTACTTCAATTTTGTGATGCATCTCATCTAATTTTTCAAGTAATTAATTTATTAGGTAGTTTAATGAAACCCAGAAGCTGTAACTGCTACATAGTTTCAGACACGTTTTAAAAAGGTAAAGAACCATCCTGGCTTAGTGCAGACGTAATGCTAGCTCCCTGCAAACCCTGGTTTGAATGTTATGAGCCAGCCTTATAAGCATGCACCCTCCCCCCTCCCCATTCTGAACTTGATATTCTCCTTCTGTACTATTCCTTCTGTCAACCATGCTTTTGTATTACTTTTGTACCATGAACAAATCATGGTTTAATTCAAACTTGACTCCTCATGCCCATGGTTTGTTAATTAACTTCAAACCATGGTTATAATTTCTGGTTTATAAGGAAATAATGGTTTGCATTATTCACTTATTTATAATATTTTATACTGTTTTTCTAATAGGTATATCCAAGAGTGCTTATAAGAAATAAAAAATAAATAAAATACCGTTAAAAGGTAAAAAAAAAACATTAATCAAATCAATCAGAATTTTAAAAAAAGAAAGAAAGAGCAGATAAAACCAATCATACAGGGCAGCCAGTTCAAGAAGATTTTTTTCAGTGGATGTATAACACTAAACTCCAAAACATTTGATGATCTTTCTCAGAAGTTTTTTGCAGATGTTGAAAGACATTGGGGAGGGGGGGTTAAAATAGAATCCTGTGAAACTCTGTAGCACAAAAGCAATAGTGCAGAGCTCCCCCCCCGTCACATCTGGAAAAAACCTGATGGGTAAGTGAAGAGCTACTGGAGCACAGTGCCTCCTGCTCCCATCTCTGCCAAGCAGAAGCATGCTATGGTTAATGATATTGAGAGGTGCTGAAAGGCCTAGAAGAATGAACAGCATTTCTATCCTCCAGACTTTCTTCTTGAGATCATAAACCAGTGCAACCAAAGCAATTTCAGTCTCATAACCATCTCTCTCTGCTGTGTGTTAAGTCCTGTCAAGTTGCTTCCGACTCATGGCGACCCAATGAATCAGTGTCCACCAAAACATCTTATCGTTAACAGTCTTGCTCAGGTCTTGCAAACTTAGGTCTGTGGCTTCTTTGACTGATTCAATACATCTCATGTTGGGTCTTCCTCTTTTCCTGCTGCCTTCAACTTTTCCTAGCATTATTGTCTTTTCTAGTGACTCTTGTCTTCTCATAATGTGACCAAAGTAGAATAGCCTCAGTTTGGTCATTTAAGCGTCTAGGGAGAGTTCATGCTGGCAAGGTACATCTACATCTATCTACATCTACACACTGAAACTGCATAATCCACATTATCTAGGAATATCTGGATATTTGGGGAGAGGCATGGCTCAGTTGTACAGCATGTTCATTGCATGCAGAAGGTCCCAGGTTCAAATTGTGATGACTCATTCATTTGTACCCTTCTCAGACTCACAGCAATCTTGACACATGTGATGTAATACCATGGTTCCCAGAAACGGAAGTGAAAGAAGGAGAGGGAGAATAGTTTTCTACACCTAAGTCATCTACCATGGAAGCTTGCTGGGTGAACTTGGGCCAATCACACACACTTAGCCTGACCTTCCTCACAGCATTGTTGTGAGGATAAAATACAGGCGAGGATAACAACGAAAGGCAGGATATAAATGAAATAAATGTGTGTATATATGTGAGTTCTAATTCCCATTTGTCCATGAAGCTCCCTGGGTGACTTTGGGCCATTTTGCCTCTCAGTTTAACCTGGGGAAAGGGAACCACAAGCACCACCTTGAATCCCTGGAAGGAAGGTTGAGATGTGATGGATGGACAGAAAAATGCTCAATCTCTTTGATGGCAAAAAACGATTTTACTCTGATGGAAGCTGTTGCTAGAACAACTGAGGAATTTTGACACCTGCTTTCAACATCCCCCCCCCCCAGCATAGATGCTGCTACTGTGAACAACAAAGTGCTTTTCTACCAGGAGCATGAATCAAGGCAAGGCAAGGCAAGTGTTGGAATGATTCTTCCAGGAAGTGGCTGCTTGTATTGGCCTCTGAGGAAAGGAAATCCAGTTCCATCTTCGGACTTCTGAAGGCCAAGATAGGAAAAAGGGAATTTGAATATATCCATTCCCTCAGTAAGAGGGTAATATGTCAGTTGGCTCTCAGAAGATTTATATGCTCAAAGCTGGCAGCAGGGTGTCTAATATGATCAGAAATTACATTTATGTTGTGCAGTGCTTCTGACAGTATTTGCGCCAAGTGGGTCTCCCAAGTTGCCTTGATGTAAAAGAAAGACGTTCGTGGTGGCAGCATAACTCTTACCAGGCAAGCATTTTAAAACATTGCACTGATCTGGTAACTCAAGGGATCAGCTTTCTTAATAACGAACAGCTAGTACTGTACATCATAGCATTAATCACACATGTGATCATTTCTGGCGGACTTCCAGTAGGGAGTGGCGTGTGTACTAAACTAGCAATGAAGCAGCATTCTTATGGGATAAAAAAAGAATAGATTGATGGTTTTGCAGGATCACAAGAATAGAAGAAACATCCTTCTGAGACATGCAAGAAACATGGATTTGTTAACAGATAAAAGGATTTGTCAAACAAAGAGAAATACACCCACCTTTCCTTTCCTTTCTACTGCTAGTGGATTTCAGTTCCACCAAGTGCTTTTCTTCTTACTATCCTTGACTATTTTTAGTCCAGCTACATCCCACGTAGTTTCTTTCTGATTTAAAGGCTGTCCATTCCAGCTCTTGGTCAGTGGGTTTTTTCTGTTGCTGTAGTTAAAATGGAGTTTCAGCTAGCAGCCAAAATGAAGGCAATGACTTCATGGATTGGCTTGGCTTTTGAAGTGAAACTTGGAGACAGGAATGTATATGGAAGATAAGGTCCTAAATGGAAATGACAGTGTGAAAATGGATGTATGGAAGCAATTATCAAATGAATTGCAAGGAAATCTGTAGGACTCTAAACAGCCAGGGCTATGTGTGTTCCTCATGTCTGTAGCTTTGTTTTCCAAGTGTTGAATCTTACATTTGGCATAGAATTTGGGATCCCGAGAATGTCAGCATTCATATTTTAATTCAGGATCTGTAAATTTTTTTGGAATTCTAAGCAGTGTTTGAGGAAGGCTTAGAAACCAAAGGGAGCTGGGGGTAGACTAGAGATCCTATCCACCCAGCTCTCTGTTCATCACCACGTAACTATTCTTTGCCCCCCCCATCCCTTCTACTTACCTATTCTTACTGTCTTTTCACCCATTCTTGGAGAAAAAATTGCCACGTGATACTGCGTACAGTCTTAGCCAGTGGATGAACTAGTTTGGTTCACATTCTACTTGCTGGTCATGAATAAAGACTATAATTCATTGAGAGATTCAGAGGTGACCAACCAAATATCTGTTTCACGTGGTTATTCTGCTTTTGTGAATGATTACCATGTGTTTTTTTTGTAGCAGCCACTGTGTCCCCCCATCTTCTACCACCTCCAATTTTAAAAGTCATCTTTTAATTAGAAAAAACAAACACATTTCATTTGAATTGAGATTTGGCACAAGTTAGAAAGCACAGTTCTGGTTTTCAGCCTCTGTCTGAACTGCTTGCCATGGTCACCTTTTAAATTATTTTTAAAATGGCACTTTTATAGTATTTCTACTATTAGATAATATTTCTGGTGTCAAGGCATAATAGCAGGAATCAGGTCAAACTAAAAAAATATGGAGGCATACCTCACTGATGTCTGGAACTCAGAGTAGTGTAATCTAGTTCCTAATGGCTCGGGTATTTCTGAACTGGTGGAGTTCATACTCTGACCCCCATCCCTCATTTCCCATTTTACTACCATTACTACTCAGAAAAAAGAGTCTTCCTAGTAACATTTATAGCTCTGTCACAGGGCTCTCTTACAAAATCTTTGGGCTTCTTTCAAGATTTTATTGACAAAGGTTGAATTCACAACTGAGCAGAATGATAGCAAATATTCTAGGCTTTTATCCAATTTTAACAACCACGATAGACCTCTTCACAAGTTACAGTGAACACAAGTGTAATCTACGTACAGTGTACACTTGATATTGAGGGATTCTCATGTTACACACAATGTATTTATCCAGTTATTGGTTCCCAGTTTAATCTGTAAAGTGAACATGAATTGGCTTTTTCTTACACCCAAAGATGCAGCTTTTATGTGCATTCACTGGTAATATATCAACAGGGTTTGTTTGGTCTGATATCACATAACCCTGGATTAATAACAGACAATGATACAAAGAATGCATGAACGCACCCTCACCTACAATCTGTAGTTTAGAAATCCTGATTTTGTGTGCCAAACAGTATCCCAATTGAGGCTCAATTCAGCCAGACTGTCTTTGAGCCTCCAGTTTTTCATAGTTCTCCAGCATATTTGGTGGAACTGCATCCCAAACTAAATGTGCTGCTGCTACTGAAGATGGCCATAATTCTTTTCATCCATCTTCCAGGACAACTGACCTGTGTCTCAGTGTCACTGTGTATTTTCCTGCCTTCCTAACTTTGTACCCAATGATGATGTCAGAGTCTGGGAAATGTTCCACATCCTGATCGCATGATACAGATGAGTTATCCTAGCAGTTATGGATTTATTTATTTGTGTTATTTATAATCCACCTTTCTCACAGAGACTCAAGGTGGATTACACATTGTGAGCCAGTATAATCACAAAAATGGGACATTCAGTAATCAATGCATTAGGATTTTAGAAGTCTGGAACCAAGAGAAAGAACTGAAGCATAGCATAAGTATTCACATGACACATTAAGCAGTTCAGAAATTACA
Organism: Euleptes europaea; assembly: GCF_029931775.1. Lineage (NCBI taxonomy): Eukaryota > Metazoa > Chordata > Lepidosauria > Squamata > Sphaerodactylidae > Euleptes > Euleptes europaea. The sequence continues at coordinate 50,422,025 of NC_079316.1, forward strand.
TAACTAGGATCTTACTTACAATAAGCTAAACATGGCAGTATGGACCACAGTCCTTAATAATTTATCCAAGTAAGTTTGTAAAAACACATTGTGCAACCCTATTACCTGCAGAGAAAAGCCCTCTTGAATAGCTCAGTTTTGCATCATTTGTGGAAGGCCAGGAGAGTGGCCTCCTCAGATAGGCCATTCCACAAGGCGAGAGCCACAACAGAGAAAGCACGTGTACGGGCAGTTGTTGATTTTATCCATTTGCTGGTTGGTACCTGCAGAAGCCCCTACTGTCTTAAGTGAAGACTTTGATGGTTAAAGGAAGTAGAGAAGATCCTTGGAGGTGCCATTTTAAAACCTGTCTCCAGGACATCCGGGGAAGTCAGCACGGATTTGTCCCCAACAGGTCCTGCCAGACCAACCTCGTTTCCTTCTTTGATAGAGTGATGAGCTTACTGGATTGAAGGAATGTTATCAATGTTGTTTACCTGAATTTCAGTAAAGCTTTTGACAGGGTTCCCCATGATGTTCTGATGGGTAAACTAGAGGACTGTGGACTGGATTCTAGGACAGTTATATGTATAGGGAACTGGTTGGAGAACCGCGCACAAAGAGTAGTTGTCATTGGCATTTCATCTGAATGGACAGAGATGTCCAGTAGAGTGCCACAGACAGGGCCAGATTTAGGTTTGATGAGACCCTAAGCTATTGAAGGTAATGGGGCCCTTTATATGCCCAGCTGTCCTTTGTCAACAACAAATTGTCACTGTTTTTTGTGTTGAATATATGCTAATATATGGACCTAATAGGTATCTAAAGCCATTTGCACATAACAAAACACTGTTGCTGTACGTAGGTTTTATTTCATTTGTTTTTTATTTTATATTTTGGAAATGTACATCCAGTTTTTTTTCCTTTAAATTTTTTTGGGGGCCCCAAGAGAGTGGGGCCCTAAGCTATAGCTTGTTTAGCTTATACGTAAATCCATGTGGCCCACAGAGCTTGGTTCTGGGTCTGTTACTTTTCAACATTTTTATAAATGATCTGGATGAGGGGGTAGAAGGACTACTCATTAAATTTGCAGATGATACCAAATTGGGAGGAGCGGTGAACACCCCAGAAGATAAAAATAGAATTCAACGAGATCTGAACACACTGAAAAAGTGGGTGGATATGAACAAGATGCAGTTCAACAAGGATAAGTGCCAAGTTCTACATCTGGGTAACAAAAATGAGGAACGCACATACTGGATGGGGGACACACTTTCGGACAGCAGTGTGTGTGAACATGATTTTGGGGTATAAGTGGACCGTAAGTGAAATATGACCAGCTAGTGTGGGGCAGTGACAAAAAAGGCTAATGCAATCTTGGGTTGTATCAACACAGAGGCATAACATCCAAATCGCAAGATGTCATAGTTTCACTGTACACATCATTGGTCAGGTGCACCTGGTGTATTGTATGCAATTCTGGAGGCGTCACTTCAGAAAGAATGTGGACAGAATGGAGCGGGTGCAGAGGAAAATGACAGATGATCAGGGGCCTGGAGACCAAGCCCTATGAGGAAAGGCTGAGGGAGTTGGGAATGTTTAGTCTGGAGGAGTTTGAGGGGGGACATGATTGCTCTCTTTAAGTATTTGAACGGCTGTCACCTACAGGAGGGCAAGGAGCTGTTCCTGTTGGCAACAGAGGACAGGACTTGCTATAATAGGTTTAATTTACAGGCAGAAATGTACCAGGTGGATATTAGGAAAAATTTTTTTACAGTAAGAGTTGTTCATCAGTGGAATCAGCTACCTAGGGAGGTGGTGAGCTCCCCCTCACTGGCAGTCTTTAAGCAGAGGCTGGACAAAAACTTGTCAGGGATGCTCTAGGCTGATCCTGCATTAAGCAGGGGGTTGGACTAGAGGGCCTGTATGGCCCCTTACAACTCTATGAGTCTATGACAATTTCATCACCATATCATTCTTCAGTTAAAATGTCTGGGAATTGCTAGCATAGTATGTATTGGGCATGTTAATTTCTAGTTATTCTTGATACCATACCTTAATCTTCAAATGGTCATTAGGAATTGCACTCATTAATGCCACTGTCAGAAATCAAACATTAACAGGGTCAGACTGGGAGAGAAAAACAGCACAGGAAAGAGCCCTGCCCCTGTTCCAGTCCCCAAAAGGAGCGAGGGAGGGAAAATCAGCCAGGTGGGATGCCCTGTTCCTCACCTGGCACATAGTTTTGAAGGGCTGAGTGCCCTCCTCCATGCACGGCTGGGTGCCCTCCTCTGTGCATGGTGCACAGCTGGGCCGGGCATCCTTCTCTACTCACATCATCCACAGCTTGGCCTGGCCATCTACACTCCTTCCCCACATCCTACTGGGGAAAAGGACCCTGAGTCTCTAAAGGAGGGAGAACCAGCCAGCAGCCAGCCTACCTATGAGGGCTGCTAGCTCACAGCAGCTGCACCTGTTCCCCTCATATGGGGCAAGGCCTGTCTCTGGCTTGGAGCTGGGTTGGTGGTCCTGGTGCCCCCCGCCCCAAAACCACTGGTCTGCAAAAACTTTTCCTGGTGGCCTTAATAGCCAATCTGCCTCTGAGTATTAGAAAGACCTTTTGATATCACAGCTAAATTATTTATCTTTACCCCGAGGGTAGAAAGACCACTTTCTGCATGAGACAGGTTAGTTGTTAGTGTTGCTCATCCATTTAGCTTGTATAATTTGTGGAACAAACATTGCAAGTACTTGAAGAGTGCACATTAAGAGTGATTTTATAATTTAAAAAAAAAGAATAAAGAAAAATCAATATGTCTTTTCCTGGCATTTTATATATTTTCCAGCTGACCTTTTCATGACCTCACCTGCTTCTCCTTCCTTCCCAGAAGGCACTCCTTCTCAGAAACATCTGCTTATTTCCCAAGGCTATCTCCTTCTACTCTTTAACTAAAAAGACAGAAAGCAGGAAGAAGCACTTTTAATATAGATGCAATAAGTTACCAAGATCTTCATCAGAATTTTCTCCCTCTGGAAGAGCAAGTCAAGAACAGCCTTGAAAAGTCTGCTGATAGGCATACTTAAACAAAGCAATATTTTAGGCCTTAATGAATACATTAAGATAAACAAGAGAAGCCGTTTGAAAACACTGCTTGCACTGTCCTGAATGCAGACCATCAGCAGTATGGTTGCCAACCTCCAGGTGGTGGATGGCGATCTCCTGGGATTATAACTAAGCTCCAGGCGACAGAGATCGGTTCACCTGGAAAAAATGGCCTCTTTGGAAGGTGGATGCTATGGTATTATACCCCACTGAAGCCCCTCCCCAAATCCTGTCCTCCTCAAACTGCACCTCCAAAATCCCCAGGTATTCCTCAGTCTGGAGCAGGCAACCCTAAAACAGGGCCTTAGTTCAAAGAACTGCTCTGGTTACAAAGCAGATTATTTTGTAGCATGGATTGGGAAGGCTGGGAGGCTTTATGAGCGGATTGGGTCATTGCCCAGGCAGCTCCATACTCCGTGTCCCTGTTACGGGGAATGACAGGACTGAGAATGGTAAAAGTCTGACACGTAGCTGAAAATGATGCATACTGCTGCTATAATAAGAGTCAAAACTTTGCTGCCATCTAAAGGAGAAGTTGGGGCTTCTATGCTGCTGCTTCCCCCCAAGAATAAGGTGTACTACTGATTCGGAGGCTACTGCACACTGCAGCCATTTCCAAGAGGGGCTACATGCAGGGGCGGTCTCACCATTATAGCCATCAGAGAGTTTCCCTGGAATGATGGCCTGCCTCCCCACTTGGGCGGTCTAGCCCAGGTTAGAAGGGCTGAGCTTGGCTTGGGGAAATCGGCTCTTGACCTGGGTGAGTTGGGTATGGCATGCAGATGGCCATGGAATACCTGGAAGAGCTATGGGAAGCTTCCAGCCAAGTCATGCAAAGTGCAGGGCTGCCTGTCTCCTTCCCTCACTTCTGTGTGGGGGCAGGGCCTGGGTGGATCATAGGCTGGGCCCTTTTCCAGGGTAGGGTTGCCAACCTCCAGGTACAAGCTGGAGATCTCCTGCTATTACAACTGATCTCCAGCTGATAGAGATCAGTTCACCAGGAGAAAATAGCTGCTTTGGCAATTGGACTCTATGGCATTGAAATCCTTCCCCTCCCCAAACCCCACCCTCCTCAAGCTTCACCCCTAAAATCTCCAGGTATTTCTCAACCCAGAGCTGGCAACCCTATTCGAGGGCCATTTTTTATCTCCCAGTCCACCCTGTCTGCATGTCAGCACTGTAGGGTTGCCAACCTCTAGGTGGTCAGAAAAAACAGCATTCCAATGACAATATTAAATATATGCACATATAATTACAAGATACTAAATATTTACAATACCAGCAAGACACTAAAAAAACAAACAATGTGAAATACAAACAAACACCTACAACAAACACAATGGGGAGACACACTAAGGTGAAACCTGTACATAAGAACATAAGAAAGGCCCTGCTGGATCAGACCAAGGCCCATCAAGTCCAGCAGTCTGTTCACACAGTGGCCAACCAGGTGCCTCTAGGAAGCCACTAACAAGACGACTGCAGCAGCACCATCCTGCCTGTGTTCCACCGCACCCAATATAACAGACATGCTCCTCTGATCCTGGAGAGAATAGGTATGCAGCATGACTAGTATCCATTCTAACTAATAGCCATGAATACCCGTTTCCTCCATGAATATGTCCACTCCCCTCTTAAAGCCCTTCAAGCTGGCAGCCATCACCACATCCTGGGGCAGGGAGTTCCACAATTTAACTATGCGTTGTGTGAAAAAAAACTTCTTTTTATCTGTTTTGAATCTGTCACCCTCCAGCTTCAGCAGATGACCCCACGTTCTAGTATTATGGGAGAGGGAGAAAAACTGTACTTCGAACCTGTGGAAATATATACAATGTATCCAGTCAATAAACAATTTTCAACAATCAATGAGCAACTTCTCAACAGTCATATATATAGCGCAAATGCTGCTGTACTGTGGACTGTTGTGCAAAATGGATCAGAAAAGTCTCCAGGTTCGAAGACAGAAGAATTCCCGTACGTGTTGTCTAGATAGTTTTGGACATGTTTCGCGGTGGGCTTCTTCAGCCGCAATATATTGAAAGTATAGAAATATCAATCCATAATAGGTGAGTATTAGAAGACCTCATAAGGTTCTAGTCTGAACTAGACTACGCACACAACACACACACAGAGTGTGAAGATCTCCAAGAAGTATCACTCCAAATGGGTAAGTTGACAACAATGGGGCAAAGAGTATGTTAGGCTAAGAGTATGTGAGGTCACCCAGTAAGCTTCCAAGGCAGAGTGGGAAAAGGATTGTCTAGATCCTAGTCCATCACACTACCCACACTGCCCACTACTCTGTGTGAGTTAAGTGCCATCTCAAACAAAACCAGTCAAAGATAGAAAAACGGGAGAAGGCACAGAGTTGTGCATCTGAGCAAAACTGAATAACCAAAACCCGAGAAAGCCAAATATCTATTCAGCTATTTGGGAATTGCCTATCCGGCCTTGTTCAGCTTCCTGGTGTTTAGTATTCAGTTGAAATTAAATGTGAAAAAAGCTGAAAATGCTATTTTCGGGTTTATTTTCGTTTCGGGTTTACCGATATGCACAGCCCTACCAGTGAGATATCCTTACACTTAAGACTCTTTTCTAGCTCTTCCCAGTCTCAGTCTTCTTCTGATTTCTTGGTTGAAGTCTCCCTTTTGGTGGATGATGGAGCCAAGGAATACAAAACCTTGAACCATTTCAGTTTCTTCATCATCAACCTTAAATTTCCATAATTCCCTAGTAGTCATTACTTCTGCCTTCTTGAGATTCATTTGTAATCCTGCTTTGGCACTTTCTGCTTTAACCATCAAGGAGTTGTTTCAAGTTGTCTTTATTTTCTGCCAGTAATGTGCTGTCATCTGCATATCTCAAATTGTTCATATTCCTTCCACCAATTTTCACTCCACCTTCGTCTAAATCTCATACAGCTTTCCTTATATGTTCTGCATACAGATTGAACAGATAAGGAGATAAAATACATTCTTGTATGACACCTTTGCCAGTTGGAAACCATTCTGTTTCTCCATACTCTGTCCTAATAGTAGCTTCTTGTCTGGAGCACAGATTGCACATCAAAACAATCAGATGTTGCGGAACACCTATTTCTTTTAAAACCAACCATAGCTTTTAATCATCCACACAGTCAAAAGCTTTCCTATAATCTATGAAACACAAGCTGATTTTCTTCTGTAACTTTTGTATGCTCCAGTAACCACTACGAATTTGCAATATGATCTCTAGTGCCTCTTCCTTTTCTGAATCTGGCTTGAATACCTGGCAATTCTAATTCCATATATGGGAGCAGTCTTTGTTGTAAGGTTTTGAGCATCACTACTTGTGTGGGAAATTAATGTGATGGTCTGATAGTTGTTGCAGTCTTCAACATCTTTTTTGGAATTGGAATGTAAATAGAGTGTTTCCAGTCTGTGGACCATTGTTTTGTATTCCATATTTGTTGGCATATGCTTGTTAAGATTTTGCTGGACTTCATTTCTGTGGCTTGGAATAGCTCTACTAATATCCCATCTACTCTACTTACTACACCACGCTATTACAGCCTGAATCAGAAGTAAAACTACTTTAGAATATGTGGACCGAGGGCAATCTGATAAATACTTTAGTTAGATTCAGATAGGATCAAATATTTATGTAGATAACTAAGACATTCACAATTACTTCAGTGAGATTAAAATCACATGTTTTTCACAGCCTACGTCATCCTGTGAAGGGCACTAAAGTTTCCCCTTTTCTGTGTATATCCAAAAACATCTTCAAGGGGGAATCTTGGGCTTTCCCTAAAGCTTCAGGGATGGAGACAGGATTGACTAGTGACCTGTGCTGCACTGGCTGCAATCCTAGTCCCTGAAGGCAGCTACAATATGAGATAGTCATGGGTTGATATTGTTTTGCCACCACAACTATATGTCACTTCTAAAGAAAATGCTTACAAGGTTCAAATTAAAATAAAAACTGCTTTCCTCAGTAGACAGGTAAACGGGTTACTAATTTCTTAGGCCATTAACACATGGCTAGGTTTTCTTTTTCTTTTCTTTTTTGTCCCTGTGCTGTCCCATGCCTTTCAATCCCACGTTCCAAAAACTGAATACATGGGGACAGGACAGGCACAAAAAATAGACCACCTGAAGCCACTGCCTGGCCCCGGTGGCAGCACTTCCCCCCCACCCTACGCCTCTCTCTCACCCTGCTCCTGCGCTCTCCTCCGCCATCCCCCAGCACCAGCCGGTGGTTTTAGTTAACCTTCCAGAAGCCCGCAGCCTGAAGCCCCACCCTCAGAGGTGGAGGTGTGGTGGTGGCTCCTTCTGGCACGGGCCAGGTGCCTTCCCTCCGACAGGTGAGGTTGCTCCAAGCTGGCTGCACTCACCCAGGTGGAGGTGGTGGCTGGAGGTGTGTGGTGTTGGTGCCGGAAGGAGCTGCTGCCGCACCGCTGCTTCTGATGGTGGGGCTCCGGGCTCCGGGCTTCTGGGAGGTTGGCTATAACCACTGGTTGGTGCTGGGGGGAGGTTGAGGAGACCGCGGGATCAGGGGCGGGGGAGAGAGAGGCGTGGGGTCCAGGGGAAAGGTGCTGCTGCCACTGCTGCTGCTGGAGCCAGGCAGTCTCCCCGTGGGGAGTTGACCCGCGGGGTATAAACGCACCAGCAGGCAGTAGAAAATGGCATGCTCCTTTACTATAAATCAGAACAACTCAGGACTAGGAAGACCTGGAGAAGTTCCGAAAGGAGCTGGGTCAATCACGCATGCGGGAGATGACCATGTGTGCAGCCTGCCGAGATGCAGTACATACAATACTGATACTATCAGTTTTTAGTCTCTGCTCTTTTTGCTGCAAGAACTTCCACACATTGTAGGATATTGTTTAGCAAAAATTCACTTCTGCATTGTGTGGATGCAGCCAAATATAACACTATTTAATTATGACAGGATAAACTGAGAGAGATATTTTGGCGTACTGTACTTTTGACTTTCACTGTAACAAACATTATGGATGTAGAGTCCTTTGGTGTCAGGTGCAATTTTGTTCTTCTGATCTGCATCAGAGGCTATACCCAAAGTTCCCCCAGGTTTTGGGAGTTGCTTGCTGAGTGATGCAGGAGGGCACAATTGCAAAAAATATATTCCAAAAACCCCATTTCATGCAGTCCTCAGAATAATCGAGAGCCAGTTTGCCTCCACTGAGTATACATAGGCAAGTGTCTTCAGCAATTGAACCTTTGCTGAATGAATGAAGAAGTTCCTCTTGCCTCCTCTTTTACCATTGTGGCAGGTAAGGGGAAAGAAGCAGGGAAAGTCTCTAGAAGGGACTTGCAAGAAGACTAGCCCCATAGTTAAAACCTTAATTTCACTTAACTGTGAATGCATCACATACGGCCTGTGTGCTGCTCATACTCTTTAGTACAAGGAGTACGTGTGTGCTGCTCATGTTCCTTTGTGCAAAAATAGTTTCCTCCACATAGAAAGCTAGCATGTCAGGATGAAGGCTAGGCTAAAAATCCTTTTACCTTTACTGAGATAACTTTTTGATATGGTGTGGCATTCAAATGTAGACGATCCTTCTGCACTAGTAGCAAAGCCCAGACTGTGAGAGCTGGGTCCTGGATCAGAAGGGGTTAAGGCTGTGCTGAGATAAGAGCCAGGCAATGATTTGGTGGGAGGAGCCTGGGGCAGCTCAGGGGAGCAGAGTCTGGAGCAAAAGGCGCCACTGATCAACAGCAGCTTTTGCAATGATATTTATTACAGAACAAGGGTCAGCCATAAATACTGCCCCTTCCTTACACTACAAAGCAGTTTGTCTGGGCTTTTCCAATTTTCAGCATAATGAGCAGAATTTTTAAGCAAAGAATAAGTCTACAATTTTCTGTAATTTTGTCCCTGGCCTATCATTATGTGGCTATTTGGAATTCACAGAGATTATTACAAATTTAGTAACAATTTAATGCAAATACCTTCTCTCAATGGGCCCTTTGCCATCATACACTTAAAAGCAATCATAGTCAGAGCAGTGGATAGACTGAATGTCTCAAGGCCCACTGTTTGCTTTTTTCCACTTTTTTGTTTTGTTTTGAGCAGTTAGCAGTATATTAAGTGGATATCCAAGCAAAGAAATTATGGTTATTTCCCAGCTGAAAGCGAGCCATTGTTTTTATATGCACTGTATATAAACACATTCCAATGTTACTGCCATTTCTCAGCATAAAGCAACAATTACAATTTTATTTAAAGTATGAAAGGAATATGATTTCATTTGACAGAGCAATGCTAAGTCTCTAAACCTAGTCTTAAATAGGCCTTAAATAGGCCAGAAAAAAACACAGAAGAGAAATTCCAAAGATGAAGCCATTCCTTTTCTATTTGTTGTAGCAGGGGCAAATTTCATCAAGATTTGCAATACTTTATCTGGATTCTGTCCTGAACAAGTGGTTTACCAAACTCTTGTTAGGCTTTTGTAAGGGACATCTTGTGAACTGGGTCTCCTCTGTTTTCCTGGTAATGGTGAAGACATGGCCGGAAGGGTCTGATCTGAGTTATAATGATTGGGTGCCAGATAATGACCTGAAACCAGACGTACTATTTCATTTTCATATCATATTACCGTTGCTTGTATGGTTGCTTGAACAGACACCAGTTTGGCTCATACCTTGTTCACTACTGTCACAAAAACAGAGTTGATTTTTCAAAGATCAGCTCAACTGTTCATTGACCCATTCCTGGGTATTCAGCAGAATGCTTCAGAATATACCTTTCTAACCATGCAGTATAGCAAAATTTAGCTTCTTGTGCATGCATGTTCTCACACAGCCTGATTGAGTTCCACAACCCCCCTTTTTCTGCTTAAATGTTTCACTCAGCAGGAAGGTGTGTATGAGATAAAAAGGGCTTCTCCACCTCTCAGGATCTGTCTGACAGAGTGAGCTTACAATGGCCACCTCTTGGAAGAAAATAACTCAGGAAGTCCTAAAGCTAAAAGAAAAAAAGGTATTATTCTATGCACAAAGAGATGTTAACAGGGAAATCTAGCATGGAGAAAACAATTAAAAACCCCTATGTTTTTATGCTGGGTTGCATTTTAACACTGAATTTTAATTAATATATTTTAATGATTTGTTTTTATTATTTTTATTTCATATGCCATCTTCTTGGAGAGGCGGCATAATAATTTTCTAAGCAAATAAATAAACGGAAAGTACATTGTTGCTTACTAACTAAAACTTACACAACTTATATATTCGCCCCACCCTGAGGAGATGCTTGGGCTTGGCAAAAGCTTGTGGTTTTGTGGCCCATATTTCAAAGAATCCCTCAAGAGTGGAAGGAAGGAACATGGCAACCACACATATCAAGGTGATCATGCTTAGTATGATTTCCCCTTATGCATGGTTGGATGACCAAAATTATAAAATTATCAGTGAACAGGGTATTTATGGCAGTGAATTCTATAAAATAATGATGTGTTGGGTGAAGCAATGGGATATGGGACAGTTGTGGCAAATTACTTCATGAGTCAAGATCCAGCCCTTACTCATACTAATAACAGAAAAACCTCTAGGTTCCAATTAGTTGTCTATATCCTGGTATGGAAATGGAAATACAAAGGTGAAATAATGTAATACAAAGTAACTGCATCCATCAGGTAGTTATGTAAGGATTGAATTTAGAAAAAAAAATGCTGGTATTCTCTGTTGTGTGGGTTATTTGTTGATGCTATGTTGCATCTGATGTATCAATACAATGGTCTCAGTGGAAACCAAAGTTGATGTCTATTATTCTTAATGTCCTTTGGGAATGGGAAACCCAAAGCAGCCACAGTGCAACATTTATTCATTTATTTACATCATTTATCATCTGCCTTTCTAACTTGGACTCAAGGTGGATTACACAGAGCGAGTCAATACAATCAGCAGATGGGACATTCAAAGAACAATGCAATAGGATTAGGGTTGTAGAACCGATCAGAAATTGAAAAACAGAACTGGAGCAAAGCATAACTATTAACATGGCACATTAAATAATGCAAAAATCCATAGTAGGACCCTAATTTCAACATCTTGTCCAGTATTGCACAGGAAGAGAGAGATATAAAACTGCTATGAATCAACAATCCTTGCAATGGAGCCAAATTAAGAAACAGCAAAACCCATCCCCCACCTTTTATCTACTGTGACATGTGGATATTGGCAGCCACATTGGTATCGGCGGAGAGAGAACTGATGAAACATCATCTAGAAGAAAAAATAATTTCCCTACATGCAAGACCAGCATATTGCTTTGCCACTGGAGGCAAAGTCACCATGGAACATTTTTATCCTGATTTGAACAGTGCATATTGTGCATGATACAGTTTGTGGGATAGAAAAAATGTGCGAGAGGCAAGATGCTCACCTTCGTACTTCCTATCAGAATGGGGTTCCTATGAAAGTCTTGACTAGTTTGTGTGAGTCTGAAGCTCATTTGGTGATTGTAGCAATGGGATATGGGCCAGTTGTGGCAGATTACTCACGAGTCAAGATTGTAGCAATGGGATTGTAGCAATAGGTTCCAATCAGATGTCTAGCAAGGAGTTACCGTGGTACTAGGGCATTATTAAGAGCCTGGAGTGGTTAAGAGCTGGCTTGAGAACAAAATCTTCAGTCCAGTGTTCTGCCTTAAAACTTGGGAAGTGAGTGTGAATATAATTGTTACTAGCACAGAGTAGTAATGATCATGGTGTGTTAAAGATATAGAGGAACAGAGTTTATAACTGTTTGGAAGGCTGCTGAAGAAAGAATTGTCCCCTATATTTTTGGCATCACAGCCAGAAAAAACTGAAAGTGGTCTCTGGGGTATTCTTCACGGTGGATTTTGCTTCGGTTTCGAACCGGAGCAAATAATAAACTGATTTAAATAGCTTCTTCATGGCAGTGCAGATTCTCCCCCCATCCCAATTTTTCACGGGAGAAACAGCGCACTTCTCTGCGCTGCTTACGTCTGCTGCCGCTCATGACTCACCGCTCCAAATCCGCCTAATCCCGCCCACTCTTCCCATGATCCTGTGTGTGTGTGTTGGGCGGGGGGGGCATCCCAAGAGCAGCAAATCCAAGCCAAAACTCCCGTCACCCTTCTGAAGAGAGGCAGCCAGTCTGCTTTGGGTCTCCCTCCTGCCGGTGTGATCCTATGTGTGTGTGTGTGGGGGGGGGGACCATGAGAGCAGCAAATCCAAGCCAAAACTCCCGTCACCCTTCTGAAGAGAGGCAGCCAGTCTGCTCTGGGTCTCCCTCCAGCCGGTGTGATCCTATGTGTGTGTGTGTGTGGGGGGGGGACCATGAGAGCAGCAAATCCAAGCCAAAACTCCCGTCACCCTTCTGAAGAGAGGCAGCCAGTCTGCTTTGGGTCTCCCTCCTGCCGGTGTGATCCTATGTGTGTGTGTGTGTTTGGGGGGGGGGACCATGAGAGCGGCAAACCCAAGCCAAAACTCCCGTCACCCTTCTGAAGAGGGGCAGCCAGTCTGCTTTGGGTCTCCCTCCTGCCGGTGCGATCCTATGTGTGTGTGTGGGGGGGGACCATGAGAGCAGCAAATCCAAGCCAAAACTCCCGTCACCCTTCTGAAGAGAGGCAGCCAGTCTGCTTTGGGTCTCCCTCCTGCCGGTGTGATCCTATGTGTGTGTGTGTGTTTGGGGGGGGGGACCATGAGAGCGGCAAACCCAAGCCAAAACTCCCGTCACCCTTCTGAAGAGGGGCAGCCAGTCTGCTTTGGGTCTCCCTCCTGCCGGTGCGATCCTATGTGTGTGTGTGGGGGGGGACCATGAGAGCAGCAAATCCAAGCCAAAACTCCCGTCACCCTTCTGAAGAGAGGCAGCCAGTCTGCTCTGGGTCTCCCTCCAGCCGGTGTGATCCTATGTGTGTGTGTGTGTGGGGGGGGGACCATGAGAGCAGCAAATCCAAGCCAAAACTCCCGTCACCCTTCTGAAGAGAGGCAGCCAGTCTGCTCTGGGTCTCCCTCCAGCCGGTGTGATCCTATGTGTGTGTGTGTGTGGGGGGGGACCATGAGAGCAGCAAATCCAAGCCAAAACTCCCGTCACCCTTCTGAAGAGAGGCAGCCAGTCTGCTCTGGGTCTCCCTCCAGCCGGTGTGATCCTATGTGTGTGTGTGTGGGGGGGGGGACCATGAGAGCAGCAAATCCAAGCCAAAACTCCCGTCACCCTTCTGAAGAGAGGCAGCCAGTCTGCTTTGGGTCTCCCTCCTGCCGGTGTGATCCTATGTGTGTGTGTGTGGGGGGGACCATGAGAGCAGCAAATCCAAGCCAAAACTCCCGTCACCCTTCTGAAGAGAGGCAGCCAGTCTGCTCTGGGTCTCCCTCCAGCCGGTGTGATCCTATGTGTGTGTGTGTGTGGGGGGGGACCATGAGAGCAGCAAATCCAAGCCAAAACTCCCGTCACCCTTCTGAAGAGAGGCAGCCAGTCTGCTCTGGGTCTCCCTCCAGCCGGTGTGATCCTATGTGTGTGTGTGTGTGTGGGGGGATCATGAGAGCAGCAAATCCAAGCCAAAACTCCCGTCACCCTTCTGAAGAGAGGCAGCCAGTCTGCTTTGGGTCTCCCTCCTGCCGGTGTGATCCTATGTGTGTGTGTGGGGGGGGGACCATGAGAGCAGCAAATCCAAGCCAAAACTCCCGTCACCCTTCTGAAGAGAGGCAGCCAGTCTGCTCTGGGTCTCCCTCCAGCCGGTGTGATCCTATGTGTGTGTGTGGGGGGGGGGGGGGACCATGAGAGCAGCAAATCCAAGCCAAAACTCCCGTCACCCTTCTGAAGAGAGGCAGCCAGTCTGCTTTGGGTCTCCCTCCTGCCGGTGCGATCCTATGTGTGTGTGTGTGTTTGGGGGGGGGGACCATGAGAGCGGCAAACCCAAGCCAAAACTCCCGTCACCCTTCTGAAGAGGGGCAGCCAGTCTGCTTTGGGTCTCCCTCCTGCCGGTGCGATCCTATGTGTGTGTGTGTTGGGGAGGGGAATCCTGAGAGCGGCAAAACCCCCATCACCCTTCTGAAGAGGGGCAGCCAGTCTGCTCTGGGTCTCCCTCCTGCCGGTGCGATGCTGTTAGAGTGGCAACTCCCCCAGCCAATCACCGTTCTTGGGGGAGGAGAAAGGAGACATCCCGGGGAGCGAAGCAAACATTTCTTCATGGGCATCCGAGCAAAAAAACGCTCTTTTACTGGAAAGTACGGCTCAGAAGTGGTTTGGATTGCCTCTCTTTTAAACCGGCTTATTTTGCTCAGTGGGTGAAAACACGGCTCTGCAGTGAATAACCAAAATTTGCCTCCGACGCAAAACAGCGTCGAAGCAGCAGCAAATATCCATGAAGAATACCCCTCTATGTTCTGGTAACCTCAAGACTGCAAACAACAACTGATACAACAGAGACCATATTTGTGTGGCAAGGCTGCAAAATGTTTTAAATAAATAATAAATATGCACAAACCCATCAACAGTGCCTTCCTGAGGGCAGTGTTTTATCAGTGCACACATGTTTCAGTAAGGCAGAGAGGGGGAAAATTGTAACAGAACCAAAGAAATTGAAAGCAGCTGCAAACTGCATGTGCTTCTGTTCCAGAATTAACTTTAGAGATTATCCTGTTACATAATGTAAGTTTGCTTCTGAGCCCAATTCAAGGTGCTGGTATTGACCTACAAAATTCTATATGGCTTGGGACCAGCATACCTTAAGGACTGCCTACTCCCATATAAACCTATCAAACCATTATGGTAATCTTCAGAAGCCTTGCGTTGGGTGCCCCCTCCACATGTGCAAGGCAAATGGACCAAGAAAGAGCCTTTTCGGTTGTGATAGCTGAATGTCAAGTCCCAGGACCAGAGGCAGGGAAGCAGGGTCAAGAGCAGGCCAAAGTCAAAGCCGGTGTGTCTGTAGAGTTCAGTTCCCAGTGGAACAAACACAAGGGAATAATCAGGGTTCAGAGTCATAGGCACAGAGTCCAGTTCCAAAGTAAAGTCTCAGATCAACACAAGATAGTAGCACACGTTGTTCCCACTGGGTGCAAGCCTCTGCTTAAATAAGCCTAGGAGGAACCAGCCATTGCTGGTTCCACTGACCCAGCACTCCTTGCTGGAGGAGGCTCATTACCCTCACTGTTGTCAGCTGGCAGTGCTCTTGTTGTGCTTGCAACCTAGCACTTCTCCTACACTTGAGTAGGACTGAGCTATTCTTCTTGAGACGCTGCTCCAGAGGCAGTGGAGGGCTGCTGTGAGACATAGGTGAGTCCCCTGCCCTGGATAGTTGTAGGCACGGGGGACATTCATCTCTTTGTGCCTGCTCTGCCTGCTGTGGTTCTTCCCTTTCACTGTCTGCTGCTTCCAGGTCCTCTTCCTTTGAGGAAGCCTTAGCAGGCTGACTCATGACACTGAAGGTGTGGCATTCCCTCCCCAGGGAGATTCATTTGTGTCCCTATACCATGTACCATGCAAAATAAATAATAGTAATAATAATAATTGTGCCAGTCCTTAAATATTTCTGTGATGAACAAAGAGTTAATCTTTGAGAGAAGCTCAGAGAAAGGGAGTGGGCGAAACTAAGGAGCTCACTCTCTCTGTTCTGAAGAAAGGGATTGATTCTGTTATTAGTAACCTGTGTGTTCAGTAGCTGTGTTTGACTCTGGGAACTTGAGGGTTCACATTTTTCTAAACTGGTGTAAAACAAATCCTGTGGAGTGACAGGCAGAGATTGGGAGGAAAGAGACCCTTTTTCAAGTCACTGGAAGGGAGTAGGCTCTGGGAAGGAGATATTCCCAAATGCAGGGTGTTGTTTAGGGATTACTGCCACAAAAGTGGTGTAGACCTATAGTGAGAACAGGAAGAGAGATTTGAGGAGAAATCTGTGTTTCTCTGGGGAAGAGAGATTGTATGATCTCCAACTCCCTGATAGCTAGGCAGCAGAGTCTGAATCGAAACATCGAAAGGAAGTTCTGGGAACTGAACTGAATTTGTGAACTGAATCTAAGAATTGTAATACTGTACCAACTAAGCCATCTAAGATCTATGCCTTCTCTGAACTGAAACTTATAAAATAGCTCTGGTTCTATGCTTCTCCTAACCACAGGTACAGTGTTTAATAAATCTCTGTTCTCTGTTCGTTAATTTGAAAAGGCCTCTAGTGTCTCATTTCTTCCGAGGTAAAATAAGGAAAGAGGACTAAGAAGGAGAAAATTAAAACTCCAAATAAACATTTTGGCATACAAACAAGCAAGCTCTCTCTCTCTCTCAGTAGTACCCGCATAAGAGGGATCGTGATAATTCCACATCTATTTTTTTTTTTTTGGAAAGCATAATCTCTGTATCAGACATAATAATGTGCGTGGTAGTCTTTGGGAGATGATGTGGGTGTTAACTTAATAAAAATAAGTTAATTTGCAGTCAAGGTCTCTTTATGGATTCAATAGCAAAAGAGTTGAAACATTATTCCTCCTGGTTCCAGCTCAACTCCTCATTTACACTTGCTATTTTCCGCAGTCAGTGATTCTTTTGGGAATATTCTGCACCAACTCCTGTCAGGGTGTGGACTCCCAAAAGAAGTTTAGCAGTCCTGGCAGAATTGTTATTGACTGATGTAAAACGAATCCTGCCAGCGAACACTGAATGGTTTACATTTGTCAAAGTCAATTCATCCCGCTTCTTTTCTTGGTTGGATGAGAACAGAGCAGTGTTTACACTAACAGCAGTGAACAGACAGGCCATTTGTGAGTCTTATGATTTATGGGATATGCTAAAATACGCTCCTTTCCTTCTTTGTTGAAAGGGCCCCTTGTGGTTCTGTTAGCTGCACAACTCTTGTGAAGACTGAAAGGGATGCTCTTAGGTCTAACAGCCTGGTTCCCATGTTAGTCATTCTTTGTTGCTTGCACTGAAGATTCTTGGCATTAAACAGGTTCTCCCAATTGACCCTAATAGAATACCTGGCTCCAGAAGTAACTGGGGTTTGGTAGTAAGGTTGCTGGATTATTTCATAATCAATTCTCTATGCTATTTAAAGACTAAGCCTGCCAGGCTAGACCCTATCCACCATTCTCTTCCCTCCAGCATACAAGCTTAGGCTCCAAATCCACCTCATCAGGGCTTCTAAATTCTGGAAAGCTTCCAGTCAGGCTATAGGAAATAATCATTTTATCTTTTAAAGTCTCTAATCTGAAATTTGCTGCTATTTTTTGTGCTCATTGCAGTTTCCTTTAAAAAAAAAAAACTTCCAGGGTTTCTTCTACAAACCACCTTCCTTCCCCATCATTCTGCATACCCCCAAGGATGGTATTTTAGCAAAACTCTTAGGAAAACTTCAGATTAATCATTTAACATTTTAACTGTGATTATAGAGAGAGAGCTGTTAAATTGATCTGACTAGCAAAGACTGTGCTTTGCATAAAATGTGCTAAATTAAGGATGCCAGCTGTAATGTTGTTTAGGAGCAAATCGAGTGGGGTAGAAGTCCTCCTCCCAGGTTACACTTTTCCCACAAGCTTTCTTCCTGGTCTCTATTTATAGAAGCCAGATTGACGAAGGCGTAGATTTCATTAAGGTGCACTCTGCTGCTTGTGGGATAAGGTTTGGAATTAGGTTTCTGTAAATATATGCATGCTTCCACTATTTGATTATAACTTGAGGTGAAAAATTGCTGTAAGCTTCATCATAAAACGCTAGTAAGCATGGGAAGTTTAATAAAATGTAATTACAGGACAAAACAAAAATCAGGCTAATTTTAGTACTGTCTCCCCATGCTGCTGGGATAATGCCTGGCTTTGTGCTGGCAAAGCGCCTAGCATGTTGTGGGTGCTGATGAAAATAATAAATAGTAGTAATTGCATAAAACCGTACAATGTTGCTGCTTCAGAGGTGCCGATAAATTAATTGCATGCCAATGCAGAAGCAATGACTGAAAAATCTATGCATCACTGCATTGCAATGATCCCTGTTTGTACAATGTAATTGTACTGCTGCACATTAGGAGAATTGTGGTCAGGATCAAATTACCCGGGAGAGAATGTAAGTACTCAGTCTTCTATTATTCTGCATTTCATGCTGAATAAACAGACAGTGACGGGCAAACCAAACACAAACAAAAGTAATTCGTACAGGACCATTTGCCAAGAGGAGCATATTTCCATTTTCCATCAGAAGATCTATGCTGGAGGTTTTGATTAACAAAAATAAGCTGCTGCAAAGAAAACCCAGCTCAGCCCATTCTCTGACAACAGCCCTTGGTGATTATGAAAGCAGACCAAAGATTTATTTTATTTATTTGCTTATTTAGTTTGTTAGGATTTGTAAAGCTAATAAAAAACACACTGTTTGGTTCTGTAACAAATATTTATACTGCCAGATAGCAGTCAAAAGTGTTTTTTTAAAAAAAAAAATAGTACAGAAGGAGGCAAAGGAATTCTCAAGACGAAGGAAGTTTCCTTTTAATCAGGATGAAGCAGACTTGTTATTTAGAATTCAAACAACCCAGTAACAAGTTTTTAAGAGGTAAAGCTGCATGGAATATTAGGCTGTCTGGGGCCATAAACAGTGGTTTCGAAGACAAACTAGTGCGATGCAGGCAGAAGACTTGCGATAGTCATGGAGACATTTGCAGGCCTATGAGGTGATGCTGATGGCGACACAGAAGGTTTTCTTCTCTGCCACCACTGTGTCAGTAGTATCCCATCCAGTTTAACTGTTTAAAATGATGAGAACACCTAAGTCCGACTCCATCTGTTATGTCAATTTGGCCTCTAGTTGTGATGTTTTCGAGAGGTTCTTTGCTGACGGGCAGCCCACTCCTGAAGGGGGGGGGAAATGCGCAGTGACTGGGAGCGGCACCACCATGGCACCTCCACACAGGCTTCCTGGCCGCTGCAGAGAAAACAAAACAATTAAAAATGGGGAAAATGCCCCCTAAGAAAACAGCGAGGTTATGCCACCAAAAAAGGTGGCATAGCAATGCTGCAACTTGAGGGGGCATTCCTGGGGCGAAGGGGGCTAGGATGCTGCCTAAAGGCAGCTCCGCCTCATAGAATGCCCCCCACATGTCTGCACAGGCTCCCACTTCCGGGATTTCGCTCCAGGCATGGCTGCACTGGCAGCGGAGCCCCACACGGCGCCAGCATGAATGCCCCCATGCCAGCATAAGTGCCCCTTATCCTGGGATAAATGGACACTTACGTCAGTGCGGCGTCACTCTGGCTCATGTGCCAATTCGGGGGGGGGGGGCTGTTCAGGATTGTGCTCAAAATCTCTCTGACTTGGAGGTCAAATTGAGAGCAGATCTAGTACCTGAAGTGTCAGAATGATCTGCTCGTCCTGTTGTTCTCCAGGGGAACTGATCTCTATCGGCTGGAGATCATTTGTAATAGTGGGAGATCTTCAGCTACTACCTGGAAATTCAATCAAAGAAATCAGTTAGGTCAACAAAAATACCAGTATAAGGCTCAGAATAATATATAAATAAATAACAAATCACTCTACACTTAGTGAGAATATCACTAAACCAATTTATACCAATAAACCGCAACTAACAAGTAGTAAACGTACACAATATCAAAAACAAAATTTGTGACAGTGTAGACCACAATAAACAAACAATGTACAACTAATACAACGATAACGTAAAACATAAGCCTTCTTCAAAAGGAAAGTGTAAGATAAGTCCATGTCTAAATGGTATTTCCCAAAAGTTCTTAGCTTTTTTTCTTTCTTTTCTTGCAGGTGTCTCCGTGGTCCAAGCCACGATAGCAAACAATATCTTCATAATCATGACTAGCCCAAGGTCACCCAGTATTCATGTGTAGGAGTGGGGAAACCAACCTACCGTATATACTCGGATATAAGCCGACCCGAGTATAAGCCAAGGTGCCTAATTCCTCCCCAAAAATGGGGAAAAATTAGGCACCCACGTATAAGCCGAGGGGAAAATGCACCCCCCCCCCGCAGGCTTACCTGACCGGGCTCCAGGCGCGCAGGCAGGCGGTGGCAGTGGTGGCGGCCCCCTCCCTGCGCGCAGGAGGCCTCGCAGGCCACTCCTGGCCCGCAGGGAAGGCGCGCAGGCAGGCGGCGGCGGCCCCCTCCTTACGCGCAGGAGGCTCCGCAGGGTCAGCTGGCAAGCGGGAGGACTGGCCTGGGTGAGGTGGGTGGTGGGGGGTGAAGAAACCACCGCCGCTGGGACAGCCAGCCCATCAGCTGGCCAGCGGGAGCGCGCTGGGGGAGGGCCCGGCAGGCGAATTACCGTATTGACCCGAGTATAAGCCGAGGTGAGTTTTTTAAGCCAAAAATCATGGCTAAAAAACTCGGCTTATACTCGAGTATATACGGTAGTTCACCAGATTAGAGTCCGCCAGACCACCTCTTATGTAGAGGAGTGGGGAATCAAACACGGTTCTCCAGATTAGAGTCTGCTGCTCTTAACTACTACACCACAATGGCTTTTTCTTGTCCTTGGTTTGTTTTGCAGCCTTTATGCCAAACTAGTAACAAAAGCAACTGGAAAATCCCACCCCATCTTTCTACTCTCCTGAACATGTATTTCAGTGTTGCCTTGTATTTTAGTAAATTGATATTCTTCGATTATGACATGGAATATGCTTATCTAAATTTAGCAGGAACCAGTCTTGAAAGTGCCTTGGGTTAGAAAGTGTATTCTTTATTTTTATCACCATGAAATCTGGAATGCAATTAAAAATTACATTGGTTAAATAATTAATCTCATTTGAAACTATACACCAGTATCTTTAAATAGGCAATTCAGTTCCTCTTGGGTGGAATATTTAAAGCAACTAAAATACAGTTCCAAGACATATCCCCATCCCAGTAGAAATCTGAAGAACAAAGAGGGAATGAAAGAATTTTGTTATGGGAAAGAATGTGACTAAGTTATTTATTTATACTTTCTGTTGGGAGACCAAACAGAGGCATCTTTACAATTGTAGACATGTCTCTGCCTTTGCTCAGCAATAAATAGGCTTGTATTTGACCCTGTTAGTTCTCCTAGTCTAGAGGCCAGAGGTCAACAGCATGGTGCTGCTGAACCCTGAGAACAGAGGAGGTTAATTGCTGAAGAGTTGTTTTGGTGACTAGTCATGTGGAAGTAACAGCAGGGAATGTTTAGCCCATTCTTCATGCTTAGCATATTTAAATGCCTATGACTGGTTAGTGGTGAACCACTAGAACATTCTAACTTTCAGAGAAACTGTAAAGAATTTACAAGAAAATAAATGACAACAGAGGGTTTGAGACAGAGTTTGTCAACACTGTGCAAAGTCTAGGTTGCTGGTTCACAGTCTGATAACTATGCTTTATGATCAGGCCAGTTTTTGGTCTTAACTATGGTAAATTTAAAGAGGTACATCATCTATCTTTGGCCAGTTATGTATGGCCATTCTCTCGTGGTCACCCCGCTGACTCCTTTGGGGCTCTGCTTTGATTATGCCTGCATTTTCCAACCATCAGAGGTTGCCTTGCATTTTGCCCACATTTTCTGGATTCATGTTTAGCCAGCATCCAGAAAACAGTGGGGAAATGCACAGGGAGAAGGAGGCGGCCTCTGACAGTTGGAAAATGCAGGCATAATGAAAGCAAAGCCCCAAAGTAGTCAGCAGGGTGACCGTGAGGAAACAGCCAGCATTCGTTTCAGATAGCTGTTCCTACAGACAAGAGTCCTAGTTGCTTTGGGGCCTTCTTAATCAGAATAGCAAGATGACAAGCAGCAACTTGCATAGCACAGTGGTGAAGAGAATGAACGGTGATACTGTAAGTTATCTTTTTGTATTCAAATCATCTTTTGTTTTAATATCATTCATTTTTGCTGTAGTTTGTCCTTGTTGCCAGTTGGTTTCAGAATGTAGAACATTTTTGGCTGTAGCATATTTCTTTCCCTTCCAATTTGGACAACATTTTCAAGGATTATACCCCTCAGTCTTCCTTGCTAAATTTCAGACAGATATTTTAAAAGGTTCCAGTTTTATAGGGAATTAAATTCAAAATACAGTTCCAGCCGCAACATTTTTGTATTCTGTCCAATTTGGATGAAATTTTCACACAGCACATTTCTGCCCATATAATGTTAGGGATGGTTTTGCACCCACCCCCCTTAGAGAATTGGAGGCACCCGACTTTGGGGGTGTGGAAAGGAAAGGCTGCTTCATGCAGGGCAGCCAATAAGAACAAAAGGCCACTTAAAGCCTTTCAGTTGTGGTTTGACATACTTTTTTGCTGCAGGGCTTCCTAGCTTTTCCCTCCCTTTAACAACAAGGTGGAATTAGTTTGTTGCTTGGTTGAGAAGGCATTTTTTTGGGGTTCTTACCTGATTGGCCTTTTTTTTTGCCTGCTTCATATTTGTTGTTGTGGGGTTAGCCTGATCCCGAGGGGTTGGTGAGGCCCTAACTGGGGTTGACCGGAGTTGTGTGGGTCTGGCCTGGGTGTGGCCTGTGGTTGTGTTGAACTTGGAGACAGATTTGGTCGTAAATTTGCTAACCTCCAGGTGGGGCCTGGAGATTTCCTGGAATTACATTTGATCTCCAGGCTACAGAGATCAGTTCCCCTGGAGAAAATATAGACTGAATATTTTGCTTCAATAATTACTACATCAAGGCAAAAGTAATTTCTTGGAATGTGAATGGTCTAAATGAAAAAACTAAACGGGCTAGAATTTTTAAATATTTACAGAAATACAAATACTCCTTAATTTGTTTACAAGAGACCCATATAGCAACAAAACACAAAAAATATCTAGATAGACAAATGCTTGGACAAGCATTTGTTGCATCGGCTAAAACAAAAACAAAGGGAGTAGTGATATATGCTCATTCTAACCTAAGCCCTGAACTATTGTACAAAGACAATGAAGGGAGAATTGTAATTATCAAAACCAAAATATTGGGGCAAAAGACAATCGCAGTAGGAATATATGCACCCAACGAAGGAAAAGCTAAATTCTATGGACAATTACATGAACTGATTTCTCAGTATGCAAATGACCAGATTCTTTTGATGGGCGACTTCAATGGTGTTACCCGCCCAATTTTGGATAAAAAATCAAACGCAAAAGACGAAAATGAAGGATGTTTGCCTAAAACTTTCTTCACCATGGCTTCAGAACTGGAATTACAAGACATCTGGAGAACAATGAATACATCGGCCAAAGAATATACTTTTTATTCAGCGAGACACGACTCACACTCCAGAATAGATATGATATGGGCTAGTAAATCTATTTTTACGCAATTACGTAAAATCCAAATTATACCAAGAACTTTTTCTGATCATAACCCGGTTACATTTGAATGGAACAATAAACAAGCATTCAGATGGCGATTAAATGATAAACTTTTAAAGGATAACAAGATCCAAAAAGAATTACAGGATTTAATTAAAGATTTCTTTGAAATTAATCTTAATGGGGAAACTTCGTTGAATATAGTTTGGGATGCATTTAAAGCTGTTCTAAGAGGATTTATGATACAGAAATATACGGCCTGGAAGAAAACTCAACTACAATATACCAATAATATACTTTGGGATTTACAAAACTTGGAACAAAAACTTGTTACGGCATTAGAGGAAGCAGAGAAAAATGAAATACAAATGAAGATTTCTGTATCTAAATATCAATTAAATTTGGTAATAATGGAGGAAATGAATAAAAACTTAAAATTTGCCAAACAAAAATACTTTGAACATGCTAATAAACCTGGAAAATTCTTAGCAACACAACTGAAAGATTCATTTCAAAAGAGGATTATAACAAAAATCCAATCTGCTAAAGGACCAGTTTATTCGACTTTGGAAATACAAAAGGAATTTGTTTCATTCTATACTAAATTATATCAGAAAGAAAATATTTCAAAACAGAAAATGGACAATTTCTTAAATTCAATACAGATGAATATCCTTTCAACAACCCAACAAGAATGGATAGATGCTCCAATTACAAGGGAAGAATTACAAGAAGCAATAAAGAAACAAAAACCGGACAAGACACCTGGACCAGATGGAATTACTGCACTATTTTATAGAATATTTAGTGATAATTTAGCAGACTTTTTGTATTACTTTGTAATACAATTTTGGATAAGGGAGCATCCCCAGAGACTTGGTCACATGCATTTATATCGTTGATACCCAAGGAAGGAAGAGATCCAGAAAAAACATCAAACTATAGACCTATTTCGCTGTTAAATGTGGATTATAAGATTTATGCCTCGGTCCTATCGAATAGGATGAAACATTACATTAAGAATCTTGTTCACGAAGACCAAGCAGGCTTTGTTCCAGGAAGGCAAATTAAAGATAATATAAGAATCCTACTAGATTCTATGGAATATTATGACCAGAATATCCAACACACGGCGGCCTTTGTATTCTTGGATGCAGAGAAAGCTTTTGATATGGTCTCCTGGGATTTTATGAAAAAGATACTGGAAAAATTAAATTTTGGAGACCGTTTTTTGAGAGGTATATCGGCCATATATACATCCCAACAGGCAAAAATTTTGGTTAATGAATCAATGTCTGATAATTGTTCAATCAAGAAGGGAACTAGACAAGGTTGTCCTCTATCTCCGTTATTATTTCTGTTGGTGTTGGAATCACTATGTTGTAAGTTAAGGAATATGGAGGACATTCGCGGATTAAAAATAAAAAAACATGAATTTAAATTGAGAGCATTCGCGGATGACCTCTTGTTAATTTTAGAAAACCCAACACAATCAATGAAGATATTATTGGAAACCCTGGACGACTTTGGAAGAATATCGGGATTTAAAATCAATCAAGAAAAGACAAAGACAATATTCAAGAATTTACCAGAAACACAACAGCAGGAATTTACTTCATATACAGGTTGGGAGAAAGTTAATAAAGTCAAATATTTGGGAATCTGGATCTCTGCGAAGAATAAAGAATTGATAAACAACAACTATCTTAAACTATGGAGTAAAATAAAAACTGATATGATCATTTGGTCAAATAAAAAGTTGTCACTATTGGGACGTATATCAACAGTCCAAATGAACATTTTACCAAGGATACTCTTCTTATTCCAAAATTTACCTATAATATCACATGTCAAATACTTTGATACCTGGAGAAAGGACATATTAAATTTCATCTGGCAAGGGAAAAAACCGAGGATTGCTTATAAATATCTGGTGGATTTTAAAGCTAGAGGAGGTCTAGCGTTACCTAATTTTCAACTCTACGCTGAAGCGGCAGCCTTAACATGGCTAAAAGACTGGATGAACTTATCTAATGTGCGTTTGTTAGATCTTGAAGGTTTCAACAATATAAGTGGATGGCATGGCTATTTATGGTACGATAAAATCAAGATACATGCATCATTTCGTAACCATATAATCAGGTCCGCTTTACTTCGTACTTGGATGAGATATAAACATATTTTTGAACCAGCAACACCGATGTGGATATCACCCCAAGAAATGTTGACATTACGCCCACTTAGACCGGATAAATTTATTACCTACCAGGATTTAATTAACTGGGAAGGGAAAAAATGCTCACTAAAAGACTTTCAGTTACTTAAAGAAGATTTACAATGGCTTCAATACTGTCAGATTAAATCAGTTTATACACAAGATTTGAAAAATGGATTCTCTAAAGAAAAATCGCCTTTTCACAAGATGTTACTAGACAATGATACTCAACTGATATCTAAAATGTATAATCTTCTTTTAACAATATATTGTGAGCAGGAGACAATTAAACCAACAATGATTGATTGGGCTCAAAATGTGGGACATGATATTGTTTTAAATAAATGGGAAAGACTATGGTCAAAAGACCTGAAAGGAATAAATGCCCAGTCAGTTCAAGAAAATATTTACAAAATGATGTATAGATGGCATTTAACACCCAAGAAAATTGCAAGGATTTACAAAATGACGTCCCCTAAATGTTGGAAATGTAATACGGAAGTTGGTTCTTTTTACCATATGTGGTGGACCTGTGACAAAGCCAAAGATTTTTGGGATATGATTTATAATGAACTAAGACTGATACTACAAAAAAATATACCCAAAATACCAGAAATGATGCTATTAAGTATGATACATGATGACTTGTCAACGCAAAGAAATTTCTTGATCTATGCTACAACAGCTGCAAGACTGCTTTATGCAGCAAAATGGAAAGGGGCAGATATTCCCGGGAAAAAAGACTGGATTATGAAAATGTTTGAACTGGTGGAAATGGCAAAACTTACAGCTATCTTAAATCAAAAAGACAATGTTCAATTTATGGGGGAATGGGAGGCTTGGTTGAAATATTGTGAATATGAATTAAAACTGGGAAAAATGGAAGAATATCTTTTAATCTGATCGAGATGACACCTTTAATATTAAGAGTTATAACCATTTATATCAATAGAGTATGTTATATGAAAGTTAAATGAATTCCAAATGGGTTTAAGAACAATTAAGATCAGAACATATCACGTTGGGATAAAAATACTTTATTAAGAGGCGGACAGAGGTGATGGGGAAGTCAAAGAAATTTCCCTTGTTTTTTCTTTCTCTTTGAAATGTTTATATGTTTTTGATTGTTATGGAAAATTTCTATTATAAAAACCAATAAATTTTTTTTTTTTTTTAAAAAGAGAAAATAGCTGCTTTGGAGGGTGAACTCTATGGCATTATACCCTGCTGAGGTCCTTTCCTTCCCAAAAAACCCACTCTCCCCAGGTTAAATCCCCAAATCTCCAGGATTTTCACAACCTGGAATTGGCAACCATAGTGGGTTGTCCAAATGCTGGCAAACCCAAGTGGGCAGACTTTTAGAGAATTTGCACAATAGAGGAGGTATAATTATTTGTTTATTATTATAATCTGCTCACGACCTGAGTTCGATCCCGACGGAAGTTGGTTTCAGGTAGCCGGCTCAAGGTTGACTCAGCCTTCCATCCTTCCGAGGTCGGTAAAATGAGTACCCAGCTTGCTGGGGGTAAAGGGAAGATGACTGGGGAAGGGACTGGCAAACTACCCCGCTAACAAAGTCTGCCTTGGAAACGTCGGGATGTGACGTCACCCCATGGGTCAGGAATGACGCGGTGCTTGCACAGGGGACCTTTACCTTTACCTTTTTAATTATTTGTGCAGTTTTTATTGTAATTAATAAACCCTAATTTAACCCATATTCTTTGTCTGGTGTCTTCATTGTGAGGTGTAGGTGCAATTATCTCTTTTGCCTAAGGTATCCCACCTGCTAAAGTTTGGACAACTAGGAGAAAGTGTCACAACTTAAAGCTTGCAGAGTGGAGGCAGACATTTAACATCCCTAGAAGGCAGGTAGCATTACACATTGGGTGCTGGAAGGTGTTTTGTACCCCAAGAAAGGTAGGAAGAGTTACACAGCAGAATTAAATGCTTGTGTTTGGCACGCCAAGAAACTAGACAGTGTTACAGAGAGGTTGGTATCCCAAGAATGGCTGATAGCATGCAGATACTCTTGCCTTGGTCTTCAGAAGAACTACAATTAGGTATATAGGGGAAAGGGATAAAGGATCTGCCTGCCTATTGTATTATCTCCGGCAAGTATTAGAAATCAGAACCAAGAGTATGCTTGTTATTTCCTTGCTAAAGTAAAACTGTGTATTTTTATCTGGAGAGATTCTGCATAATCTCGTGTGTGTGTGTGTAAAGTGCCGTCAAGTCACAGCCAATTTATGGCGACCCCTTAATGGGGTTTTCAAGGCAAGAGACTAACAGAGGTAGTTTGCCAGTGCCTTCCTCTGTATAGCAGCCCTGGACTTCCTTGGTAGTCTCCCATCCAAATACTAACCAGGGCTGACCCTGTTTAGCTTCTGAGATCCGACGAGATCAGGCTAGCCTGGGCCATCCAGATCAGGGCCTACATAATCTTACATTACCTCATATAAATGTCTTATACTTTTGAGTCAGGTTCCTGAATAAAAGTATGCTAATCGTTTAGAAAAGTGAGGGGTTAGAGTTTGGAAGTTGGCCACCTAGTAACTCAGATATCTTCCCCCATAATGGAAAGCTGCTACTCTTTCCAAGAGGAATCTTGCTACTCTTTAACTTAGATGGTGGTGGCAGCCATTGATTTTTAGTGTTTCAGCAGTAAAGCTGGAGAAAACAGATGCTCAGCAAATTGACCCAAGTAAAGAGTGGAGGGTTAGGTACCTTCAAAGGGCCTAGGCGTGTCACATAACACAACTCTGAGCAAAAAATTCAGGTTGAAAGAATCTCAAACTTTTAACTTAATAATTAGTTATATTGAGGGGAAAACAGTAGAAATGGAGTTCACCCAATTTTAAAAGGTGGATGGAATTTCCAGAGAACTTCCCTGCTCAGGCCCTGAAAATGGGAAGGCAGGTTTCATCACTATTTACTTAGAAGCATGGCCAAGCACCAGTATTTTCTGGATGAGACACAATATAGATGAACAGGCTAAGACTGTGCAAAGAGAGCCAGTGTGGTGTAGTGGTTACAAACGGTGGTTTGGAGCGGTGGAGTCTGGTCTGGAGAACTGGGTTTGATTTCCCCACTCCTCCACATGAGCGGCGGAGGCTAATCTGGTGAACTGGATTTGTTTCCCCACTCCTACACATGAAGCTGGCTGGGTGACCTTGGGCTAGTCATACTCTCTCAGCCTCACCTACCTCACAGCATGTCTGTTGTGGGGAGGGGAAGGGAAGGGAAGGTGATTGTAAGCCGGTTTGATTCTGCCTTAAGTGGTAGAGAAAGTCGGCATATAAAAACCAACTCTTCTTCTTCTTCTTCTTCTTCTTCTTCTTCTTCTTCTTCTTCTTCTTCTTCTTCTTCTTCAAAGATAAGCAGTGGGTAATTGAAGCTATATACCCATGTTGTGTGTGTGTACATTCCGTCAAGTCACAGCTGACCTATGTCAAGTGTGTGTGTGTGTGTGTTCTGTCAAGTCACAACCCTGTAGAGATTTCAAGGCAAGAGAGGTTTGGAGGGGGTTTGCCATTGCCTGCCTCCACATGGGCTGAGAGAGTTCTGAGAGAACTGGGACTGGCCCAAGGTCACCCAGCAGGCTTCACGTGGAAGAGTGGGGAATTGAACCCGGTTCTCCAGATTAGAGAATCATTGCTCTTAGCTATGAAGGGTCTCTATAGATCAGAAAATTTGCTGGGTAGAGAGCCTCCCAGGGCTGCAACTTTGGGAGGTCCCAATGCTTAAGATATATATATATATATATATATATATATATATATATATATATATATATATATAAATGGTTGCTAAAAAACCCCACAAATGGCAGCAGCAACATCTGCACATGCACAGATGTAAGAATGAGAGTTCAGAAAGTATATCGAGTTGCTTTAGCAACTCAAGATGACGTACAAAAATGTAGTAGCAATAGCCTCTTCAAGCAGGCTATGGGGGTGGCTAGAGTGGAGAACAGTTTGCCTGCCTCTCAAGCACACTCCTGTGCTGTGATGGGCAGGACTGGAAAGGTGCATATGAGGAGGGAAGGGGGGAAGAGAAAAGTATGCAGGTAGGTGAGTGTAAGGAGAGAGGAAAACAGCAGGTAGGCAGAATAAGTCAGTGTATGGGGGGAAGACCATATGGGTAGGAGGAAAGAGCAGTGAAATAGGCACGCAAGAGAATGGGTGGGCAGGCGTGCAAAGAAGAAAGGAAGGAAGGAAAGAAGACTGAATCAGAAGAGCAGGCAGGGTGGAAAAAATATACCAGCCTGACATATGGTGGGTGGTAAAAGTTATGGCGGGGGAGGGGGAGTGCAGATAGAGCAAAAGAGGGAGAAACGGAGAGCCAGCAGTCCTCCCTCTTGTTTTAATCTGTTTAAAACATTGCTTTAGTTATGTATTAAAATCATATTATTGTGCTACCTCATCCCTTCCTTCACCTTTTCAAGGGCAAACATATTCTTCATTTCATCAGATAAAAGAGCAACAGCCTAAAAAACACCCCACCAAACAAACAACCCCTCCTTAACAATTAAAAAACTGGCAAACAGCAGGCAACATATGGCAGGAGACTTATACAATGAAGAAGCTTGTATGCATCACATCAAACAGGAAAACCACAAAGATGCCAACAGAAAGAGACTCCAGGCAGAAATTTAGAAGACAGCACAGAAAAAGGGTTCAAGATTGCTTCCCTGCTCCATAAGCAGCTCAGAGCTCTAGAGACCAATTAAATAATATTTGCCAACCCCCCAGATTCCAACTCCTTCAGCTTAAGCAAAACGGAAATCTCAGAAATCACTGGCACGAAGACTCAACATAGGAAAAGAAGAAAGAGTATGGCTCCTGGGCAAGTAGGGGCAAGACAGGTAATGTTCCATTCAGAATAAAAGAAAAGCCTATAAACTTCTGAAGTGCTAGAGGTATGTTTGCTGTTCTTTGGCTCACTTTTGAGGCTGGCTGAAGTTCATCAAAAACTTCAAAGAGACTGGAAAACCATTTTATAAAGATCCAGCAGCTGCCTCTCCCAATACTTTTGAGCCATGTGAATAAACCAAGATTAACCCCTACAACATCTCTCTCTCTCTCTCTAAAGCAAAGCTACCTTAGAGGGGGAATTTGGAGTGGAGAAGCAGCTGGAAAAGAGGGAGATTCTTAATTCTTTCTTAGGTTTCCCTTTCCCAACACCAAATTGCCTCCCCTCATGAGGCTTTGTCCCATCAAGGTTCAAAATGGGGCATGGATTAATTTGGTTTTTAAATATATGTATACAGGAAAGGGGTTGAAGAGCCCCTCCCTTTCCCACCACTGTAACTTTCCACTCTCCAAACAGGTTTAGTGAATTTAAAACTGCTGGAAGTAACAATGTCTAGCGTGCAAAGGAATGGAGAAGAAGACCCAGCAGGGGGCGGGCAAGTGGTCAGCTAGACAGGGCTGTAAAGTTAGAGACCCCTCCTTTTGTGTCACCTCTTCTTTGTCCTTAGAATGATAATCTCAGGTCTTAATTTTCTCTTTTGTATTGGAACTTCTCTCCCCCTCCTTAGCTAGTTATAGGGTCTCTGTCTCTCAGCTTTCCTACCTAAAATGTAGCCCCCAATAAACATTTATCTTTAATCAGTGAGTCTGCCACTTCTCTGTGTCACTAGCATTCTGCCAACAAAAACAACATACGGGGAGCTGTGACACTCGCATGTGTGGGATCCCATCCGTCCCCCCACTGACTTCTCTTACTTGTCCTGACCTCCATGGACACTTTCCCTCCCCTTTTGTATCCCACACTGGGCTTTTCTGCATGGGGTATTTCGTCAGTTCTAGCCCCATGCTGCTTTGGTTTATTTCCTGGTTTTTGCATGCATTTTTGTGCCTTTAGTATTCACTTCAGTTTTTTTGTCTCTCCCCCCCATCCCCCCCAGCTTTTTTTAGTTTTGTGCAAGGGCAGTATGATAGCAGCAGTTTTATTCTCTATTCTTTGTCTAATTTTGGCCAGCATGGAATCTTCTGAGGAGCGAGGATATCCTGGGGCAAAAGCAGATAGATATGCACAAAGCTTGTTGAGATTTGCTACATACTTCATGCTACAGTTACTGCTGCTTTTGTTTTGTCATTTGGACACATTAAACACAG
Source organism: Euleptes europaea (assembly GCF_029931775.1). Lineage (NCBI taxonomy): Eukaryota > Metazoa > Chordata > Lepidosauria > Squamata > Sphaerodactylidae > Euleptes > Euleptes europaea. The sequence goes on from NC_079316.1 coordinate 50,453,664, forward strand.
CTCTTCGAAAAAGTAATCTACAGTTTCATCAAGCAGAGCTTCTTCTTGCTTCTGCACTAATTATACCAACATATACCAACTATTGGGGTGGGGAGGTGAAGGGAAATTGAGAAGGATAGGTGGGATATGGCAGGATGTTTGTGGGAGCAGCAGAAGGGGTAATAGGGGATTAGGAGAAAATTTGATTTTACTGTAATTTTTAAAATGTAAATAAACAGTTTGCATTGTTAATTAAATGTTAAAGTTGTATTTCAGCTGTCTGAAGATCATTTGTTGAAGCCCCCCTAAATTTCCTGGGAGCCCCTCCCTAAATTCCCCATAGCCCTCCCTCCATAGATGGTGGCAAAGGAGGCCCCTCCCTGTGATGACACTGGCTCCTCCCTATGATGTCATAGCAATACATCTGGCCCAGCCCCCCCTGGGAAATTGGAAAGTCTACGCCCCTGGATAAATTCCTCCTCTCCTAGTCAAACCTTTTGAGAAGCCCTAACTACTCCAAGGGCATTGGCGACAGAAGGCAGGTTTTCAGTTCCTGCAGTGGTGTGTAAGGTAGCTACATTTTTTTATACCTTGGTGCCAAGATAATCAATCCACAAAATGAAAATATTAGTAAAAAATCTACCCTTTCTACTCAAGATACAAGAACTCTGTACAAAGTTGATGCATCTGGGCTTGCAGGTACCTTCACTCACTAAGTTCGCTCCAAGTTGCACCTGTTGATCAGAGTGTGGACTTGGGCACAGCTGAACTTGTCTTGGAGCCGAATGCCACTTCAAGACAATTTACTATAACGGTTTCCTGGGAAATTTGAAAACATCACAAGATTTAAGGAGGGGGAAAAGGTTCAAGGAGGAAAAAAATCTGTTGTTGAAGGTGAACATTTTGGATATTACAGTCTACAGAAAATCTATAAAACATCAATTCTGCTCTTTATGTAACCCAGGATTAAAGGATTCAGCTAAAGATATAAAGTTCATCCATCTAGCTCAGTAAACTGCAAGGGGTGGGGAGAGAACAGCAAACAGCCCAATATTTAAATAGTTTCTCATTGACCAGATTTCTTTCCCAACACATCAAGTGCTATGATTAGAAATGCAAATATTTATTTAGGTAGTTATATAATTGTTTTCAATCCTTCTAGGCTCCCCCCCCCAATTTTCAAATATTTTTCTATTTTGAAGAGAGACAGAGCGTTGTTTATATTACTATCCTTCTTTTACTCCAAGGAACTCAGAATGACATTTTAGCCTCTCAATAACCTTAGAAGCCTTATCATGAAACCATTTTGTTTCCTTCAGGCCATACCCTGAGCTCTCTCTTTCTCAGCAATTCCAAGTCTTTCCTCTTCCTAACGTTTTCCCATCCTCGTATCTACTGTTCTTCCTTAGTCTTGTTTCCAGCCCCATCAGATCCCTCCAATTCTACCTGATGGCAAATGGGTAGCCTCAGATTAGGAAATTTCATAAATCCTGAGGGGATGAAGTCTTTTATTGCATTAGCTGACATTCTTAACATATGAAAGGCAATTCTTCACAGCTAGACAGACTAAAGGCTATCTAGAAAAAACCATTTGCTTACCTATGAAAATGGCATAATCTCTCAGTATGAAAATGGCATAACCTCTCAGTATTAACAGAATGTGCATGAAACATTTACTTTCCATAACTGTAATTTTTGCAGTAGAAATTACACCACCAGATGCATCTGATCCCTCTGGACAACCCAGGGATCCTATGCAATCCTATGCAGTGTCACACACATTAAAATCCATTCAAATCAAGAGGCTTAGAAGGGTATAAGTACTTAGGATGGTACTGTGATAATGATTGAGCAAGATTTCCTGCATCCAGATCTTCTTGATGAAAAGTGTAGGGGTCTCAAAGTGAATTAAAATTAATTCTCCCACTGTACCAATTCTCTCGTTTTTTGGGTCCCCCATCCAAAGCCAAGGCCCTTAGTTTGCATGACCTGAACAAGGCTGTTAATGATAGAACATTTTGAAGGGCATTAATTCATAGGGTTGCCATAAGGTGGAAGTGATGTCACTTCACACACACACACACACACACACACACACACAGAGAGAGAGAGAGAGAGAGAGAGAGAGAGAGAGAGAGAGAGAGAGAGAGAGAGAGAGAGAGAGAGAGAGAGAGAGAGAGAGAGAGAGAGCCAACACTCTGGCCATTGCATCACACCAGCTCTTGAATCTGAGTGCAAAGATTTACGGGAGTTATAGATGTAAAATGAGTACGCTGTATAAGTGAATCACTCTGTTGATTCCCTCGGTGTACACTCACTTAGTTTTAGACTTTTTCAGCTTCTCTACACCTTGAATCGATCTTTCCATATCTGTTTGAAAAGGTCTAAAGAAGAATTGGGTTCTTTTGAAAAATCCTTCCTTAATTCCTGTGCCTTGAGCATAAAGCCTTCCTGGGCAGCCTTAAAAAGTAGTAACAGCAGCAAGAATATAGTATTTCCAAGGACATGAGAATGGTAACATATGTATGAACATGCAGTTGGTATGTGGAAAAGACAAAAAGCAATCAAAGAGTCTGTTGTGCAACAAACTATATATCATCAAAGGTGGGGGTATTTTAACAGTAGCTGGAGAAAAGGCTGATAGGGAATGATGGGCTATTTAGACAATGGAACCTCAATTCAATCCAGAATCTGTAAAATGTGAGGCTGTGGTTTACCATTCTTTAAAAGCAAAAGGTACCACAATTAATAAAAGATAGGTCTAGGCCCTGATCCTTAAATGATGCATGAACTTGGCACAGATTCCACTTTGGCACACCAAGTTTAAACATAATTGCTCTCAGTGCATTACAAATATGTTGCTGCAAGGAAAATGGGTTTTGCCTCCATGCAAAATTAGTCTTTTATTCCTATGGAATTAATCTCTATAACAGAAGTGTTTGATTTAATTAACAAGCCACAGACATGCAGTAATTATTGGAGCCCAACAAGACAGTGAAAATTCCTCTTAGTAGTTTGTCTATTTTCTGTATATTGTTAAAGGATTGTTTTGTTTACTTTCAAAAACTGGTCTCCGAGCATCTTTTTTGGGGGGAAGGGGGAGCACTGAAACATAATCTTCCTTCAGCATCCTTCCACACATTCTCTATCAACATGTTACTCTCACATTTTGAATTATTTCACAGAGCCCTTGGTTGGGCTTAGTTGAATTGGATAGAGGTCTGCTATAATCCTCTCCTTTCTCCTAGAAGCATTTTGAGATCACACCTCCTTCTGATGTGGCCTGGCTTGTGTTCCTTCCTTGTTGTGTTCCTTCCTTGCTGTAATCAGGCTGCATTGGATGCTATGCAGGAGGCTAAGGGATGACTGGCCATTTAACTTAGAGGAGACTTCCCCAGTGAGCCACACTGCTCTGGAGATCCACTGGCAGCCTGGAGTAAGCAGAGTCAAGCTCCATTATCTCTACCTGTGCTGCAGGGGCCAGTCACCTGTTGGCTCCTCCCACAGGACATGAGCCTACACTTGCACCACTAGGCAGGCCTGAGTGGAGGGCCCCCTGCAGTGCTGGCTTCCAGTGCTACAGAGACCACTCAGGCTGGCTTGCTCTCAGGGCATTTTTACTTTGCAGATTGCTCTAGCTGTCAGGTCTTCCAGGAGAAATTTTTTTGACTGCCCGGAGTGGGGAGTGGTGCTGGAAAAGCCTTGCTGTACATATAGAAGATAGATGGCTGTTTGCATCCCAGACGTGTTTTGCTCAGAGGGTGGAGAGGGCTGTCACATGCATAAGGATCTTTCAGAACACACAAGGCTTTCAGCTCTTTCACATGTCTCTGCTTGTACATTGCTGTTTTTCAGCATTGCTCTCCTGAGGCTACATTTTATGATACTCGATCAGCTCAGTTTGCCCCAGTCCTGCATGGGAGTTGCCAAGCAAAGAGCCAGTGTTAAATGCATGGATCCCTTTACTGGAGTGCGAATCATGCACACCATTGACTGCAGATGAATGAGCTGCATGATAAGACACTTTCCCAACTTTTTTTTTTTTTTTACTGTAGGACCCTAACTGTTGTCCTTGGGCATTGATGGGGGAAAGCGCCATCAAGTTGCAGCTGACTTATGGTGACCCTATAGGGTTTTCAAGGCAAGAGATGTACAGAAGTGATTTGCCATTGCCTGCCTCTTTGTAGCAACCCTGGATGTCCTTGGCGGTCTCCCATCCAAGTACTAATCAAGGCTGATCCTTCTTAGTTTCCGAGATCAGGCTAAACGAAGCCAACCAAGTCAATGCTCCTTGAGCATTAGTTGTTTTAAGTACTTTGTAGTGCAAGACTACACCTGGATGAGAGCCACTAATTTTGGTGTAACTGAGAATGTTTATTTTATTTATTTATTTAAAACATTTTAATGCCACCTTTCCATTCAATCAGGGTCCACAAGGCGGCAAACATAAAAACATTAAAATATTTAAATAAAATCCAGTTTAAAATATAAAATTCAACTAAAAACAAACAACCAAGCAACACTAGAAGGAGGGCAAAAACCATTACTGGAGGTATGCCAGATGAAACAAAAAAATCTTCACTTGCCGGTGAAAGACACTTATAGAGGGAGACAGATAAATCTCCCTGGGGAAGGAGTTCCAAAGTTTTGGTGCGATGATGGAGAAGGCCCTTTCTTGGGTCGCCACCTATGTAGCTTCAGGTGGTGGAGGCAACCGAAGCAGGGCCTTCAAGGACGACTGGAGTCAGTGGGTAGGCGTGTATGGGAGAAGACAGTCCTTAAGGTATGTTATGGGGTCTCTAGTCTGGAAAGTACTGGGTCATGCTTTTTGGTTAATTTGTCTAACACAGGAGATGTGAGTAGATCCAATTATTGTAAGTAAGAGATCCAATTATTTATTGATATGTGTATATGTTGCCTTTCCCCCCAACAGTGATCTCAGTGTGTCTTAGAAAAGTGTAACTTAAAAGATACAGTATATGAAAAAAAATACCTGGATACAGTGGTAGGATCAGCTACATATAATACTTGCAGCTGGATTGGCGACAATAGACACAAATCCACTCCATTAAATTCTTCTTTTGTTGAGAGCTGTCTAGAGGCTTTTCAGGGTTAGCAGAAAAGAAAGGAGCTGCTTATACTTCAAGTGGGCAAACAATAATAATAGCCAGTATTTATACCATACTTTACATGCATCTCAATGATCCTTATACAACCTTGTAAGATAGACCATATCCAGGCTGAAGTGACATTTGAAACACAGATCTCCTCATGCTATTATCCACAGCACTATAATAACTCCAGAGAAAAGTCCTGAAGCCAGGAAAGTGTTAAAATAAACCTGCCTGATGCATCTTGGGTACTGGAAAAAAGAGTCAATTTTGATTATGGTAATTTGTCAAATCGTGCGCACTGGAAAGATTTTATTGACTAACATTGCATAGATATGTGCATTTTAAGCAACATATTACAAAAAGATTAAATTACTGTAAGGTGAACTTGCTTTCATGGCTGCCATATTAATGAGTGGGACAGAACTTCACATACACAAAGCATTCTGGCTCGCCAATATCTCTATTTCTCTCAACAGCAGATGTTCCTTGTTATGTAAAACTGTGCTTAATTATCTGTGTCCTAAGTATGATGAGAGATAACTGCTATCTACAAGGGGCTGATATAGCAATATTTTGCCATTTTCAAAGGCCTGAGCTGCAACACACATAAATCCAAAGGGGAACAACAGAAGCTGAGCTGATTTGCTAGTGAGGATGGCGCTCTCCTGTGAATGACCCCATTAGGGTTTCTCCCATTGCTCTATCGCTAGAAGGAGAACACACTGTTCAGCAAACTCTGAACATATCCCACGTGGAAGCTACACCAGGGTGGAGCATATGCTGTTTCAACTTGGAATTTTGGTCCTTTGGTATAGGATGGTGTAGACATTCAAATAAACGGATTAACTGATTAAATAACTGGAAAACCAACAGTAGTGTGTGTGTGTGTGTGTGTGTGTGTGAGAGAGAGAGAGAGAGAGAGCAGATTTCCATAGGCTTCTGCTGAGTCTTCTCCCCTCCATCCTGCCAACCATCAGCTAGGTGTGCTGCTGCTGCTTCTGCTGCTCTGACAGGCCAATATAATATGACAGCTCTTTTATGCATGGCTGCTTCACTCGCCGTCACTTCTTGGACAACTTTGGATCTTTGTTTTGATTATGCATGATGTTTCCGACTGTCAGAGATTGCTTCTCTCTTCCCCTGTGTTTCTGTGCATTTTGCCCACATTTTCAGGGACCTGTTTTATCTCGAATTTGAATACACAGGCAAAATGTGTGGGAACTCAGGGGGAGAGCAAGGCCACCTCTGACCGCTGGAAACTGCATGCATAATCAAAACAAAGACCTGAAGTCATCGGAGGGCTGACCGCGAGGGAAACAGCCATGCATAAAAGGCCACAGACTATTTCCAACAACTCAAGTTTAATCAGCACCTCCCATATAACAGAGTTATCCAATGCTGCTCTTCTCCCCAGGCCCCACAAGTTGCTGGATAGCTCCTGGTGAGGTAAAGGAAGGTTCTTACATAAGGTGTACTACACTGAAGTGAGAAATGTAGATAAAGAATGCCCAGAGGGAACCTCCAGGAAACTCTTCTTCATGCACTGAACTACATGCAACAACTGTAAGTGCATGAAAGTAGAAATATCACATCCTGGCTTTCTGCAAACTTTGCAAAATGGAATTATTCAGGAGGTCTGTTTTTGCACAGGTAATGGGGCTGTACTGTAACAACATGGTTCAGAAAGATGCTTTGGTAAAGGAATTAGGGACTGTGTACTGCTGAATATTTTCTGTTCCTGTAGGTATGCTTCTGCTTTGTAATTTCTATATTGTTTAATGTGTTATATTTAAATTGTTATGTTTAGTTTCAGCTCTTTCAGAGTTCTGCTTGTTTGCAGATTTTTGTGATCCAAACCTTATTGCTTTGTTTAATGGATGTCCGATCCTGTTGATAGCCTTGACCTTCCTTCAGTGAGAAAGGCAGGATATAAATTAAATAAAATTAAATAAAATCCTAAATAAATGCAGCAAATTTCTAAATTTTAGGAGCTTTGAATCCACAAGGTTTGCTTCACATTATTAATTTTGCTGGGCTTACTTTTATCTTCCCACCACACAGAGGGGTACATGTATGAAGCAAGTTCTTGCTTTGCTTAGTTGCAACCTTTGTAGTCCCTGAAGCAGCAGTTCTTCACGCTCCATCCAAGTGCCAGAACAGCAGACATGTCAATCGCAGCAAAAGCAACAGAAGTATTTTGCACACAGCATAGCGTTGCCAGCTCTAGGTTGGGAAATACCTGGAGAATTTGGGGGTGCAGCCTAGAGAGGGTAGGGTTTGGGGAGGGACCTCATCAGGGTAATGTTGTAGAGTCCACCCTCCAAAGCAGCCATTTTCTCCAGGGGAACTGGTCTCTGTAGTCTGGAGACCAACTGTAATAGCAGGAGATATCCAGGTGCCACCTGGAGACTGGCAACCCTAACTCAGAGGTGGGCTTGTGTGGTTTCCCCATTGCTGTTGCAGCTGCTAATACAGCTCAGCAGCAACTGGGATTGCCAGCTCTGGGTTGGGAAATTCCTGGAGACTTGGTGAGGGTGGGGTTTAGGGGAGGGAGGGACCTCAGCAAGGTACAATGCTGTAGAGTCCACCCTCCAAAGCGGCCATTTTCTCCAGGAGAACTGGTCTCTGTAGTCTGCCCCTTAGTTTCCTTGCCTCAGTCCCTCAGCAGCAGTTGTCCACCACACCACCAGGGCTTTGTCTGTGTCTGGAGATGCCGCTGGACTCAGGACCAGCCCCTTCACTGCTGCTGTGGGAGACGCAACTCCCAGCAGCCCCTCTCCCACTGAAAGAGACCTTCCCAGCCTCCCAGGAGACAGCATAGGACCCTTACTTGACATCACACCTCCAGATGCAAGTGGAAGAACCAGCTGGAGCCCAACACTGGAGCGGCCCAGAGAAGATGGCAATGTCCACAGCCTCAGCAGAAGCCAGGACAGTAGCCTGGAGCAGCTTGCACAAAGACAAGCCAGGGCAGAAGCCAGGGTGGGGGGCAGAGAAGCCTGCACAAGGGCAAGTAAGCCCAATAGCAACCTAGGCCCAGAGGCCTGAATTGGGGAGGGACAGGGACTGAGGGAAGGCAGCCTACCCCAGCCACACTCAGGCATAACCAATAGGACAGGAGGCAGGACAGCTGGGGGTAAGAGCTATCCAGCAGCTCAGTAGGAGGGACAGGGGAGAAGTGAATCACTGCCTTCCCCCAAAGAGAGCCAGGTACTCCCAATGAAGAGAGTGGCTTTTTGGACACCCAAAGGCAGGTTCCTGGGAAAGGCCAAGGAGAACAGCAGAACACAGCTCTAATGTGTTAAGAGCTGTGGTCCTGGGGAAAACAGAAGGAATGTGGTGGTGCAACCCCCTTCCCCATTCTGTGGCCTGGGGGGACATGTCAGAGACACCCAGCAAAACAGCTGAGGGCAAGCTAGTGGAGGTGGAGAAAGAGGAGCCTCACAGTCAGTTTGCTTTTTAAATTGGCAACTGTATTATTATACCAATCTGCGTACAGGTTCTCTCAATTCACAGCTTTCATTTTATAAACAAGTTAGTGTCTTGTCTCTTTTGTTGTAAAGACATGCCTTTCCCCCTATATCTCTCCAACAAAAGGGGCTAGACATTACTTAAAAAAACTAAAAGCTAGGAATTTCTAGTGCCTGGTACACAGATTGTTATACCATTATAATAATAATATAACACAATTCAATTGCTGATTTTAAAAAAGCTCCCCTGGAGGCAGGGGGAGGAAAAGACCAATGTAAGGACAGGGGAAAAGAAAATGGCTGCTGTGAGGGTGGGACAACCAGGAAAATCTGAACTTTACCACCCACACAGCAGCCATCCAGGCTTTGCTGCAATCTTTCCCAGAACTTTGAAGCAATACAGGTTTGGGAAAAATCTGAGAAAAGCTGGGGAAACCCTGGGAGAGGCCCAAATGCACTACAATGCTATGGGCAAGCAAGAAAAAAAAATCTGCTTCCAAACAGCATCAAACTCGGAACAAATAATCCTTGTAGAAATGGCATCCTGCAGAACCTTAAAGTAGCACATTTATCATTGCGTGGACTTGATACTGAATTGATACTTGTACAGGGCATTGTATAGAAAGCTCATACCCCAGAAAATTTATTGACTTTCTCTCTATGGCTCCCCATTGCTCCCATTGTCAGCTTCTCACCCATCACTACTGGTCCTCTTATTTTTATCAGCATGTATTAGCCAGCGTGGTGCAGTGATTAAGAGTGGCAGACTCTAATCTGGAGAACCGGGCTCGAGTCCCCACTTCTCCACATGAGTGATCATATGGGTGATCTTGGGCCAGTCACAGTTCTCTTAGAACTCTCTCAGCCCATGCGGAGGCAGGCAATGGCAAGCCAACTCCAAACCTCTCTTGCCTTGAAATCCCTATGGGGTTGCCATAAGTCAGCTGTGATTTGATGGCAGTTTCCACCATGCATTAGAGGTAGTCTTGAGGCATCTGACTGACGCATTGTTTCTGTGTGAGCCGTTTGTTCTGAGGCAAAGTGTCGCTTATGGGCACTCAATAACTTCACTTGCGATGTGTGAACATTGATTTTCACTTAAGTTACAGAGATATAATTATACTGCATCTATAAACATGCTAATTGGTTAGAAAAAATATATCACTTTCCCTGGAGCTGCAAATATTGACATGTTAATTTCTCCTGGTATCCAGAAATCTCATTTGAGTGAATGGCTTTGTAGCTAGCCCTCTCTTCCAAAGAGTACAGAACGTCAGCAATCTGAATTTCTGACCTCTTCCTCCCCAATAAAATGCTGATAATTACATCAGTTACAGCTCAAAATAGAGCGAAATTGTTAGACCTGCCGAATGATACAAACATTCATTGGCAGGAGCCGGTTAAAAGGACTGAATAATTAGAAGGGAGCCCGCTCCACCAACTGGTAATTGTATGCTTGGAATTGTATTCATTGCTGTGAGCTCATTAGTATTTATTGAAATAATAATGCCGACTGTATCGTTTATTTGGCCCCATGGAATTCTCCTACATTCTCCAAACTCTCCTATTCTGTTCTAATTATATGCAATTAGACATTAAAGGGACTGTGGTAAGCATGGTAGACGCAAGAATTTGTCTGCCAGGATGTGTCTGGCTGGTAGGAAATCTGGCTGCATGCTGAGTTTCACCTCTTGTTTTGTCTGCAGCTTTCATACTTCTTAGCAGGAGGTTAGGAGAAAAGGATTGGGTTTATGCGCTCCAAGAACACATTTGAATTCCTGCTCATGCCAGTGGGAAAACCCCTGAATGTTACAAGAATTAGAAAAGATGCTAGATTCAGGCTTATCTGCCCTTTTCAAACATTCCAGCAAGAGGAAATGAATGCACCGGGGCAGAGGTGGGGGTGGGGGAGAGAATTGCAGTAGCAAGTTGTTCCATCCCTAATTTATGCTGCTGATTCATTGGAATGAATGTATTGCTCTGAACCTATGCACATACATCTCTAAACGCATGTGATTTTCTTTGTAAGACTGAGAATCCTGCATTGTTAAGGTCCTTGGCTGCATAGATACACTTGCACACATGTAGCTCTATACATGGGATCCAAAGAATGCATGTAGATCAGGAATGCAGCTGTTGCCATGCCCTCCTCCCCGCCCACCATGTGCTCATTCTCCTTCTTGGAACACTTGGAAAGGGTTTGTGTGTAACTCTGGGGAAACTATTTTCAGTGCAATCCTAAATCGTCTGTTGAAGTCTTTTGAAGTAATGGAGCTCAGAAGGATGTTGGCTCTGTTTAGGATTGGACTGTTAGTGCTTTTAGTTGTTTCAGGGACATTTAACAACACCAGCCCATCAGATTTATCTTAACACAATGCTGCAGTTTAATCATAGGTGGAGGTTTTTCAGTACTCTTGGAATGATGAAGAAGTATGCAAGGAGATAACCTCCTCAACCCAAGAACACGTAAACAAGTTCTGTGAGAGTGAATTTACTTGAACAAAGCCAAACATTATTTGGTAGTCTTGGAGATACTGAGATACTCCTTCTATTTCTATTACTCCTTTCTATTACTAATTCAAGGCTAAAATGGAGGCCCCCTTATCTGTATTAATACTTACATTCTACCTAAAATTGCCAAACGGTGATATGGATAATATCTGGGATATATTGTCTACTACCCTGAATCCCCTTGCTTTGCAATTCCCCACCTCCTACACTATTGGGGACTTTAAAGCCAGGATTGGAGCTGATAGTTCCAGTCTCTTGGTTTGCACAGATAATCAGATCACTTTGCAAGCTTGTTATTTAACGTCTGTATGTGTCCCCTTGCCCATATAGTCCGGAGTGTCAGGCTGGGTTGTCACCAGTATGCAGATGACAGATGATGGACAGGCAGCCGGATACTGCCCCAGATATAGTGACCAGATGTTTGGAGGCTGTGGTGAAATGGTTGAAACAGAGTTGGCTGAAACTGAATCCATCAAAGACAGAGGTTCTGTGGCTGGGCTGGGGAGACCTGGGGTTGGGATGCCAGCTCCCAACTCTTGACTGTGTGTGATTAACACCAGCACTGATCATCAGGAGCCTGGGTGATCCTGGATGTCTCCCTTTCAATGGAGGTACAGGTAACAAATGTAGCATTTCCCCATCTTTGCCAGACTAGGCAACTGGTGTTCTTCCTATCTCACCCTGACCTAGCCACAGTGATCCGTGCAATGGTCAGCTCTAGATTAGAATACTGTAACTCGCTCTACACAGGGCTACCCTTGAGGCTGCTCCAGAAACTTCAGCTGGTCCAGAATGCAGTGGCAAAGGTGTTTACAGGAGAGCACATATAAAATCAGCACTCCTCCAGCTGCACTGGCTCCAGGTTGAGTACTGAATTAGATTCAAGATTCTGGTATTGACCTTTACAGCCCTAAATGGTTTGGAACCGTAATACCTGCGGGACTGTTCCTCCCGATACACCCCTCCAAAGTGCATTATGCTCAGCTGGTAATAATTTACTGGTGGTTGAGAACTTTTTCCACCCTCACTTGTCCCCAGAAAATATCTGCTCTTTTATATGCAGATTATATGGTCTTGCTATCCCTTACTTGTATTGGTTTAAGAAGGATGATGTCAAGGCTTAGCAATTTTTTTAAAAGGTAAAACTCTGAGTACTAACTATTCAAAAAGTAGGTAAATCTCTGTGGTCTATTGATAGTAACCCAACTGACCAATGTAGTAACTTCAATATCTAGGGATAACTTTTAGCTAAATGGTTTCTTGGAAGGCTAAAAATCTTGGAAAAGTTAAAGACCTTGTCATGAGAACAGCTGGAGCTATGTTAACATTTTACTACACAAGACGTGTTTGATCAATCCTACTCTGATTCCAGAGCAAAGCATTGGAGCAGTTCCTTTAATTTGGGGCTGAAATGATGGTATGGTCACAAATGTGGATGGCCAAAACTTTTTTCTAAGGAGGATTTTGGCTGTGCCCCAGGGTATCCCTGCTGCTTTGCTGTGTGCCATCTCCTGGATCAATTATTTCAGTAAACTGATGAATCCACCAGCTAGTGAACTCTCAAGGCAATGTTACCCTGTTGTAGATATTATATCCTGTTGCAGTTCCCTGGGTTATTGCTTATAATAAAACTCTTCAGTGCTATTCCCTATCAGACAGACCCCAGGGTACCTCCCCCCTGACTGGCTCCAAACTCCATGACTGAGTTTTTAACCTTGATGCCACATTTGACAGACAAATCATATCCAGCTGAAAATTCTCTTGATGGTTTGGCCAGAATAAAAGGGACCACATTAGAGTTTTGTACCTCTCCAATGTCTCCATCATCTTCATTTTCATAAACTTAGAACAACCTTCAAAGCTAGCTGCTTTCAGTCTGTGCCAATGGCCATGTTAATGGGTTGTTACAGCTAGAAGCCTGTTGTCCAGTGCTTGTGTCTCTGTGGAGCCTTACAACTTCCCTATTATATTATATTCTGTCCCTTTACTTAGAAATCAGATCTAAGTTCCTTATGGCTTTTTATCCATTTTCAAATTGTGTTCAGTGGTGGAGAAAATTATTTTGCTCCTAGCTGATGTAAACGCTTACATTATTTACTGGGTATCATTGTACACCCTGGCCACCATGAACATTTGGGCTAGTGCTGTGCTTGAGGCCTAACCCATTGTGGTTAATGTTGCCAACCTCCAGGTGTGGCCTGGAGACCCCCCAGGATTACAACTGATCTCCAGACTACAGAGATCAGTTCTCCTGGAGGAAATGTCTGCTTTGGACACAGACCACCACCAAATCCCACCCTTTCCAGGGGCTCTACTCCCAAATCTCCAGGAATTTCCCAACCCAGAGTATTCAATTATCCTAATAGTATATCTTATAGTTTAATGTCTTTGGGCTAGTTTTTTCTAGAATATATTAATATAATTTTGTTTTAACTATAATCACTATTAATTTCTGTGCTTTATATTCCTCTGATATGCATATCTCTATCTCCACCTCTATCTCTTGATTTTTCATATGCAATAAAGGACCTTTTCATGTGCAACAAATGTCTCTCTCTGCCTCTGAATGAGTCACACATGGTTTAAATAGAGAAATACATCCCCTATATAGTCCATTTATTTACTTACTTTAGGGTTGCCAGGTCCTCCCTCTTCACCAATGGGAGGTTTTTCAGGGAGGGCATGGGTGACCGCGTGCACACGTGCTCAACCACGTGTGACGTACTTACGTCACTTCCTGGTTTAGTTCTAGAAGCGCCGCATCGTGAAGGGGTCCTTTACTACCCCAGGTTTGAGTGGTAAAGGGCCCCTTCATGATGCGATGCTTTCGGGACTAAACCCAGAAGTGATGTAAGCATGTCACACATGGCCGTGCACACGTGTGGCCACCGCTCCAAGGAGGCTGCCTGATTGGCGGACAATTGCCTGCCAGTTCCAGCAACCTGGCAATCCTAACTTACTTACTTATTACTTCATTTATACCCCACCTTTCTCCCCAACTTGCCCCCAAAGCAGCTTACGTCCTCCTCCTCTCCTCCATTTCATCCTCATAACAACCGTGTGAGGTTGGATAGGCTGAGAGTTTATGACTGGCCCAAGGTCACTCAGCAAGAACACATGGCAGAGCAGGGATTTGAACTTGTGTTTCCCAGTTCCTAGTCCAACACTCAAACCACTACACCATGCTGGCTTTCAGTGAAGTCAAACAGGATGCAAGTGAGTGTATGAGGCCATCACACATTCAGTGTACTCACTTTTTGAATGGGTGCAAAGACATAGAGTGTCTGATGTTTGGGACACCATACATTTCTGCTGAAATGATAAAAAGTTTCATGGCATGCAATTCTATGCTAGCTCATCTTTTCCTTCACCTCATATAATTTCATTTTAAAGCAACAATTTATTGTTCATATACAATATATTCATTCAATCCTTTATCCACTGCTGTAGAAGATACAAGATTTATGTGTAAAGCTAAGTGCAAACAATTTGCTTACCAACATCAAAGTGCAAAAAAGAACCTTAGAGTATTCAGATTATTTGCCTCTGACCTATGTATCCTCTCCTTCTGTGACAAAGCCATTAAGAGCTTTTATTTTAGAAGGTGCCACTTTGATTAAAATCTGTGTGCAAAATAATGTATGTGAAGAATTTTTCTTCTAAGTAAAGTATGACAAAAGGTCAACTTTAGCAAAATTTATGTGGCTTATATAAATTTAGAAATTAATATAGAGCGATGTGACATGATTACTTACAAGGTTTCATATGCATGTAGTGTAAAATTCATTGATTCTCCTTAGGCTGTATATTTTTGTCCCCATATGGGGAGTGGGATATTTCCAGAGTGCTCTGTCTGACCTGGGCATTCCAGAGAAGTACACAATCACAGAGACCACTGCTTCTGAGTCTCTGGGGAAGGTTTCTCCTCATGAGTAATTGCCCTCTGCAGTGTAATGACTTTCAGGAACCCAATGTGCTGAAAATCTCATGGTGCTGAGAGTTTCTGTGTTTGGATTAGAATCATAGAGTTGGAAGGGACCACCAGGGTCATCTAGTCCAACCCCCAGCACAATGCAGGAAAGTATTTCTTCATTGTATTTTTAGCCTGCTGCGTCTCTAATGAGCCCAGGGTGGTGTATATTTATTTATTATTTATTAAAATATTTGTATATTGCCTCTCCTCTTGGTTCAAGGTGGTTTATAAACCATAATTAAAACATTACAGATTAAAACCAAATAAAACCCCAAATATCCCCCACTCAAGGATGGAAAAGGCATTGGCCGATACCAGGCAGGCCACCCTGAATGGGAGAGAACAGCCAGCAGGAGGCAGGCTGAGGTCTGTAGTTGGCACATGTGAACATATGGGAGGAGATGGTCCATCAGATATATGGGCTCCAGGCCACGAAAGGCTTTAAACTGCATTCAGAAACAAACTGGCAGCTAATGTAGCTGTTTCAAAATATCCAAAATATGATCCCAACAGTTAGCCCCTGACTGCCTTCTGGACCAGCTGCAGTTTTCCAGGTGGCCTTCAAGGGCAGCCCAACATAGAGCACATTAAGTAATCCAACCACCTAGTTACAGAAACATGGATTAATGTGGCCAGAACAGCTGCATCTAAGGAAAAAGAGAGTTGACAAACAAGATGAAGCTGATAGAACACGCTCTTAGTCACAGTGCCAAGCTGCTTTTCAGCAGGAGGAAGAACTGAGGGAAGATGGCTGCCAGCTGGGAACATCTAGGCTTAGTGCTTTTCCTTCTCCTGCTCCAGGTATTTATAGCCTGGGCATAGGAAGGGGTGAAACCCAATTTTAGCCGCTGGATTACAGCCTGTGACCTTGGCCACATGGATTAATCTTGTAGAAACCAGCCCAGGATGTCTTCTCTACTTCCTCATTCTCGTGGATGAGCAATCTCCTTGAGACAGCCCCCGTGGTCGAGACTTCGGCTGGCTCCGATATCACCCCCCCCAAAAAAAACCCTGCTCTCAAACTGAAGGTCTCCCCGAGTAGAGGCTTCATTTCTCTGCACCATGACCATGTCTTGAAATCAGATTGTTGATGACCACAATAAAGGACTGTTCACAGGATGTCACTTGCCACCAAAAGAAATGTTTTCCGTGCCTTATTTCTCTTTTTTAAGCCGTTTCCCTCAGTTTGGAAGCTAATTTGCATGGACATCATGCTATGCGCCCCAAATATGGACAGAGCCCCCAGACTTTAAGGCGCCAGCCTGTCAGTCAGCTCTTTCCGCCAGTCCTCTTCTGCACCTGAAAACCAATGAACAGCTTGGCTTGCAAATGCCTAGAGGATAGGGGTGACCCTTTTGCCGGCCCATAAAATTGCATCTCCTGTCCCAACATTCACCAAACCTGGCTGTCCGTCTAAGGAGAGTCCCTTTCAGCTATGCTGCAAATATGGGGACTCTGCCTCAAAAAATGCCCCCACAGGATCCTCGAAAAAAATCCCCATAGACTTCAATGCGCCTGATTTTTTCGGTAAACCCAGAAATAAAGCTTTATTTCGGTAAACCCAGAAATAAAGAAATACAAATTTACCAGTATGGATATTCAGCTTATTCCAGGTTTACCGAAAAAAATCTGGCCCAATAAACCCAAACCTGAGATCTACCAAAAAAACTTTTGCACAGCTCTAATCTTGGATAATAATAAATGAAATGAATGAATGACTTCAGCATGATCAGCAAAATATAGTGTTTTTTTTTACATTAAGATCCTTCACTGAGTTTGCGATCCTAAGAATACTTTCCTGAGAGTAAGCCATGTTGAATAAAGTGGGACTTACTTCTGAGCAGACCTATATGGGATTGCTTCCAAAGTGCTGTAATATAATATTTATTTCTATAAGTTTCTTTATAGTTTCTGCTCACCTAGATGAGCTTATGTTGGGCATCTTCTCATGTGAGCCTGCATTCATGCAGAAGTGAAGAAAATCTACATGCCCCCAGGAAGGCCCAAGGGAGTCTCCTTTTCAGTCTTGTGCCATTCTATAACAGTGGCCTGAAAGTGACATGTGTGGTATGTACTGAAGACTCCCCCAAGCCTGGAGTACTGCTGGCTCAGATAAACTGAACATTGGGAGGAAAATGCATGGTTCAGCTGTTTTTGAAAATGAAGAGAACAATGAATGTGCTGCCTTCCCATTGTAAATAAATAGTTGGGATATTTCTGCTCACTAACAGCTGCAATTCTCCAGACGTTTCAGAGAGAAACTTGGAATGTGACAGTTCCAAGGTTGAGCAATAATAGTCCAAGGCTGAGCTGTAATTGTCTAGGGACAATAGGCTTGGGTTGGTGAAAGATGTAAAAGTTTATGAAAGAAGAGTGAGGGATAAATCTGGCTGACCTATGAATGTCACTGTAGCTTTGCAGATGCAAAGGTGGCTTAATTATAGTAGCGGGACTTTGCTTCCTCCTTCTTGTGTCAAGAGTAGTTTCTGCCTATATTTGAAAGGCCACTGCAACGCAGGAAAATTCCCTTTTTATTTTGCAAAGTTCTTTTAATAACATCTTTGTTGTGTTAAGTTTGTTATGACTTAAGAGGGGGCTAGTCTGCTATCTGACCTTGCGGAGTGTACTGTATTTTTAGCACCATCTGATGTTTTAGGCGATGTTTTTGATTGAGAATTGTACAGTTTTCCTCCATTGTTTCCAATGGAGAAAGGATGGGGCACCCTTTTTGGGGGCCCATAAAATTGGATCCCCTGACCCAATCTTTACCAAACTCAGGGGTTCTTCTAAGGTGAGTCACCAGCAGTTGTACTGAAAAATTGGTGCCTTTACCTTAAAAAACAGCCCCCTGAGAACTCCAGAAAGATTTCCCATAGGCTGTATTGGAGCCAAAGGGGGGAGGTTAAACTTTAAAGCCTTGCAATTTGGCACAAATGTGCTGAAACAAGGTTTTTTTTTTTTAAAGGATTTCTTCCCATCTTCCAGGCTGTAGCCAGAAATCCTGAAAAGGTAAAGGTCCCCTGTGCAAGCACCGGGTCATTCCTGACCCATGGGGTGACGTCACATCCCAACGTTTAATAGGCAGACTTTGTTTACGGGGTGGTTTGCCAGTGCCTTCCCCAGTCATCTTCCCTTTACCCCCAGCAAGCTGGGTACTCATTTCACCGACCTCGGAAGGATGGAAGGCTGAGTCAACCTTGAGCCGGCTACCTGAAACCTACTTCCGTCGGGATTGAACTCAGGTTGTGAGCAGAGCTTGGACTGCAGTACTGCAGCTTACCACTCTGTGCCACGGGGTTCCTATAGAAATCCTGAAAAGATTCCCCCCACCCAAAAAAAAAAACATTTTTTTGATTTTTTTCGGGATTGGGATTGCTGGCTACCATTTGAATTGACATTTTTTTTTGGGTTTGGCTTTACCAAATACACACCACTATTCTTTTCTCATTGAAAGGGATAGTTGAGGGTCACTCCAATTATGGCCTAGCTTCAGTCCCAAGAAGTTCTGGGGACCTCAGTATGGTCAGTTAATTTGGCTTTCATCAGTCACCTCTTTTCATTATAACTATAGGATTGCCAGGACCCTCTTTGCCACTAGCAGGAGGTTTTTGGGGTGGAGCCTGAGGAGGGCGGGGTTTGGGGAGGGGAGGGACTTCAATGCCATAGAGTCCAATTGCCAAAACGGCCATTTTCTCCAGGTGAACTGATCTCTAACGGCTGGAGATCAGTTGTAATAGCAGGAGGTCTCCAGCTAGAACCAGGAGGTTAAAAAAGGAAAAAGCTCGTACTGTATCAATAGTATTGAATAAAAATCACAGCCACTATGGCCAATCAATATTTGGAAAGATTTTTTTGTGTATACAATGAAGACTGGTAATGCAGCGTTTATATATGTATTTTTTAAAAAAGGTAAAGGTCCCCTGTGCAAGCACTGGGTCATTCCTGACCCATGGGGTGACGTCACATCCCGACATTTCCAAGGCAGACTTTGTTTGCGGGGTGGTTTGCCAGTGCCTTCCCCAGTCATCTTCCTTTTACCCCCAGCAAGCTGGGTACTCATTTCACCGACCTCGGAAGGATGGAAGGCTGAGTCAACCTTGAGCTGGCTACCTGAAACCGACTTCCGTCGGGATTGAACTCAGGTCGTGAGCAGAGCTTGGACTGCAGTACTGCAGGTTAACACTCTGCTCCACGGGGCTCCTATGTATTTTACTCTTATTTTATTCAGTACCTGGAGGTTGGCAACCCTATATAACCATGAAACATAAGGGATCCTCTCCAACTCCCTGTGATAGTGACCTGGATCTTTTAACTGACCAGCAAATTTTGGAACCCTCCTCCTTGTTTGCAAAGCAATTGACATTTTTCAGAAAAGCAACATAATTAAAACAATATAGCTTGCAGGGATGAGCTCCTCAGCTGGAGCTGGGTCCAGGCATCACACTGTTGCATCCCATTCCACTGTATTATGATTGCTTTTCTAAAGGTTCCTTGCTCAGTTTATAGAGGATTTTTATAAAAAATTCTTACTGAATATCCTTATGTCTACTATCTGAAACAATAAACTGGTTTGATTGAATATTATTAAAGATTATGATTTTGACATATGGGCATGCTCCTGAAATTATGTGTAATATTTTTCACTCAGTAAGATACTGTGTGGTTTTAGCCTGGTTTAGATTGTGTTGTGTGGCTAAGGGAACTTTGTACTATTTTGTATAGCAGAGGAGTGTTTAAATTGCTGTGGCGCTCCAGGTACTGTTCAATATGAGTAAGATGAAAGTTTCCCTCAAGCACCATTTTAATCCTGTGATTTAATTATGTTTTTTTCTAAATTTCTCCTGGATATGTCTTCCTCTTCCTTCAGTGTTTCTCTGAGGTTCTGTTAATTAGATCATAGACCAAGCTCTAGTGAGGTTAGCACAAAAGGTATCTTCTGCTATTCAGGGCATTGTAATTGCTTTACTGTAAAAAATTTCCTTTGTGCTGGCAGTCAGCGGAGATTTTTGCAGCCTCGGAAAAAGGGTGTTGTGTTAAACTGAAAGACAAAAGAAAATCTCTTGAGTGGCTGTTATTTTTGGAAAATCTACTCATAAGAAAAACAAAGATTTTATGGTTCCAGATAACTTTTTGCTTATAAGAGGAAGAGGGAAAAACTGATAGATCCCAAAAAGATGGGATAGGATCTAACTTTTGAGAAATCTCATATTATTCATGTACAATTCATTTAGTAATCAATCCTAATGGTAAAATAGAGCCTTCCAATAGGTTATAATAATAGAGTCATACAGCTGCTAGTATATTGGGAAGTATGGCCCATATCTTGCCACTGCACTCTGCAAACCTTGAAGCCTTCCTCCAGCTTAAGTGACTCTTCCTCTGGCAAAAAAAGGAGGTGGTTTATGTAGTCTGGAGATTAGTTGTAATTCCAGGAGATCTCCAGCTTCCACCTGGAGGCTGGCAACCCTAGACCTTCTACAAACGACGCAGATGCTCTAACACTGAGTTGCAGCCCCCTTCCTGATGGGGAAGGAGTAGAAGGGAGAGTCTTTAAGCTGGAGGAAGGCTTCAGATTTTGCTGAGCACAATGGTGGGATACAGGCCACTCTCTTTATGGTTGACATAAAAGGATGTCACTACAGTGATTCTTTACAATGACTTTCTTCCTGGCCCATTGCTGTTCCTCCTTATGAGACTCACCTTGGGGGGAGGCCCTCACTGACAACATCATGAAATTGGTGGTGACACAGTGATGTCCCTTCCATTGCAACTTGGAGGTGACATCATCACCTGGAGTTACTCTCTAGTACTATCTAACAGCTCTATGGTTTAATTATAAAATTTTGGGTGAATGCTAGAGTATTGTCAGATATGATGACATCACCTCCAGGTCATTCTGGAAATGACAGAATGTAAACATGCACACATGTCTACAGCTCTCAGGCGAAGAGATTTCCTTGGGAAGTTTTTTCTACATCTCATTCAGCTCACAGGCGAAGAGATATCGGGTTTCCAACACCAAGGAGCACCTTTCCTGGGTAGATGTGTGTACACCCGGATTGAATTGCATTGTTCTACAGGATTTGTGGCAACCCCAGGATTCCTGGGTAGAGTTTCCTAATTTGGGACTTGTATCTTCTCAGACACATTCTGTCATATGATTTATCTGTATATGTTGTATGCCTTATCTTTACACTGATTGTGTTGTTATTTCAGACTATTGGATTATAGAGATTGCACTTTTATATCATTTATTTGTGTTAATAGACTTTGTTATTCAGCCATCAGTGCTTTTGTTTGTTTTTGGAAATTACCTGAAGGTTGGCAACCCTACTAATTCCTCCCCCCTTTCCAATTTCCTCCATATGCAAAGCACTCAGTGTTCATTTACCTTGCTGGTGCTGAAAGAGGGCTTAGAGGCACAAGCTCCCCAGAGCCCTGAATCCCCCCTCCCCATGCCTGGAGGTGCAGTAAAAGAGAAGATGGGTGCATTGGGGTGTGTTTGGACTAGGGGTACCCCTCTACTTATCTCTGCACATGGTGCCTTTCTCTTCTCCTGTTTGCTGTCCTGCATCTGTCACTCCTTGCCAAATGAGGAGGGGTGAGACACAGGGCCACTCTTGTATGGGGTTCACCCCCACTCCCCCAAATCCATCACAAAGAAATGAGTGCCGTTTGGCTCAACCTTCCACTACTGTAGCAGATGGTGCTCCTTCTCCAGACACTCTGAGTCACAGATTCAGGAGCTGCCTTCTTAGTGTTTCTGCCCATTTTTGAGAGGGAGGAAACTATGGGTGTGTGTGTTGTATTTCCTTTGGACTTCTGACCTCTGTCTTCTCTGGACTTGTAACACTTGGCCCAAACTTCCACGTACCCATGGGGTTTCTTGAGGACTTCTCTTTTCCAGCCTCTGCCAACCACACCTAAGTATTCTTCACAAAGATATTCTTAAAGGGAGAAATCTGACTGCATTAACCCAAATGATCAAGTTTCTTCTGGGCACAATAACAATGTAATTTATGTTCAGCAAAAGCTTGGGGAAGAAAACTTCTGGAAAAATACTAAAAGGAAAGACTTTCCTAGGAAGAAAGATAGTGTCTAAAGAAGCTCTGAGAAGTGTTCCAGTTCAGTGCACTGGAAAATACAGGTCCCACTTTTGCTCAGAATCAAAAGCAGCCTTGTTAAATGACTGGAACGGTACCGGTGTTTAGTTGTTGCTGTTATCTTGCTGTTTTCATATATACAGGTTATATATATAGTTTCTTCTTCATCTGGGTGCTTAGTTCAACTTCTGTCTGATGTGTAAATTGTGTCTGCTTGATGAGATAGATGTTGCCTCTTTTGTTACGTATCTGTAAGTTGCCTTTGCAGCTGAGCTTAAATCATGTCTGAGAATTTTTTTTAAGTGTTCCTATGTCTGGATGAGAAACAGAGCAAGCTTCCTTTCCAGTAATGAAGCCTCAAATCTGATTAAATTGGTTCACTTGTTTGATTCTCCATGAAATAAAATATTAAGTTTATGGGTGTCACTTTCAACTTGTTTGACTTAAAGGTTCAAATTCCTTAACATCTACTCATCTTAAACAACATCCTCTTGCAGCCAATATTAGAAGGTTAACAAATACTGATGGATGCAAAGTATTGGCATTGAATAACAAATTTTCTGTATTAAACTTTTTAAAAAATCTGTTCTGAAGCTTTATTACTGGATAGGAGGCTTCACAAATTTCATGTGCACACTGGATGCAAATATTAAATTCAAATTTACAAATCCACGTAGGGTTGGCAGCTCTGGGTTAGGAAATACCTGGAGATTTAGGGGGTGGAGCCTGGGGAGGGTGGGGTTTGGGGAGGGAAAGGACCTCAGCAGGGTATAATGCCATAGCATCCACTTTCCAAAACAGCCATTTTCTCAAGGGGAACTGATCTTGGACGGCTGCAGATCAATTGTAATAATAGTGGGAGATCTCCAGGTGCCACCTGGAGGTTGGCAGCCCTAAATCTACCCTAATTCAGTGTATATTTATTTTGTTTAAAATAACCAACCTTATTGTTTATTAAGGCACTGGAAGGATTGCTTTTCATCTGTTCTTCCCTTGAACTAAGAAAAGATGAGATATAAATGTTTTAATAAATAAATAAAATAAAGCTGGGATTTTAGCCACATATTCTGATTGGGTCTTGCATCTGTAAGAGTATGAGGGAAGGCCAAACATATAGTCAAACTTTTGTGAATCACAGAAAAGGGTTTCATTTCATTTTAGTTTAAGGCTATGACTAAATCACATTTTACTGGACTGGTTCACCCAACCTCACCATAAATCAGTTCTAGAGCACTCTACCACTGAGCATAAAGCTCTCCTGGAAGTATAAATCAAGATGTGAACATTGTACCTGTGAGTATAAAACACTTTGAAACGTCAAGCTTGAAGACTCTCTCTATGTGAAATGCTTGAAGAAATAAATGTGTTAGTGCCTAACCACAGGCTGCTTTAATATAAACACTGGGATCATATATCTCACTTCGGTATGAATGCTTGAACACATGTATACATCAGTCTCCAGGTGAGAAGGAAATGCTTTCTTTGATGCTGCATGTTGAGCCAGTTGGCACGTATACACCATTACTCATTTATTTATCTCATTTGGGTCACACTCTTCTTCCAAGGAGCTCAAGGCAGCATACCTGAGAGTATGCCAGTTCTCCTCAGAACTATCTGAGGCAGATACAGGCCAAGAGAGAGTGACTGGCGAAGGTAACCCAGGTCACCTGAGAAGAGACACTGATCTGAGTTTCTTTAGTCTAATGTTCTATCCACTACACTGGCTCTCTCAGTGTTCTCATAGTTGTCACACCCATGGCTGTTTATAGGTCATAACATGAAGATTTCAATTTATTCCCTTAGATATAACATTTAATGTTTTATCAGTTAGTGCAGGGTGTGTTACATGTTCTCATTGATCCATATGACAACCTTGGCAAATAAATCACTGTCATTCTCATTTTACAAACATGGAACTAAGAGATAGTGAAGTTATCCCACAAGGGGCAAACTAGTTGTGATTGGTGTGTATGTAGATCTACATGTATCCTTACATTCACATGTAAAGTAAGATGTTGGGAGGTATGATTTTTATAATATATGAAGCATGTAATGGAGCAGAACTATGTGCTGTACTGTCGACCAACCTGTCTTACTATACAGTGTTGCTTTCAGAACCCTTTTCCTAGCTTGGGTCACTTCCAGTATTGGAGCTGGGCTGGGAAAACAATCCTAGTTTGGTCTGTAATGCATGTCTGCACAAAGATAGGGGCATATAAATGTATACGATTTTTCTTTGCATCCCAATTGAAGACACAAGACCCAAAATGTGTAGTTAAACCGGAGTTTATTAATGGCTGATATGCATCAAAACAACACTACCTTTAACTTTAAGTGTGAGTTACTGTTAACAAAGCAACCTACCACAACTACCAGCATTTTGCACAAACTGACCATCTCCAAACTTGGCCAACAGTCACTGTAGCATAGATCAGTGTGGCTAAATCAGCTGCATCAAGAAAGGAAGTTAATTTTTGTCTTACGCGAAGGGGGAGCACTTTTTGACTCCATACCAATCTGTTTTTCTAGCAAAAAGGCAGGGCTCAGGCTCTTAACTGAGTGAAATATCGATTTACCCATCAAGAGCAGGTAGCACACCACAGTCCAGAACCTCTGCCTTGCCAGCTAACATCACCTCCATCTTGTCTGGATTCAACTACTTGAACACGGCAGGCGGACACTGGCCTGGAGATGGCTGTTTCTGGAATATTAAACAAAGAAATACAAAGCTTGAGGTCTTTAGTATATCATGGCACCCAACTCCAAAGGTACGGACAATCTCATTCCAAGGTCTTTCATGGTGGGGGGGGGATGACAGAGTGGACACCATAACATCACATTGTTTATGATGCTCTGGGGACTTCCCCAAATATTTAGTCTTAGAGAATCCTGAAATGTTGGAATCCATGGTGATGCCATGACATTGCTTCCAGGTGCTTGCCTGGAAGTGACAATATGGCATCACTGCTGCTCCCCCTCTCCAGGCTCTGCCCCCCAGACCCCCTGGGTCTCATTGTGCTGTGGTGCTTCTGGAAGTAAACCAAAAGTGACGGGATTGCGTTGCTCGCAACTGCACTAGAGTCCACCGCTCTTAACCACTACACCACACCCACCAGAGTGGGGGATTGGACATTCTTCAGTCCAGAAGGCAGTTACCTCAGAGCCTTCCCTCACATAGCCACCACAGCTAGCAACCCTATCTTACATAAATATTGAAAAGCACATGGGATAGCAGAGAACCTTTGGAATTCTGTACGATAAATTCCAAAAAAGCTCATTCAGAGTCCCCAAACCAAGGATCTGAATGCTGGCTTATACCAATCAAGAACCTTTACTCTAGGGTTGCCAACTGGGAGCAGTTGGAGGGTGGTAGCATTTGGGAAACAGAGACCTGGACATAGACGGTGCATTACAACATGTGTCGCTTCCAAGTGACTTCCCAGAAATGTAAACATAGAGAGATTTGTAAGTGTAAACATAGAGATTTGAAGAATTCCTACAATGTCGTTGACATCATTGTTCCCTCCTCAATTTTGCTTCCACTGCTTCGTTAAGGGAAGGTGGAGGGCTGGAGCATGATGGGAAAGGTTGCACGGTAAGTAGCCTGGTAACCATATTCTACACCAGCCTCCAGGAACTTCAAAAATAGTGGGTGCAAGCTAAGTAACAGAAAGGCTTGTCTTTTATCAGAATGCAGCAGAGAGAGAATTCAACAGAGCTCTCAATTATTCCCCCCCAAAAAACATAGCTTTGAAACTGTGCATAATTACCTAGAAATGCCCCCCTTTTGGCACAGAAATGCTTGTTTAATAGAAGGCAAATAACCTCTTTGAATGATTTAAGGACATTCAACTCAGAAAGAAGTGTTGGTCATACTATTTAGTGGCTACTTCAGTTTGTGCGCTGCCAGGATGGGAAAGGGTCAAGGCCTTTGTGGTGGCCTTTACCTCACCCAAGATCCTGCCAATGCTGTTCACAGTTGCTTATTTATTTATTTAAAATTTATATTTCTCTTTTCTCCCTAATCAGGACCTAAAGAGGCTTATCACATCATTCTCCCCTCCTCCACTCTATCCTCACAACAACAACATGAAGTAGGTTAGACTTAGAGGTGGAAGCAGGCTCAAGGTTAGGCTTAGGTTAGGTTTAGAGGTGGAGTAGGTTAGGCTTAGAGGTAGAGACAGGCCCAAGGTCACCCAGTGAGCTTCCATGGCACAGCAGGGATTTGAATCCAGCTGTCCCAGGTTCTAGTCCGGTGCCTTTAATATATCTTGGCTCTCATTCAAGGCAAAACTACCTATAAAAGAACCAGATGGTTAAGAAGATTTATGGAATTTGTTGCCATGATATGAGATGAGGGGTTTAAAAGGGGCATCAGATAAATTTGTGGAGAAAAGGTCTGCCAATGGATGATAGCCATTAAAACTAAATGAAGCCTCCAGATGCAAAGGCTCTCTCAATACTAGATGTGCAAAAAATGTGGGAAGCTGCTGTTCTCTTCATACTTCCTTGTGGGCTTTTTGGGATGCATCTTGCTGACAGTCCTTGGAAGCATGATTAAATGGATGCTGGTTTGATTCAGTGCAGCTTTTTATGTTCTTAGTCTTTTTTTTTCTTTTGTTGGGCTCATCAGATGTTCCAGGCAGTCACCTCTTAACTTCTGACTGGACAATATGCCTTTATTTTTTATTTTTCTGTCCAAGAACTTCCTTAGTTTAATTTTTCATCTCCTCTTCATACAGCTCTTTCCTTGTCTCTTAATCTCAACAGTGACCTTACATTTGACAAGCAAATGCCATAGCATAATAACTTCTCTAGTTTGTACTAGAAACGTGATCAAGCTCCTATTTTTGGGAAAATCTCATTAGTGAGAGTACATCTCTTTTTAATTGTTCTGCTCAACCCTTCCTGCCCTACAGGGATATTTTCACACCTACTGCTCACTTCATTGTCATGTTGCATAGTTTTCACTTCTGACTCATCCAAATTCTATTTACAATAACTGTCTCCCAGAGAAGCAAGGTCACATTTTTAAAAAATCCTAACTACAGATTCCCCATGGGGTTACTGTCTTGTTAGTACAAGCTACTCCTGTCTTTGCTAGCCAAACTGTCTAGTCTAGAGTACAGCATAGGGTTGCCAACCTCCAGGTACTAGCTGGAGATCTCCTGCCATTACAACTGATCTCCAGCCAATAGAGATCAGTTCACCTAGAGAAAATGGCCACTTTGGCAATTGGACTATATGGTATTGAAGTCCCTCCCATCCCCAAACCCTGCCCTCCTCAGGCTCTGCCCCCAAAGCCTCCTGCCGGTGGCAAAGAGGAACCTGGCAACCCTAGTAGAGCAGGACATGCAACTGCTGCTAGGACTTTCTATTCTGGGCGAGTTAGCCTGACAGTCTGTCTCCATAAAATTGAATCTCTTCAAGAGCTAATAATGGGGAAAGTAAAGTTCTCCTAAGGAGCTCCGTGGCGCAGAGTGTTGAGATACAGTACTGCAGTCAAAAGCTCTGCTCACGACCTGAGTTCGATCCCGACGGACGTCGGTTTCAGGTAGCTGGCTCAAGGTTGACTCAGCCGTCCATCCTTCCAAGGTCAGTGAAATGAGTACCCAGCTTGCTGGGGGTAAAGGGAAGATGACTGGGGAAGGCACTGGCAAACCACCCCGTAAACAAAGTCTGCCTTGGAAACGTTGGGATGTGACGTCACCCCATGGGTCAAGAATGACCCAGTGCTTGCACAGGGGACCTTTACTTTACAAAGTTCTTCTAGCCAACTTACCATCGCTGCATCTCTCCATAGCAGCTGCAAAAGATAACAGGATCCATGCTCTGATCACCTGAGCAAGGGTCTCAGTTTTAATCCTTTTACTAGATAGCTACCGGGCCCAAGGAACCGAATGGGCTTGCAGGGTCCAGCTAGGTAAAAAAGCAGGAAGAGACAGCAGCAGGTGATGAGTGGGGTTTGTGAGCAACATGCAATATGGGCTTTGTTGAGAAGACAAAGTCTGCTACCTGGAAGGGGAAGCTGAGAGAGAGAGAAAGAGAGAGAGACAGAGACAGACAGAGACAGAGAGAGACAGAGAGTAAAGAACCTGTAAAACGTCTTTAGAGCAGCGCTCCTTACTGTTTCCAACAGAAAAACAGTAGGTCAAGGAGCAAGGCTCCAACCTGTAGTTGATGGCCCTGAAACAACTGAAGGTCTTCTTTAAACATACCCTACAACAACAAAAATGAAAAACATGTCTATAAATTCAAATAGTGCTTCACTTTTCTTTTTCCTTACAGAACTTTTTTTTAATGGTAATCACTCTTTTCTTAACTCCATCTTGGCTTTTTGTTTCCAAAAGTATCTGGCAGCATATAGCGTTTATTCTAGCGCACTGGAAATTTATGATTAATGTCATCTTATATTCATAGGCTCAAGTGTGTCCAAGCTGTATAGGTTAATTCAGATTAGCTCAACTGCTCCAGCCACTGATGTTCACAACTAGGCAAATCTAATTCATATAGTACAGTATGGTTCCATTAGTACAACTATTCAGGTATAAACTAAAATTCAACTCCAATGTAAAAAAATAATAATGTAAAGGCCTGAAGCAAAAAGGAGCCCCAAGAAACCCTTATACTCTTTTTCATAGTATAGCTCATGAATAGAAGTAATAATCCCTTTTAAAATTTTAATCTTTCCTTTCCACCTTGCACTGTGGCTTCATGAGAAAATGCGAAATATTCAAAACTGGAAGAAACTTTAAAAACTATACATTTGACAGGCAATGAAGGTGGCGTCTTGCAAGTCTGACCTGCATTCACGATGAGAAACATGAAAGAAAGCAACAATATTCAGCCCGCTTCAAGACTATATAAACACTATGATACAGTGTGATCTCAGCTCAAGTATGTATGAAAAAGAAAGCTACGTATGGTCAGCCCCTAATAAAAGAGCATGTGTTTCTATGTAGCTCTAACAAATCTGAACTCCTGATGTGATGCACTCTCTAGAAACAACGGGTTGAATCCAAATGTTTTCTACCAGTGGAAGGGGGGCATTCACTTATTCTTTCTTTCTTCTCCAGATACCAGCTTTGCCCACCTGAGTTTCTCCTGTCCCTTTAAATCGCCATCATTTTTTTGGGAGGAACCCCCCCAATACCTTATCAGTATTTTTGAGTTTTTATCAGTTGGGCTTTGCCAAACACACACCCTAAACCCAAATTGCTTACACATGTATGACCCTCATCGCTTGGAGCATCCCCCTCATGTGTCAAGCATACACATGTCCAATCCTGGGCAAACTTTTATTAAGGGATCACTGCCTAGTGTATGCCAGGGTCTCAAATTTGAGAATTACTTCATTATGAAAAAGGGGAGATTTATTGATAGAAAATAAGCAAAAAAGAGTTAAAATACAAGTTACAAGGTCATTGGCATGTGCAACAATAAATTAAAGAAGTGTTTCTAGCTAAATACTTACTTATAGAAGTTACATGGTATAAGCTGGTTCTTAAGGTATTAGATATTATAAGCAAAGCATAGTTCAGAGCAACAGGATGCAAAGGTAGCTGAAAGAGGGATGACTTTATTTCTAGTTACTGAAATTTATGGAAAAGTAGGCCAAGAACAGGTGACTAGGGCTGTTGAAAAAAAAATTCGGTAAAATTCGGATTTGGCAAAATTTGGCCCGTTTTTATTCAGGAAATGCCAAAGTCCAAACTCCCCTGATTTGGATCCGTGGAATTCGGCACTAAGTTCGGAGTTCACGAATAAATCCGGCCATTTAAAGCCATTAAAAACATATTCACGGTTTTCCTCGGCTCCGGAGGGGGGCAAATTTGGAGGTAGAGGTCCCGACTCCCAAACATTCAGTGTAGCTTGAGGGGACCCTTCTTGAAAGAACCTCCAAGTTTTGTAAAGATTGGATCAGGGGGTCCTGAGATATGGGGTCCGGAAGGGGTCCCCCCCAAAATCACCAATTGGAATAAAGGCATTAAAAACACATTCGCTGCTTTCCATGGCTCCAGGGGGGCATTTTTGGAGGTAGAGGTCCCAAATGTTCAGTGTAGCTTGGATCAGGGGGTCCCGAGATATGGGGCCCGGAAGGGGTCCCCCTCAAAATAGCCAATTGGAATAAAGCCATTAAAAACACATTCGCGGCTTTCCACTCACAAAGAGATCAAGTACCCCCCCAAGACAGGTAACCCCCCCAATTACACTCCACAGAGGCAATTAGCCCCCCCCCCAGCAGAACAGCAAGTAAAGGTGGATAGATAAAACACACAAACCTGTCCTGAAGAAGGTGGAAGTTCCTGGAGGGAAGGAAAAGAAAGGCACACAGCAGTGCTGTGTGTTGGGCAATCTCAGGCTGTGATTAGAAGAAGAAGAAAGTAGGGCAGAGACTGAGGCCAGCTCTAAGTCTGTGAGAAGAACATCCTGCGCAGAGCAACAGGTGAAAAGTCTGGGAAAACTGCTGCCACAAAGTACTGGGGGGTATTTGGGGCTATATTTATATGGGAAGAATGCTGGAACTTGAATGTTCAGTGTACTCCCAAGCCAAGATTAGACTAGAGCCAAAAAGTTTGAATTTTATTGGGCAATTTAGACTAGGTGGGACAATTATAGATGCACAGCAAAACGTGACTGCAAAAGAATGAGTGGCTGGAATGACATGGTCACTTGATGATCCTGTGGGAGGACAAAATACCTGCAGTGTCAGATAGCTGTGTCTGGGGAATGATGGGTTTATGATAAGTAGGGTTGCCAACCTCCAAGTATTAGCTGGAGATCTCCTGCTATTAAAACTGATCCCCAGCCAACAGAGATCAGATCACCTGGAGAAAATGGCCGCTTTGGCAATTAAACTGTATGGCATTGAAGCCCCTCCCCTCTCCAAATCCCGCCCTCCTCAGGCTCTGCACCAAAAACCTCCCGCTGGTGGAGAAGAGGGACCTGGCAACCCTTATGATAAGGGTGATTGTCAGAAGGATCACTTTGTGATTAGGCCTATTATTAGGCTTTAATCCCTGAGATGTTGCCTGGAATTTTAAGTGGGAAGGTGGCTCATATGATTACCTGCACATAGACCCTTCTCATGCAATTGGCTGCTTCCCCTTTATTATGCTGGAAGTGCCTGTGGCTGCATGGAATTTACTGGAATCCATCTTGATTTTACTGTGTACCTTATCATGACCCTTGGGAGACCTAGGGTTGCCAGGTCCCTCTTCACAACTGGTGGGAGATTTTGGGGGCGGAGCCTGAAGAGGGTGGGGTTTGAGGAGGGGAGTTCAATTGCCAAAGCGGCCATTTTTCTCCAGGTGCTCTGATCTCTATCAGCTGGAGATCAGTTGAATTAGCAGGACATCTCCTGCTACTACCTGGAGGTTGGCAACCCTAGGGAGACCCCTAAGTCAGAAATAAGCATTTAGCTAATCTTGGAAGTTCCTTTATTGGGGTCATTTCGCTGTGATGGTGAAAAACAGAAAATTCAGGAAATGGGCCACTCTTTAATTGCTCTGTAATTTATAGTACACTCCAGTGCTGGGACAGGCCAGCTAAGTAGACTTTTGAACCACTTGTACATTCTCACATTCTAATTGTGTTGAGACATGGATGCCCATGCCTAGTTTACCCACCTGCTTGTCATAGGCTGACGCTGTAGCTTTGGCAGCTGCCAGGCTGATCTATAGGATCAGACATTTAGACCCCAGAGAGTCACTATGGGGAGCCATCTTAAGTGGTGTGATTTATCTGGTTTACACTATTCATAGCCCTCATTTTAAAGGACAGCTTCCTGATTATTATTGACTTTTGCAGGATACAGACAGCCTACCAGGGAATGGGATGCATGGAGAAAAAATGGTAGCTTCAGCTGTGATTCTTCTTCACTTTGATGGGTGAATCCAAGCCCCCAGTGTTAATCACAGTATTGATCGCTTTTAACACCAATAATTCTCTGCATTGGTGTGTCAGTCACCAGCATTCACAAGTAATACATAATGAAATGAAAGAGATACAACTGATTTTCATATCTATGTCTGAATTCCCTCCTGTGCTTAATTTTTCCTCTGATACTAAAACAGCCATGGTGCTTTTCTTCTAATTTCCTTTCAATGGAAATGGCTTCATCAAGATGTCTCAGACTAAATCAAACCTCCAGTTCTCAGTTTACCCTGGAGATTTTTTGAATCACTAGAGCATTTCGGCTGCCTACAGAGCAAGGGAAAAGGCATAATATAAGATCTTTACAGACACTATGAAATAGGTTGTTTCTCTCTGTGTTAAATTTCAAATAGAGATAATGGGCTCCTCTGTATGTACTTTCCCATGCTGCATTTAGTAGTCAGTTTAATCAAAATTTTAATTT
This sequence comes from Euleptes europaea, assembly GCF_029931775.1. Taxonomy (NCBI): domain Eukaryota; kingdom Metazoa; phylum Chordata; class Lepidosauria; order Squamata; family Sphaerodactylidae; genus Euleptes; species Euleptes europaea. The sequence goes on from NC_079316.1 coordinate 50,486,174, forward strand.
TATTATTATTATTACAAAATTATAGGGAGAATAATTTAAAATATCACAATAATCCTCCTCATAATTTATAATACAATCAACACTTTCAAAACAACACAAAATTAACCATTTTACCCACATTATAACATACATTTAATTCAACAGTTCAACATATTGTAACATATAGTTAACACAATGTATCATACAATTAATTCAACATATTATTGGGTAAGATTCTTTATCAAATGTATCCTCTTTCTTATGAACAAAATCTGTGATTTTACTTATCTCTGCAATATGCCACAGTTTAGCAAACTAAGCTGAAAACAGACTCTGCACTGCACCAATATTATGCTATTAAGATTTTGCTAGATGTAAATACATACTATGGTTTTTTATGCATGGAAGTTTTACCTAGGATTCAAGGCTCTCTTGGCCCACACTTTTCTGTTCAGAATCTTAAAAATGCTATGCATGTTGTTGTTTGCCCTGGAGAAAGTCCTGGGGTTTCCAGAGTACTACAGAATCACCAGCAGAAATCTGGAAGCGTCTGAGTCCACGCTCCTTGAAAATGTTGCTTTGAAATTGGCTGTAGGGCTTATTGTGGGAAAATGTCACACATCCCCCCCACTCCCTTCTCCCGTGCTTTGGCTTATGCTTAGCAATAGGGATGATTTAACCCGGGCTGATCTCAGGGGAGGTTGAAGAATCGGGAAGACCTGGACGTTGTGCAGGCTGGATGCAAAGTCATCTCTAAGGGATGGAAAACTCATACATTACCCTGACAAAAAACTGAGTCAGACCAGCGGAGAAAGTAAGTCAAAGTGCCCATGCATAAAAGACCATTATTAACTCATAATGCTGCTTTTTAAAGCTTCCAGACAGTGGAACAAGTACCAGTGGGTATAGATTTGATAACCAACTATCAATTCAAAAGAATGTAAAATTACTTTCCAAAATTTTTGTACAAGGGAACAATCCCACCAAATGTGAATTAAGCCTGCTCTTAAATGAGAGCATTTCCAACATCTGTCTTCCACAACGTTATACATTCCCCTCACTGGCAAGGTGTTAAATGCTAACATGAAAATAATTTGTAAAAAAAAGAGAGAAATTTTTACAAATTAATGCACAGAGATTTATGTATTTATTTACATTATTTATATCCCACTTTTCTCCCCAGTGGGGACCCAAAGTGGCTTCCATAGTTCTCCTCTCCTCCATTTTAGCCTCACAACAACCCTGGGAGGTAGGTTAGGCTGAGATTTGCCCAAGGTCACCCAGCAAGCTTCCACAGCAGAGTGGGGATTCAAACCTGAATTTCCCAGATCCTAGTCCAAGTAATGAATACGCAGTTCCCTCTTTGAATTTAAGGTATGTAACTTACTAGTGAAATAAGTGGTTATTTTGCTGAAGTGAATCAAGCAGGACTTTAGTTCATACATTTTACTATAAGTATTTGTCAAAGGGGTCAATAACTTGGATTTGTTTCACGGATATATAAAGCGCTGCTAATTTCAACTCTGTTCTTTTATGTATAATAAATAAACAGGACTTATTTAAACAGTAGTAAGCAAAGGATGTTTGCACAAATGAGTATGCTAAAGGGGAAATTAAAAGCTCACAACCATGTTTTAAAACAGTTCAAATATTTTTAAAAGGCATGTATAATTGTGGCTAAACAGTAATGTTTGACCTGTTAGTCTGGAATGTGCTCTTTAAATCAGTATCTTCAAAATGCACACTACCCAGGTGGTACTTTGTCCAAAGTTGAACAATACAGTACATTGTTTGAAGTACAGTGCCGTGGCTAGGGTGGAGACAAAGAAAACTTACTCTTGCTCTTTTCTACTGCTACAGACAGACTGACATGGCTACCCATCGTGATTTATCTTCCATTCTTTTCAAACTGACCTACTGTGATTCTGTTTGGGGAGATGAACTTGGGCTACTCACCTGCTCACGGTGATGAATATGTAGGTGATTTGTGACAAAACCAGTCATTCAGTTATGAATGTCTGAATATAGTGTCTCATAACTTGAATTCTGTTGGGGCAAATACAGAAATTGCCAAGTGCTTTAAAATGATCTTTTTTCTTGTTTCCCTTGTAGATCACAGCTATAGGTATAGTGTTATATTTTGTATTATCTATTTAGCAATATGTTAATTTAATATTCTTGTTTATTGCTTTATATGTACAATTTTCTTTATGAGCAGCTCTGCCTTAATTATTTGGGTTTTTTTCTCTGTCTTATCCAGAAAACTTCTAATAAAATGTTTTGTTTTTTTAAAAAAAATCTAAGGCCACGGAGATTCTGTCTTGTCCTGGGTTTTGAAACTACACAAAGTCTTGTGATGTCTTAATGACAAACACATATATTGCGGCATCAGCTTTCATGGCACTCAGTTCAAGTCTAGAGCCCACCACATCAGATGCATGAATGAAATTTATCTTCTCTCTTCTGTAAAAGAGGTATAGGTGATATTTCTCTGCAAAATTTATATAAGAACAGGTCTTGGTTTCTGGGCTCAGTTTTAATTCACGTTTCTCATTAATACTGAAAAGGTGCTGTGGAGGTTATGTGGGTAAACTGTTGCAAGCTGGATCCACACCTAAATTAGCTGATGAACTTTTGGAAACCAATGAGTCAAAACCAGATTTTGGTGCTGGGATGTAAGGTTTTCATCGCACAGACCCCTTTTGGGAAGGTGTAGATTTGAATTGGACCTCTCTCATATTAGGTAACTTAACAAAAATGTGTTCTATAGAAAGAAAAATCAACCTCAATGGATAAATTTATGATCCTAGGCATAAATCTCAAAATTGAGAAGTGGAGCAAACAGTGTTTTGTGAATATGATCATATACACTGTGAGTGACTTTTGAAAATATTTCATGAAATCAATATGCACTAGACTCTCCCACACATCAACAACAATATTTCTTAAAGGATTAAAGCATCAAAGAGATTTACCATAATGAAACATCAATTGCTGGAATAATGAAGCTTGAAGGGTTTTTATTTGGGTAGTTAGGAGCTTTCTGCTTCTGAAAAGATAACAGCCTCTCTTTTTAGAGCAGAATTAACCTCATGTTAATGTTTACATTCCTGGAATGAGCAGGACATTATGACCCACAGGCGACTGGCTGAACAGGTCATTTAGAATCAATGTCACACAAAAAAAATCTTGATCAAAGCGTCATCAAAGTGGATAAAAATGTATCCATATACAACCACACTGTTATCAACGTTCCCTGATAGCCTTTTATTTTTTACATGCACATCTTTTATTTGAACGTTAGAAAGATTTGTCACATTCCCAGCACAGAACTATACATCTGATGAAAATAAACATCTTTCCCTCTGGAACCCTCACCTTCCGCTGAATTCAAACTTGCCACTTATAATGCATTCCAGCTCTTATTTTTTCTGTTGGTATGTATGTACATCAAAACAAACAACCCCCCAATAAAACTATAAAAGAAGTTTTAAATGCATAGTGTATCAGATTTCTTATGTGTATAATATGGAAAAGATTGAATCAGGTTTTTTTTTTTTAATCATCTGTCGACTATGTAAGGGAGCTTGATTTACAATCACAGTCGGACCATTCTGCACATTACAATGCATGTGTAGTTTGGCCCTTAGTTTAGCCAAACGTATTCTAAGGAGACAAGGGAAACTGATGACTCTGTTAGGCAAAAAGTGGCAGCCTGAGTCGCTGGGATAATCTGTATTAGCTACAAGCAAGTAGGTGTAACTATTAACATGCTCTTTTCTTTTTGAATTGTATAGAAGCTTCACTGCAAACCCAAGTGCAAATCCTTCTGATTGTAAAGGTATGAACCCTTTTGAAAGGTCTGATTCTGTGTAGAGTACATGCACATAGAGATGAGCAGATTTGAATCCTGTGGTCCCCACCACAATCTCTGAACATGCAGCAGAATGTGTACTCAGTCCTACAGGTAAACAAGACATGTGTGCATAGACTATATGCACAAATGAGGAGCCTGCCTTTTGCAGTGTCCTCCACTGTGTGGAAGAGCTGATGTCCATACACTCATAAATACATGATCCTGTGTTGATATTTTACTGAATGAGTGTAGGATGGGACAGGGCCAGCAGGTTAAATTTTATATCTTTCTGTGCCCATGATTCAATGTCTGCAAAGAACTCGTATCTTACCATTCGGGGTATCATAGAATGCCCCACTTATTATGTATGCAGCAGGAAGCTGGAATCATGTTGAGCTTGGAGTCTCTCCAGGCTCCTGCGCTTGTGTGTTCTAATTGGCTCAAGGGGGTTGCAGCTGCCCAATCACCGACTGGGGTGTGTGTGGCCCGTGTGGCTGAGTGGACATATAAGCAGGGGTTGTTGCACAGTTCTCCAGTTCTGTTCTTGTTCACCTAATAAAGTAGATGCTGTTGGAACTCCGTCTCCGGTCTCGTGTATCGCCCATGCATACATAATACCACTGACCGGCAAGTGCTGTTCCCTCCAAGAGGTGGAAGCACTCAGTTACTGTCCCAGGTCTCTGCATGGCAGAGCACCACTCTTCTGAACCCATCTGACTCCCTGAGGGATTTCTGACTTCTCTCTGGGTATCTATGCTGCCACCAGCTGATTGATTAGAGTATTTCCTGCAAAGAGGGCCAGCACTCCTAGCACTCTATCCATGCTGCCATTTACAGGCTCCCTCTGGTGCCCATATCTTCTTCTTTCACTCTGACTAACTTTCATAGGGATGGCTTACCACATTTGCACACTCCCAGGGATCTAGCAATCTACTGACCAATACCTCCCTTTCCTAGTGACTTTTTTGGGAATATGTTCAAGTAAGGCTTATTGTAGTTACACAGAACAAACTTCCAAAATTCAAAATAATAAGAAATTTATTTAAAAGATAATGCCAACAAACATACTCTACCCAGCAATGGATTGAGCAAGGTTACCAAGTAAAGGTGAATAGGGTAGGCTGTTTACTCTTAAAGTTACAGCACTGTATCAGTCATCCATAACCTTGAGTCTTTGTCCCAGGCTGCCTGCCCTGTGTCAGATTCATGTGGTAATGGTGGCCATCAAGAGGGATCCCAGGTGTGAGAGCTCCTTACTCCAAGTTAACCCTGGAAGAGCTCTCTTAAAATGGACCCCATTCTCCTTTCAAGGAAATTTAACTCCTATGTCTGCCCAGCCCCTCATGGGATAATCCTTCTCTTCCTGTCCTTTCCATGAAGATATACAATCTAGCATTTGGCATCCCCAAGTTTCTATTCCTCCTAGGTGTCACATTCCTGCTAGGGAATGAAATGGCCTTTTCATTGTTCTCTGCTGGCTAGAAACATTTGCATAACCAAAATTTAAATATTGGGTGCTTGTGAGAGCTATCAGTGGGATAGGGGTGCTTGAGAACAATTAACCACTCTCTTGTTTCACTGTCCTTGTACCAAAATAGAAACTTGGAATGAATGTGGGGGTTTTATAGCCCCAACACTCTCCATAGTGTAATATAGCCCAAACTGGAGTGCATTTCTTCACAGAGGGATTTGAATTCAAGTCTTCCAAAGAACTCAAGATATTATACATGGCTCTGCTCTCCTCAATGTCACCCAACAACAATCCTGCAAAGTAGGCTAGGCTGGGAAAAAGTGACTGACAAAGATCACCCAATGAGCTTCCATAGCAAAATGAAGAATTGACCCTAGGTACCAGAACGACACACTGACCACTATATCACACTGGCTTTGTTTTGTTTGTGTGGGGCTAATAGTGAGGATTGAGACTGATTAGCTTGTGTGCATAAAAAGGTGTAGCAGAGCCAGCAGTCTTAGTTATTTGCAATTTAACTAATACTGAGTTTGCGGTTATTGATGTTTTCCCAATACATAGCAAATTCCAGAGGTGTAGCTATATTAGCATGTTGCGGCAAAATCAATAGCCATCTAGCACCTCAAAGACAATTTGATTTATTGTTGCTAAGTGGCAAACCACCTCTGAACGCCTCTTGCCTTGAAAACTCCACCAGGGGTCGCTTTAAATCAGATGTGACTTCACAGCAAAAAAAAAAGAAGTTTTTGTGAGCTAGTACTCACTTCATCAATTGCCTGAACTGTTTATCTATCTATTTCACCAGAGCAGCACATTCATTTAGGCGAAATTTGTCCTGTGGAGTGCCACAGGGTTCTGTTCTCTCAGCCATGCTGTTTAATATATATACATAACTTTAAGGTTGATTAAGAATAAATTGAAATTGTTAAAGATTTTCTATTCCTTGGCTCAATCATCAATCAAAAGGGAGATTGCAACCAAAGATTGAGAAGGTGATTGAGACTGGGAAGGGCAGTCTTAAAGGAGCTAGAAAAGATTCTTAAGGGTAAGGATGTGTTGCTGGTGACCAAGATCAAGCTAATTCATACCATAGTATTCCCCATTACTATGTATGGGTGTGAAAGTTGGGCATTGGACAATGAAGAAAGTAGACAGGGAGAATGTTGATTCCTTTGAAATGTGGTGTTGGAGGAGAGTTTTATGGATACTATGTACTGCCAAAAAGACAAATAAGTGGTTTCTAGATGAAATCAAGACTGAACTCCCCCTAGAAGCTAAAACAATCAAACTGAGGCTGTTGTACTTTGGTCACATTATGAGAAGACAAGAGTCACTGGAAAAGACAATAATGCTAGAAATAGTTGAAGGCAGGAGGAAAAGAAGAAGACTCAGTATGAAATGGATTGGCTCTATAAAGGAAATCACAGCCCTCATCTTAAAGACCTGAGCAAGGGTTTTAACAAAAGGGCATTTTGGAGATTATTCATAGGGTTGCTATAAATCAGGAGCAACTTGATGGCACTTAACACACACACACATGAGGCCACTGAATGAGATGGTATAGAGCTTTGGGGTTGGGTACCATCAACATGCAGATGACACCCTGCTCTACATTTCATTATCCAAGCCTCCAGATTCCTCTGTCTTGGTTCTGAACTGCTGCTTTGAGGCGGTGGTCAGGTGGCTAAAGCAGAATAAGCTGAAGCTGAATCCAGACAAGACAAAGGTAATGCTGGGAAGGTTGATGTTCCGGTACTGTATCCACTTGCCCTGGTCAGTGTAGATGGATTTTTCAGAGCAGGTTAAGAGTTTGGAGGTGCTCATGGATCCAGTGTAGCTATTGGAAAAGCAGGTTGGCATAATGGCCAAGAGCACCTTCTATCAGCTGCATCTGATTTGCTAACTTTTTCCTTTCCTAGCCTCAGCTGATCTGGCCATGGTTCTGTAATCTCATTGTTGGATTACTATAAAGTGTTCTATGTTGGGCTGCCCTTGAAGACAACGTGGAAAATGGTGCTTGTCCAGAACGTAGCGTCTTAACTATTGTTGGGGCTAGGCAATTGGAGCATATTTTCCCCAGTTTGAAACAACTACACTAGTTGCCAGTTTATTCCTGAGTTCAATTCAAGGTGCTGGTTATGACCTTTAAAGCTCTTCATGACCTGTCTGCTTTCACATGTTTCTGTGTACCACTGATGGTCTTCAGGCTGCCACCTGCTGACTATTCCCACACTAAGAGTGGTGCACTTGGCATTGACCAGAGCCTGGGCCTTTCCCATCATGGCTCCAACAGTGAGGAACTGGCTTTCTGAAGAGGTGATGGCATTGGGCACTCCTTCATTGGAGATCTTTAGGAGGCACTGCAAGGCCTGTTTGAGTGCCCGGTTTTTGATGGACTATGTATAGAAGGCATCTTTTGTGTGTGGGGAAATATTTGGGGTTTGTTATTTCATTTTGTTTTTAGCCTGTAATGTTTTAATTAAGAGGAAAGGAAGAGTAAGAATATTTTAATAGGTCTGTCAGTCTGTCTGGCTATTCTAAACAATGGATCCGAAGGGCCATGAAATTAAAGGAGTCTATAAGATTTCTATGCAACACTCAAAAGTATACATGATAGGAAAAGCGATCATTCACAACAGTGGTAGTGGATGATAACACCATTTCTCTAACTCTGCTATGCTAAATCCAAAAATAACTTGTGACTAGGTCGGATAGTTGAAAGACTTCCTTTCCCTACATCTTTCCCCTTATAATCACAAATGAAATAGAATTAAATCAGTTGATAGTTCAACAATTTCATACTGGAATTTCACTTTGGAATTTTAGGACTGTGTGTGTTTCTGTTGAAGAATGGTAATTTGCAGGGCAGCAGCAGGATGTCCTGGGATACTGGAACGTTTTCCTGCTACCCTCTGATTGTTAATGTTGGACTGTGTCCATCTATTCTTTAGTAGAGATGGTACAGTGTGACCTTGTGCCTTGGAGAACCTTGTGCCATTGTGCTGATATATATGCAGCCAGGCCTTCCTTTGGTCATTGGCATTTGTTGTACAAGAAGGTGAAAAACCAACATTGGCTCTGATCTGTTTGTGTACTGTAGGAATTAGGCCAGCCTGTATGTCGTTCTGTTTGTACTGGTCTCTGTGTTGTTTGAATAGGGTGATGTTGAATTTGCTGGTTTTCTTGACATGGATTTTACTGTTATTATTCCTTTCCTGTTGTTTGCATATAAATGCTGTGAGCAGCGAGCAGCGTTGAACAGAATTATAAAATAGATGGTCATTTAAAAAATAAAAATAAATGTCATGCATCTTTTTCCAAGCCCAGTGGCACTGTGCCCCACAATGACTAAACAGAGCTGAAAAATCTTGCTTTTTGCTTTTTATTTCTGCCCAGGATCTGACTGGTGTAGAAATGCAGGACTCCACCTGCATGTTGACACGATGAAGTTATTTTTAACTATGTCAGAAAGTTATCCTTAAGCCCTCTGCTTGCACAGTTAATACTTTGTCTGATGGCATGAAAACACTGCCATCTGCTTCTACCTGTGAGAGCATGCCGAACTATTCGTATAAAATGTCACTCTGCGATTGTGTTCAGCTTGTCCAATCATCCCGATATGCAACAGCTTAGCGGTAACCGTGTGCTAATCAACGTAATCCCACTCTGGAAGCTATGGCAATGAATACACAGAGAAGCCTGCCATGTAAAATGTTTGCCACAGCCGCAGCGACGTAAAGACACTGACAAGGCAGCACTGAGACTGTCATTTTACGACAGCAACAACAATATGCTCTTTTTCTTTAGAGAAAGAGGTGAACCATGGTAGCACATCCATGCTTCAATGCCAAACCAGCAAGTTAAAACACAAGCAAATGCTTTCATTAACAGTGAGAATTATTCCCCAGATTAGGAGAGCTAATATATCTGCTCAGTGGCATTACTAAATGCCAAGTCTCTGGGTTGGAAGCCTTGAGGCAAAGGTTCAGCAATGTTATTGAACTCGCTATTAAATGTAACCATTTGGTTTCATGAGGAACACAGTGGTTAATGGCATTAAATATTTGTTTCTCTGTAGGAGCAAACTAACCTGCTTATTATTGCTGATGAGTTTTGAATACTGTTGTAGGGTTAGGGTCTACATTTCTCCCCCTAGTGCTGTAGCAAGGGTAACCAGCTGTCACTGTTCTGCCATGCCAGGGGACTTAAAAAGCCTCAGAGTGGGGTGTACTTTCCCACTCACCCTTTCCTCATAGGAGATAGGGACCACTAACCCTCATCATGAACCAGCTGATATCAGACAAGTCTTATCAGAGAGATAAATATCCCCTTAATGGACTTTCTTTTCTCATGTGTAAGTTGCATTTCTCAGGTAACAATGTCTCTCTTCTGAGGATGCAACTTCAGCAGCCCTCTCCTCCTGGATCCTTAGTCACATCTCTGTGCTTGGGTGCAAAGGAGGTAGGTGCCACGTAGTGCTAGGCTCATTGCACTGTCTCTCAGGGCTGATATCCTCCGTTATGGAGCTGGAACCAAAAAAGAGGTAAGAGGAATTCAGTCCAACTTTCCCACCTCTAAAGCCACCACTCACCACTTCCCTAGCATTTTTATACTGGTGGTGAATAGGGGGCAGTTCCTGCGTGTGTTGGCAGCTGCACAACATCACTTCTGACCCAGCCATCCCCATTTCTGGTCGGACTGTTGAGGCCACGTAGCCACTTCCCAATAATCATGGTGCCATGACTTCTCAAAAACCTTTGTGACCTGAGTGCCAATTGAAATATAACGTGAAAATGTTGATATCCTGGCAAAGAGAGATGAGGGTTTTACTGACCACAGAAGCAGCTCTCCCTGAGGGGGGCAGCAAGAGCAGCAAGTACTTCTCACAGTGTCAGTCTCCCATACCCATCTCACAGTCTGGGCAAATGATATCAGTTTACATATGAGCTGCTGAACCAGCAGAGCAGTGTTCATAAAATGGGATGCAGTGCATCAGGTGAATGCCACAACTTTCTGTATTCTTCTAGCAAACAAGGCAGATGGGGCATGTGATGGTGGAACTAGGAAGGACTTGCCTATACTCAGTTCTAAGGACCTCCTGGCTCCTCCTATACCTAGTTTTGACCTACTTGCCTTGCACATGATGCTGTTGTGGCATATTATTCCAGTGCCTTCAGAGCTACACATTTATTTAGAATTGCGTTTTTAGAAAAAATCAGGTCCATCCGTTTTACTTACATCCAACTCTTCCTCCCCAAGCAGTCTCCCATCCAGGAATAATAAGGAGGAGATTATCTGAATGTTGAGAGTCTTAACATATCATGTGCTCTCAGACTACTCTTAGGGCTTCTGTGGGCTTGCAGATAGATATCAAATACTGCTGAGATTTAATGCATTATAACCTCACAAGAAATAAAACATTGATGAGTACAGCTCACTTCCCATGGCAGGATAAATTCACTCCATTCGAAAAGTCAGCTGATAGATGGTGAATGCAAGGAAAGTACATGGATGCTCAAATAACTTTTTCTCCTCTCAGGAAATGAGGTCAGCTTATAACTAGTACCTACTCTCTGGTTTAGTGAAGGATCACAATGCGTGTGACTCAGAGTATCAGTTGGAATTTTAAAAGCATTTATTTGGGGAAAATAAATGTTTGGGTTCAGTGGACAAGCAATTGGAGTTCCTGGAAACATGCTGCTTGAAAGAGCCTCCTCTCATTTCCATGCAAATATCTTTGTTTGAACTTGCATATACCAGCAGCAGTGGTAAAACAGTTTATCAAGCAAAACTATTGTTTCTGCTGTATATGTATCTATTTCAGGGAAAATGCATTGTTTTGGGAAATTGAGAAGGCACAAATCAAGGGATGTATCTGCTCCAGTAAACAGAACTTATTATTTTCCTTGTGGCAGATTGCCTACATGGCATCTAGCTTGACACTCAAAAACTCTTTACAAGATTATTTATTTCTAACATAAATGTCATTTCTATATAGGACCATGTGTCTATCATAACATGTGACCAATAATAGCAGAGACATATAAATTGAAAGAGAGGTGTTGAAAGACAGATTCTTGACTTCCATCCCCTTGGATCAGGGCCGGATTTAGGCTTGATGAGGCCCTAAGCTATTGAAGGTAATGGGGCCCTTTATATTTCCAGCTGTCCTTTGTAAACAACAAATTGTTGCTGTTTTTGTGTTGAATATATGCTATATATATCTGCTGGGGTCATCTGCTGAAGCACAATGCATAGTTAAATTGTAGAACTCCCTGCCCCAGGATGTGGTGATTGCTGTCAACTTGGAAGGCTTTATGAGGGGAGTGGACATGTTCATGGAGGAGAGGGGTATTTATGGCTACTAGGAAAAATGGATACTAGTCATGATGCATACCTAGGATCAGAGGAGCATGCCTATTATATTAGGTGCTTTGGAACACAGACAGGATAATGCTGCTGCACTTGTCTTGTTTGTGGGCTTCCTAGAGGCACCTGGTTGGCCACTGTGTGAACAGACTGCTGGACTTGATGGACTTTGATCTGATCCAGCATGGTCTTTATGTTCTAAATGTCTCCTTCTCTGAGTAACACTCATACATGAATGTTTGTCATCCACATATTTTCCTAAACAGTATTGGTATATATGCAGGAAATTATCCTGTTTGAATTTTGTACAATGCTTGGTCAATATATATTCCGTTCAAATGATGCTAGTGATTTTATATATTGCCTGGTCAATGCCTATATTTCCAATGTATATGCTAAGCCTATTAGCTGAGCAATGTACAATATTCCTAGTTAATACTGAAAGTGTGTTCATCATCAGATAGCTTCCTTTACTGCCATTCTCTTGTTTTTAGTTCCTCTCTTGTTCAGCTATCCTCATTTTGATTGCTTGTCCTCTTATGTATTCAGGATAGAAACACTGTGTTTTCTTTTGGCTTTCTACCATCATTTTTTGTTTTGGAATCTAGCAGTTTAGTGCCTAGCCTAGCGTATTAGACATTCTCCATATTCTTTTGCTCAGCATGCTTTAAACTATGGTTTTATGCAGTTTCTTATAGTGGCTTCTGTTATGATTGGGGACCCTGAAACCATGGCAATTGTATTATTTTCACATGAGAAGGTGTAATAAAATGCAAGCCAGGAAGAGTCAGAAGACAGGAATTGGGTTCCACTGGAGATAGCCCATCTGGAATTAAAACCAAATGGAGGAGATGAATGCCGATCTTAAAAAAAAAAAAAAACCTGGGTACGTTCCACATGACCCAATTGGGAGAGCTAGGCACAGGATTCCTAACTCTGGATTGGCGGGGGGGGGGGGCTTTTCACCTGTGCAGGCGGAAGGTTTAAACGGTGGAATATTCTTTTGTTCTTGGTTCAAGTTCTTTGCCTAGATGCGGTGATCTATGCTAGGACCCAAACTCCTCTGCAAAGGGGCAGTAGGGAGTTTGGGAATGTATTTGCTCCACCTGACGTAACTGTCATGTACTGTAACTGAGCTAGACTCATCATTATGTTTCCTTGTCCTTAGATCTGTATCTGCTAGGCTGGACAGCTATTTTCCATGTATGTGTGCTCTATTTTAATCTTTAGTAATAAAGCTTCTTTCCTGTTTAAGAAAGCAGAGTATGACTCAAATCCTACTCACATGCTGAAGACTTCTCTTACATGCTAAGGACATGCATGCACAGCAGGAGTCAAAGTAACTGGAAGTTCTGCCCTTTGAACTTGCTCAAGGCAGACTTACCAGGGTTCCCCAAGGCACTGGTTACATGATAGGCTGGGTTTTTGTATCTTGGGGTGGTGGCACATGCTTTTATATGCAGTGTGCAACACACATGTAAGAATACGCAGACCCAGGGTGGGTTTGTTAGAGATTCAGCTTTTCATAGCTACATGTAAATCTTGGATTATCTAATTACTTGGCAGCAATTTTCTTTTCTCTGGCAGGTTGTCAGACTGGAGAATTGCCAAGATGGTGCTGTTTTCTTCATTGTTTTCTGAACTACAATAGTTTGGAGATTTTTACTTTTGACCTGATGTGAAGTGTTGATTAAATGTAGTGTGCCAGATGGTTATTGTAGCTCATGTAGCATCATAATGATCGTTTGTCCAGTAAAAGCTATTCTGGCACATGGTACACTCTAAAGTTAAACTTGAATTTGATTCCACTGCCTTCCCTTCTGTTGAAAAATTAAGTAAAGCGCTAAGAAGTGCCAAAGCAAGATTACTATGGTATGGTTTACATTAGATTGCCATTTATAGTTTTAATTAGAAGATCTCTGCAGTGTAGAGATGTCAAGATGTTAGGAGTCAAGACTATTTGCTAAGTGTCTAGAAATGTTAGGATTCTATTGTGTATTTGGAGGAGGGGCATTCATCTGAAGGGTAAGAACATAAGAAAAACCATGCTGGATCAGACCAAGGCCCTTCAAGTCCAGCATTCTGTTCACACAATGGTCAACCAGGTGCCCCTAGGAAGCCCACAAACAAGATGACTGCAGCAGCACCATCCTGCCTGTGTTTCACAGCACCTAATGTAATAGGCATGCTCCTCTGATACTGTAGAGAATAGGTATGCATTATGACAAGTATCCATTTCGACTATAGCCATGGTTAGCTCTATCCTCCAGAAACATGTCCACTCCCCTCTTTAAACCACCCAAGTTGGCAGTCATCACCACATCCTGCGGCAGAGAGTTCCACAATGTAACTATGGGTGAACCAAATCTCCCTGGTCTTCGTCTTTGTTGCACAACTATGAGTGGCTAAAGACGTTCAGAGATGCTGGAAGAGGAACAGAAATTATATGTGCCATATACTTGTGTCCAAAGTCAGGTTTTTGCATCACTATGCAAAAATAGTCTCTAAAATCAGAAGATGCTCTCTAAATTTTGACCAATATGAGAAGTTTTGAACCCCTGTGTAGGATTATTTTTTTTAAAAAAAGAGCTGCATGTTTCTTTATAAATTATCAACATCATAATGAAATTACTGGAGCATCATGAAACTTCACTTGGTGCACAGTGACATCAATATAACAGCATCCTCTAATGGCAATCTGAAATAGGTACTTGTGCATTTATTAGAAAATAAAAGGAGGCAACCATTTCAGACACATTCAGGTAGAAGTTTATGAACTTCTTGAACAGCCAAGGAGTTTTATAAGGTGTCCTTCAAATCATATTTCTTATAAAGCAATTTCAGTTTATTGTGCTTCCACATGACTGAAATTTGTGTCTAACTGACTGCTGTGGAACCATGCTGGGGCAATTACGGATTGTAGAATTTTGTGATGTGAACTTTGCCACCTGGCCACCACTCTATTGCTCTGACATTGCCATTTTATGTTATGAACAATGAAACCATTCTCACAAACACACTCATACTTTGGCTTTCCTGTGACTCTAGTCAAAAGAAATAAGCTAGATAAAAGTGATTGTGTTGAACTGAAACAATAAACTGGTGTGGCGAGGGAAAAATGACTTTCATTTAGTCTGATCCTTTTTGCTATGAGTGACTAAAACTGGGCCCAAAATGTCTAATGAGTTTTTAATATGATGTTTTCCGTTAATTTCCATCTGTCTGTTGGAATTGGAAATGCCACACCTTTTACATCCTAGAATTGTATTTCCCTGTTGGTGGAACTGCAACTCATCAGTTATGAGTTTGCAATCAAGCAAAGGTCTTTTCCCCTTTCCTCCTGTTCTTAGTTGTTGATTGCCTAGCTGACAGGAAAGAAAATATTCCCAGACATACTTGGAACTATTAAAGCCCATTCATTTTCTTTTTCTGTTGTCCAGGGAGCTTGTACAATCTTGTAGACTACAATTGCTTTCCTAACGTCTCAAGGCAGATATACCGTTATCTTGGCTATATTCTTGCAGCTTAACTGCATATTATGCAATGACTAAGCCTTGGACATTTGATGCAAATGTACCTCTAGTTTGGGCACAGAATTTTAATTGGATTGTCATTTCCCACTCTTGGATAGTTCTATTAAACGTATAGCTAAATGTAATATGATCACAGAGAGTACATAGAGCTGTTGAAATTTAAACCTAAACACTCTGTTACAATTAAGATTAATTACTACAATAGGGATGTGCCAATGTTTGATATCCTGCTAATGTTCTCTGACATTAAAAAAAACCTTTCTATATTATGTTCCTTTTCTCAAATTTATCATAAACTTTTGTGACGTGATGTGTGAATTGCACCTCTGCCTGCGGCTCCTCAGCCTTCTGCTGCTTTTCTCTTTCATAGTCTTCAGCTTCAAGGTCTTCGTCATCTGAGAAAGCCCCAGGCTGACCCATTGACACTTTGGCGGTCTTGAGAGGACAGGCAATCCTCACTCTCCTGCAATTTTGGTGTCATTTTGCTGAGAAACAGCCGCTCCAGCCCCCCCTGAAAATCCTCTATAGGCAATAATAGCAAATGGCCATCCAGCCGTCCCCTCCCTTTCTGGGGTGGACAGACCCTTTCTCCCTCTGAAAAAACAATGCTGGGGGGGGCACCTTGTTTGAGGGCTCACAGAATTGGAACCCTTGGTCCAATTCACTTGAAAGTTGGGTGGTCTTGTGAGGAGAGGCAGTCCTCACTCTCCTGCAATTTTAGTGTCATTTGGTTGAAAAACAGCTGCTCAAACCCCCCCACCCCCAACTCTCCCATATGGAATAATGGAAAAGCCACTGATCCTTCCTCACTTTGTGAAACAAACAGACCACAAGAAAGCACAGCAAACTCAGAGTTTTTAGCAGAAAGGTTATTTTTTTCATTGCCAGTCAGTTACTGTAAGAGTAGGAAAATGAAATTAATGTAGACAGGGTTTTTTTTTTTAATGCTTGTGGCTAGTGCCAGTCCCTCCCCCATGATAGGAATCAATGGAAAGAACTGAGCCTGTGCTGAGAGTCATATATTTTGGGGGGTCTATAAAATTGGACCACTTGGTCCAATTCACTCGAAACTTGGGTTTTTTTTAGATTAGAGGGGTGAATATGTTTTGTGCAAATGTGGTGCCGTTATCTTTATAAACAGCTGCCCCAGCCCCACCAGTAAATTCCACGTTTAAAGTAATGGGCCTGAAGCGCTGGAACCAAAAAAATCATATGGATTTGAATCCTGAGCTGGTAATATCCTACACAAATATAAGCAATTTCGCCCCCCCCCCCGAACCCCAGGTAGAAATTTCTTCTTGGTGCTCACCCCTATTTAGCACATACATAGGGTTGCCAACCTCCAGGTACTAACTGGAGATCTCCTGGTATTTCAACTGATCTCCAGCCAATAGAGATCAGTTCACCTGGAGAAAATGGCCGCTTTGGCAACTGGACTCAATCAATCAATCAATTTATTGATATGGTCTGTTTGACCAGCCAAAAGTTAGTACATCAAATTATCTAACTTAAAGGGACTAAAAATTAATACTAATTACAAAGTATAATAAAAGTGTGAAATTATTAAAGTGTAAAATATTAATACATATTGCAAAAATTAACTTATCAACTTAATATTTCTGGAAGTATAAAAAAGTTTAACAGTTTTTTTTCCATCCTATTTTTGTGTATTTTAATTGCGATAGCACAAAATTTGGCAGTTGGGAGTGAGAAGTGTGGAGTTTCACCCATCAGGAGCTTCTTAGTCAGGAACTCGACTGGCTTGTCAGGGAATCCACTGATCAGGGGGAACAATGAATTTAATACGAGCCTCATGATAAAATGGACAGCTGAACAATACATGTTTGGTGGTTTCGATGTCCCCTGACTTACAAGGGCACAGCCATTCTGATCTTGGAATCTTGTATTTTCCTTCTAAAACCCGCGAAGGCAGAGCTTGACATCTGGCTAGAGTGTAGGCGTTCCTATAACTGATAAATTCCAAATGGGAAAAATATGCTGCAGGGATAACTAGGTATCTAGATTTTTCTGGTGCTAAGAAGAAAGGTGATTTTCCCAGGTCTGCCTGACATTCAGTATCTTCAACCCTTTGCTTCAGAAAGCTTGCAACTTGTTCTATACCCAAGGCTAATAGGGAAGATGGAGAAAGGCCCAGCTGGGCCAATTTATTGAGAACTTCTTTCAGCCATGATGACTGGAATTTGTCCTGCACTAACAGGGGGTTTGGCAATTGAACTCCCTCCCCTTCCCAAACCCCACCCTCCTAAGGCTCCACCCCCAAAACCTCCTGCCGGTGGTTAAGAGGGATCTGGCAACCCTACACATACACATTCTTGCATTGCTGTCCTGTGGCTGCCTCCCCCATATGCCCAATCCACACATCTTAAAAAAATTAACTTGGAAAAGAAGTGCTTTCTTTGGTTGTCTCCATCCTACTGGGTTAGAGGTCAGTGGGGAGGGGAAATTATATGGCTTCTCTCTCTAGTATTTCATCCTTGCCCATTTTGCCTGCCAAATTTCCCAAAACAAGTATGTTTACATAAATCAAAATTTCTAAACTGGATTGCAAATACCACTGTCTAGGAACTGCAGTTCGATCCAGGAAGTTCTGAGCACATGCCAGCATGATGAATAGAATACTGCTGATTGTGTAGGTTTAAAAGCAGCACATACACTTGAAATGTAACTGATTTTAAATTATGCATGACCCACCCGTGATACCCTAGGGAATATGTTATCTAAGAAGCCAGTAAATTGTTAGTATGCATCAACTGCAGCTACCCAGCCAGCTGCCTAGCTGAATGCTGCCAGCTGTACAGATGCAAAAGTGCTCAAAATGCTGCTAATTTTATACTAAGGATGAAGCCATTGTGAGCTTTGAAAGTTTTGTATGTTTACTTGTGAAAATCAAATCCTCATTACTTACGAAGATGTAAGCCACAAATTTTCCCAGCCCAGGTAAAGCAAACATGAAACTATACTGTAAAATAAGTTCATTACCAGTCACCGCTCACTACTTTTTGCCATTCCTTTAATCTGTTCAGTATTTATGGTAGGGTCTTAGACATGCATTGAAGAGAAAGGAACTAGAAAGACTGGGATCTTCTCTTTTTCATGCTCAGTGTCACTGGCAACCAAGATCAAGTTAATTCATGCCATAGTATTCCCTATTAGGGAATACTTAAATAGGTATGGGTGTGGCAGTTGGACAATGAAGAAAGCGGACAGGAAGAAAGTAGATTCCTTTGAAACTTGGGTTTTTTAACTGTTTCCTGTGAAGTAACATTTTAACAGTTTGCTGTGAAGTGACTGACAGCATCTTTTTTATAAATAATTTTTTTATTTTCTTCATTTAACATATCAACAAATGAAACAATATCCAATACTAAATAATAATAATAATAAATCAAATAATATTGCTAATTTAACAATCGATTGACTTCCCCCTCACCCTCTTCCATCTAGAAATAAATTGTATAAACTTTTGCTAATGGTACTAATCCCAATAATATTTTAATTAACAAGTTATTATCCTATCCAACATTATTAAATAATTGCCTAATATAAAATTGATAAAAAGTATAGATAAGGGATTAGATCAAAGAGTATCCTTTAAACGGTCCCATTGAAAATTGATTTTTGCAGTAAATTCTCCAAGCTTCCCATTCCCCTAAAAACTGTACATTATCATTCTGGCTTATCAAAGCTGTAAGCTTCGCCATCTCAGTCAATTCCAGCATCTTTTTTATCCAGTCTTTTTTGTCTGCTATCTCCACAGTCTTCCATTTAGCTGCATATATCAATCTTGCAGCCGTGGAGGCATATATCAAAAAAGTTCGGTGAGTAAAAATGGTATCCGGTATCATACTTAATAGCATCATTTCAGGTGTTTTAGGGATATTTTGTTGTAAGATCAACCTTATTTCATTATATATCGTCTCCCAAAATTTCTTAGCTTTTTCACAAGTCCACCACATATGATAAAAAGATCCTATTTCTTTATTGCATTTCCAGCAATTTGGTGACATTGAGGCAAACGATTTTGCTAATTTTTTCGGTGGTAAATACCATTTATACATCATTTTGTATATATTTTCTCTTAATGATTACTAAGATATTAGTTTCAGATCTCTCGTCCAAAGCCTTTCCCATTTTTGTAATATTATATCATGGCCAACATTTGTGCCCAGCTAATCATGGTAGGTTTTATTCGTTCTTGTTCACAATAAAGTTCTAACAATAGTTTATACATCTTAGATATAAGATGATCATTTGTATCCAGTAAAGTTTCTGTAAAGTTGATTTAGTTTTAAAAAATCCTGTTTTCATATCCTGTAAAAAGACCGAGTTTATTTGATGATACTGGAACCAAGATAGTAAATCTTTAACTTCTTCATATTCTCTTAGTGAACATTTTGTACCTTCCCATTTCAGAAGATCCTGATATGTTACAACTTGAGCTGGTCTTAATGGGCGTAATGTTAGCATTTCTTGTGGTGAAATCCATAACGGAGTTTTTGTTTCTAATAAATGTTTATATCTAATCCATATCCTATAAAGAGACGATTTAACCATATGTTGTTGAAATGATGCATGAGTTTTAATTTTATTGTACCACAAATAACCATGCCAACCACTTCTATTATCAAAACCCTCCAAGTCCAGTAAATGTGTATTATTTAAGTCCATCCAGTCTTTCAACCATACTAAAGCAGCCGCCTCAGCATATAGCTTAAAATTAGGAAGTGCAAGTCCACCTCTCTCTTTTGAATCCACCAAATATTTATATGCAATCCTTGTTTTTTTGCCTTGCCAGATGAAATTCAATAAATCTTTCTTCCAGGTATTAAAATACTTTACTTGGGATATTATAGGAAGATTCTGAAACAAAAATAATAGTCTTGGTAATACATTCATTTGTATTGTTGAAATGCGGCCAAGCAGGGACAGTTTCTTATTAGTCCAAATCATCATATCCTTCTTTATTTCTTCCCATAATTTGATATAGTTGTTAGTAATCAAATCCACATTTTTTATAGAAATCCAAATTCCTAAGTATTTCACTTTAGTCTCTTTCTGCCAACCTGTCGTAGCAGGATGAAGACACTTGCAGCCGATGCTTTATTTTAGGCAGTTTTGGCAGGTCTAGAAAAACGTTGTTTCCAGAGTGTGGGTAGTTTAGGACTTATGCTGAGCATAATTGCTAAAATATTTAAGCACAAATCCTCAAAATCAGCTTAAAAATAGACTTATAAAAATTGAAGTACCATCGAGTTTTCTGGATGCTCTAGGTCGGCAGGTATACAGGAAGTAGGAAGTCGGCCGGAAACTGTGAAGCCCCGTACCTTCCGTCGTCCCCTTTCTGTAGTTTTTAGTGTCAAACCTTTTAGTTGGTACACCAAGGGAACTCACTTCCGGTCCTGTGGTACCTCTGCCTTCCAGTCTCCCTGTTATCAGCAGCCATCTTGCAGTGTAGTAGTGTTGTTTCCTAGAGGTCTTCTGGTACTTCAAAATGGATCTTGTAAACGTGGCTGGCAGATCTCCCCGGCCCGGAAAAGGTATCGTGACCAAGGGGTGGGAGGGGTTTATTTCTCCTTCCCCCTCAAACATCACTCCATCTGATTGGTGATTGCCCCGTCTCTCAAAAGGTGCATTTGTTTAGTCTACCCACAAATCTGCTTGATAGAGTCCTTGCCGTTTTGTCTGATATCTTTTTTTAATAAAAAAAGTTATTGTACGATGGGGGGGGGGGAAGAGTGCGGAGTTCCTGGTTAATTCTGCCAATCGGTTCAGCCTTCTATTCCTGGTAAGATCAAAAGAATTCTTGTTACTCAGATTTTGGAGGGTGAGGTATTTCTTCATTAAAACAGTCCATAAGTTGGTTAAAGGTAATGGAGGTCCAAGCCTGAGGCCATAGAGATGCTTGGGGTGATGCAGTCTCCCCTCAATGCCAGCGGGACAACATCCACACCTCCGGGGGACTTAAAAAAGTTCCCTCGGAGAGTATGGGAGTCACACCGCTTTCTTCGGGCTGCAGAGGAATTCCTGCGTCCCGGTCCACTATTTAGAACCGGGTTGGTGTGCTAAAAGCACTTCAATTCAAAGTGTTTCTTGGATTCCCTTGGGAGCTCTCCCAAGGAACGTGCGCTGGGACCAGCTCGATTACCGGAAGTCCTGACTGACAGCATCTTTTAATCCACTGTCCCTCACCAGGTTCACATCCATGTTTGGTCTCTTCATCCAAAACTGTTGTAATTAAGAAAGTGATGGAAGTACCAGACTTTACCGGTGAGCACACAGTAGTTTCTAATCTCTACCTATCTGTGTCATCCTTCAGCTTAGTATTTTAAAACACACAATTGTTTGTTTTGCTCTGAAGAACATTTTATGTGGTGCTTAAATAAATAGTACTGCAATCCATGCGACCAGACAATGGAGTCAGAGAAATGAAAGGGAGGCTATGTGAGCTTATGCACCAAAACACGGCTGGCAGGTGTATTTTTTATCCCACTCATCTAGATAGCAGTGTTTTAAAACCGGCAGTTTCTTAGGCAGGAGCAAACAATGCAGACTAGAAGAGATTTTTGTTGGAAGCAGAGCTACCTGCTTCAGGCTCTGAAATTTAATTCTTGATCTATTTCATACCCCATAAATCCATCTGTTTCCTTGTCTTGCTGGCACAAAATCTAAAATGATAAAGGCTTCATAAAATCGCAGACTGTGAACTGTTTTGATGTTTAGTATAAGGCGCTACAGCCATGACCTGGATGGCCAAGGCTAGCTTGATCTCATCAGATCTCAGAAGCTAAGCATGATCAGTCCTGGTTAGTACTTGGATGGAGAGCACCAAGGAATACTACAGTCACTGTGCAGAGGAAGGCAATGGCAAACCACTTCTGTAAGTCTCTTGCCTTGAAAACCCTACTGGATTGCTATAAACTGCTGCAACTTGACAGCACTTTACACACAGACATAAGGAGCTGAAATGTTTTGCCAAACTTCAGGTGGGACCTGGAGTTTTGCCAGAATTACAGCCAGACTACAGAGTTCTGTTTTCCTGGAGAAAATGACAGTTTTGGAGAGTTGACTCTATGGTATCACATCCTTCCCCAAACTTTGCCCTCCTCAGCCCCCACAAATCTCCAAGAATTTCCCAAGCTGGAGTTGGGAACCCTACCCCACTTAGATTTCCTTGAGGACAAGGAGGGGGCAATTCTGCTGATCTCCCCTCCATGGGAGAGCTCTGATTCCACCGGAAGCTATTTTTTAGGGGTCCCTTGTCCCCAAAGAGTAGCGTTGGGGGGGTGTTATTTGGGATGCTGTGGGACGAAGGAATTGGAAAAAAATAGCTCCCACCCCTCACACCTGCAGAAAACTAGGCAGGATCCAAGCCTATAATGCCCATTGGTAGAATTCTGTTTTTCAAGTCCCAAGAAGGTTTCCATGGAAAAATCCATTTTCCTGCTTCCATTTGTACTGCTTTTCATTTCTGTGTTTTCAGTTGCTTGCTTGGTTATTAATGGACCAGAATGTTTTTGCACATCTATTCGCCATTCACAGTTGAATTGAATCATGGGTTTTGAGACATAAAGCTGTATAATCTGCCATTCTTTTAAAGTGTGTCTTCTCCTTGTAAGAATTAAGATGGCTTGCTAAAAAGTCAAGGGAATGTAAGTGGTTTTGCACAAAAGTTTAAAAGATCAAAAGAATGCCATGTATTTTAGAACTACTTCAAAGCAATCCAACTTAATTTGGAAACAAGGAGAATGAAAGAATGGATCATATCTTTCTCTTTTCCCCCCATGCGGCACTCATATAGCTTCATTGAGCTGAGTGTACAATTTATATTCAGCATGAACAGGAGAGAAATAGGCCCTAAATATTTAAAACCGGATTTTGTCAGACCATCTTTGCTTCAGTATCAAAAATGCAAAGGTATTTTTTGTCTCTTTAACAGTAACAATCTTATCTGCTGTCAAGGAACATGCAAGTAGGAAATAGTCGCACCTGAGCAGTTTCCCAAAGGAGTTTGATATGTTCTTCAGGACAGTGCAAATTTGCCGAAGAAAATATCATGAGGTTTCCTCAACAAGAATAATATTTACTATTTGTTCAAAGTCTGCCAATATGATATAAAATATTAAAAAACAAAATATGGATCCTGTCAGGAGGCTTATAATCTTCACATACAATCCAAAACAGTGTATTATATATTAACTGGTAAACATTAATGCATGCACAATGATTCTGTGGCACGAACCATAAACAACATAACATTTTAATAATGTAAAAAGCTATGGAGCTGGAACAATATAACATGAGAGGAATTGGAAATTGTGGTGGTGTGACTGAAAAATGAAGAGAAAAATAAATTATTGCTTAATGTGTCCCTGAACTTTAAGTTGTACAGAAACAATGATGACTAGGAAATACACGGGGATGACAGAAAAGTCAATTGATAGGAGACTGGACAATGGGCAATGGAACAGATGTAGACAGGGGTAGTGCAGATTGTCACACAAGCAAGCACAGGGAGAGATGGAGAATCAATATGAGAACAATTAATTGAAACTGTCTGGAGACATGTAGCAAAAGGATGGTGGGTAAAGGCTCAAACAGCTTTCTCTGTGTTATGGCCTGCAACCCGCTTCTGCATGTTATAAATGCAGCAGTATAATCCTAAGCAGAACGGCACCCTTCAATGGATTTAGAAGGAGGTATCTCTGCTTAGGACTGCACTGAAAAGATTGGGGAGGGTCTTAGGCTCTAAAGTCCAGAAGATTAACTTCCTCTTTTGCTTGCTTTATCTTATCATATCTTGCTTTATCTTATCATTCCAGATTCAAGTGTATAACCTAGATACATTCAGGCACCAGACTGTAGCACACAGAGCCATCCATTAACCTCCTCTCCAAGATCGGTTTTAGTGCTTTGGCAATGAGCAGGGGTGGGTTAATTGGTATATGTGAGAAGTCCTCCCCTGCTGTGTGCTGTCTCCTCAGCTTACCATGTCAAAAGGCAATACTGACCAGGGTTTTGAGCATTCCTCAGTGAGCCTGGGATTCAGGAAAAGTAGCAAGAGGCATTGAACAAGAGGCCATGCCTTTGGCTGTAGAAATTACTGAGACCAAAGGTGAAACAGACTGGGCTGGGGTCAGAATTCTCAAACATAGATCAGCTGGCCAGAATAAGTATGTATGAGAATGAGGATAGCACTGCATTAAACAGATGCAGAATGTAATTAAATGTTAAGAAATGGGCTACCCCAGAAGCAGAACACAATATCTGCTGTATGAACACTCCTGTTGGGGTGCGGGGATGAGATAGTGACCTTGATCCATGAGGAAAGGTGTATAATTTTTATATTAGTAGGGTAAATAAATAAGAAGTGCAGGAGGTTCTTGTGCACTGGAAACTCCTGCCCTGCCCTTCCTGGATTGGCGATTTCCCCAACCATTGCCCACATGTTGTCAAGTTATCCTCTGCAGCTGTATAGATGAGACACTTGCTTGTAAAGTTTGTTTGTCGGTTTGTTTAAGCAGTTTCATACCCTGCTCCTCAGCCTGAATATTCTAAGGATGGAATTACAAATCCACTGATATATTAAAAACCTGCCCAAATTTACAGTAAAGCCATTAAAAACACACCCATAGTAAACCAATTAAAATTAAATTAGAAACAGCACCACATATCCCGCATAATTTTAAAAATTATACCTTTCTTTCATGATTTCCTCAGGCGGCTCAAGGTGCCATACATGGCACTAACCAAACCCAAACCTGCTTAGCTTCAGCAAGATTGCTGCATTGCACACCTTCAGATCATGCTCCAACCATGACCTAGCAGGACAGCAAGAAAGCATAAAAATTGGTTGTGTCTGGTTGAGCGCCCTGTGATATAGTCTGTTTGATTTCATATGTTGCCACTGACATTGGTTTCTGTTTCTCTTGCTTGTGTTGCTGTTGATTATTCTTTTGTTTCTTTATGCTCTTTATATGCCACTTTTGGCATGTATCAATATGGCTTGTATTCCACTAATGGAAAGATGACAAGTTTTGCTGATTTCTCCCAACCTGCTGCAAACCTCTGTCTCCATGCTGTTCCTGGGGATGCCCTTGTTATGGAAGGATAAAATGTGTTCTTACAGTCACAAGGATTATCTGTGGGGATGGGACAATTAAATCCTAAAGTTATATCCCGGGATGGGAAGGACAGATTTTTAGTGAATGATTGATCTGGGAAAGGAAACTGAATCCCATTTTCAATTTTCACCATTTGGCCAAGCTGCCAAGTGCCCTGATGCATTATTTACTGGTTTCTATATGCAGTAGCAAAGAGCAAGAGCACCTTAAAGCTCACTCACGAAAGCTCCTACCCTCCCAGAAATTTTGTTAGTCTTTACTGTGCTACTGGACTCTTGCTCTTTCCTACTGCTACAAACAGGGGTACCCATCATGATCTGGTTCCTATATGGTGAGCTATCACTCTTTTAGTCCAGACTTTCGCATTGATTGGTCAAGAGTAAGTTTGATGGGAAACTTTGAGTCAGCAGCAGCCTAAATTCTGATCAGCCTAAATTTTTTCCTGGCTACAAGAAAATCCATGAATATGTTAGACTGGATTGGAGTTTCATGTCAAGGCCAGATCCAGACTCTGATATCAAGGACATACCTTGTCAGGTTATGCCAAGACGCTCTGCCTTGGACCCATTCCCAGGAATGTAGAGATATTTGTAACTATAGGAATAGCTAGCAATTTATCTTTTAATTTCTTTGCTAAGTGTTCCACCTTATGTTTACTTGTCTCCAGATTGTTCCTAAGTACCTGTGATTTCTAGGATTTATGTTTAGTTATTAATAGATGTTAGATTGTGAGGGCTTTGTTATGCCCAAATCCCTGTTAAATTAGCAGAGTGCAGAAAGGCTGTTGTACGAAGAGAAGCCCATCCAAACCTCTGTGTGTGCCAGGAACAAAACTGCTAGGAGCCTTTTGTCTATTTAACTAATATACTTCATTTATTGCAGGAAATCCATTTCTGGATAGGATAAAATATAGTTGCCTATCTATTCTAACTAACTAGGATGGAGGGAGATCCAGGACATGCGTCCTTCCCTCATGGTGGCAAGATGGAGAAGAATGCCAGTGTGTGTGAGGAGGAGGGGAAGAAAACAGGAAGGAAGGAAGTTTCCCTAAGAGTAGCAATCTACATATCAAAGGGATAGATCAGAGCAGTAGAGAAAGGATGCCCCAGTGTCTTGTCCCCTCTATCTCTCTAACTCACTAGTCTTGTCCCCCTCTGGAGTCTGAGGTTAAGAGACAGCGCAAAGTCTTTCACTTACAACAATAGATTTATCATATCCAAGATCTTTGGATGTGGCTTTACTTTTACTGCCTCTTTGTGGAAATCCCAACCATTATGCTGAAAAGTACTGAGTTATGTTGAGTAACTCAGCCAGTGCTGATAATGGACATGCTGGCCAAGAGATGAGAGGGAGGAAAAAGGAGGGGTAAGTCAAAAAGCCTCTGCATCAAAAAGCCTCCCCCAGTTCCCACATAAACACGTGCACATCTTTAAAGGAGCCAGAATCACCAATAGATAAAGAAATTCTCTCCATGGTGGCAGCTTTTACTGAGGAAGTTCCCAAAGCTGGAAAGGGAAAGAGTTCCTTGTTTTCTGGGCTATTGAAAAGTAAGCTTTAAATGCCAGAACCCCTTAGCAAAATTCAGAGTGTAAGGCTGAGTCCTAAGAGGCAGGCTATGGTGGGGGTAGTCTAGGGTTGCCAGATCACCCTTTGTCACCGGCAGGAGGTTTTTGGGGTGGAGCCTGAGGAGGTCGGGGTTTAGGGAAGGGAGGGACTTCAATGCCATAGAGTCCTATTGCCAAAGTGGCCATTTTCTCCAGGTGAACTGATCTCTATCGGCAGGAGATCAGTTGTAATAGCAGTAGTTCTCCAGCTAGTACCTGTAAGTTGGCAGCCCTAGGGTAGTCAAAGAATGTTCACTCCATTTTATGCCATTTACATGCATTTAATATAATAATTACCATTGAAAAAAAGCATTCATTTTAATAGGGAAAAATTCAGCATGAGGGCAGACAAACTCGGTTCATCTCTCCCAAGGGAGAAATGAAAGTGAAATGGGAGTATTCAAACTGATGTAGATGGGTTTTGAAATTCACTTTCATCTTTATTCACAGCATGGAGGGTAGGAAGGCACAATCAGCATGATCACAAAGGGACTCCAGTAAAAGAAAAGCAGCTGATCCGAAAGGAACCCTGGAAATGCCATGATTAAATGAGTTGTCATGCTTGTTAATGAACATCACCTGATTCTCAGCTCCTGCCTTGTATGTCATCATTAAATCCGTTAAAACATGCGACTGAAACTTCCTGTTCTCTCTAATTCACTTACAGAAGACACAAATTTGTTTAGCTGTATAGGGTGTTCTTGTCCTCTTCATGATAAAGGAAAGGAGTATGGAGCACATACAACATGCACGGCAGCCTTAACTGTTTTTCCTATCCAAACAACTCAAAGGAAGCAATGGTTTGTCGGAACACTGTGAGCTACGGAACACAGTGTTGCTGAAAGGGGAGTGGGCCCGAAGTCCGTCCTGGAGGGCATCAGGAAGTGGTGGCAGAGGCACATGGCTAGGGTTGCCTCTTCACAACTGACGGGAGGGTTTAGGGGCAGAGTCTAAAGAGGGCAGGGTTTGGGGAGGGGAGGTCAACGCCATAGAGTCCAATTGCCAAAGCGGCCATTTTCTCCAGGTGAACTGATCTCTATCGGCTGGAGATCAGTTGTAACAGCAGGAGATCTCCAGCTAGTACCTGGAGGTTGGCAACCTTACACATGGCTGCTGAATGGCTAGCACTGCCTTCTCCCCTACTGAATTGTGTTGCAGTAGCACAAGCCAGCTAACAAGCCACTTCGTAAACCACTGCTATGTTTGTCCCGAATGGTGCATCTTGCCCTTATGTTTTGCAACTCTTTTTGCCAAAGGACCATGTTGGCTTGTGTGCAGTGACTCACTTCTGTTGAATCAGGACCCCTGCTCCCATCAAAGGATTTGTGCTGCAGCAGGCAAATGCTTGCTCTATTGGAGAAAATTTTACCCTGCTAGAGGAAGACCTTTTCCACCAGGATGAAAGGGAGCATTGGCTTCAATGCACATTTAAGGCAGCAACTCAGTAAAGTCATTTATTTTGGACATACAGCATGTTATGCATGCTCTTTGAGATTTTAACATGATTCTCATTTCAGAAAATAGGCTATGACATGGCATGTCTCACTAGAGATCTTTGACGCACTCAATGTCAATTGGATTTCAGTAATAACTATGCATGGCACAAGAATTTAGCAAGTTGTAAATGTACTAAATAGGCAGAATGGTAGCCAACCCATTTTGGCAAAGATGTTGACGGGTTTACCAGCTGTACAATGGAAATCTGTGGCTGATGTCTTTCATTTAGCTCATAATACCAGTTTTAACTGTAGCATGTATATGATTTTCTTTTGCCCTTAGTGCAAGTAATTGGATGCTTTGCAAAATTAATTTTTTTATTCCCCACAGAAGCTCTCAGCAAAATCTGTAGTTAGGTGGCTCTGATTCAAATTATAATTAAGTTCTTAGCTATTAAATTCTGGTGACTTACTTGAAGATGACAGAGTCTATTGAGACTAAATGGAGAAGAGGATCATCACTGCATAAGAAAGGCAAGGAGATTTTGGGAAGCTACACAAAATGTGGATTACCAGTGTGTGATTCTATGTGTGATTATGCTGCAGTGCTTGTCTTTGACTAGACAGATGCTATGCTAGTATAACGCCATCAGCCTCAAAAATTCATAGGTAAACTATAAGATGAGTTCCTTTTTTAAAAGAATAATAAAAATATAGATCTCTTTAAAGTAATAGTGTTCCTCTTGATTTCTATGTTCTCTTTTCCACGTTGAAGGTCAGAAACATAAAAAGAAAGCACAAATGTGAATACCATCATACTTTAATGACTAAACTATATCTCTTGTTCCAACCTGTGAGGGAAAAGTGCTTTCTCCATGGAACAAGGTGGGTCTCTGCTAATCAGTAAGAGGGAGTCTTATCAATTAAGCAATTAATATTGAGCTAGGAATCCATCCACACTTAGGCTTGCTCAACTACATGAGAGACAATAGAGTTGTGTCTGGATAATTTGGCACAGAAAGGGATCATGATCCAGACAATATTAGGCTCTTTTAGGCTCAGGCTTCATTCAGATGTCACAATAAACTGGTTTGATTAAAAGGAAAGGTAAAGGTCCCCTGTGCCAGCACCAGGTCATTCCTGACCCATGGGGTGATGTCACAGCCCGATGTTTCCTAGGCAGACTTTGTTTACAGGGTGGTTTGCCAGTGCTTTCCCCAATCATCTTCCCTTTACCCCCAGCAAGCTGGGTACTCATTTGATCAACCTCGGAAGGATGGAAGGCTGAGTCAGCCTTGAGCCGCTACCTGAAACCGACTTCTGTCGGGATCAAACTCAGGTTGTGAGGAAACCTTGGACTGCAGTACTGCAGCTTACCACTCTGTGCCACGGGGCTCCTGTGCTTTGATTAAGCAATAACAAACTCTGGGTTGATCTACTAGATGCAAGTAACAAAACTCCAGTTTGTCTGTATCTTGCCCCCTCTCTATATCCCATCAGGGAGGACAATCCTACCTTTACTGCTATCTCTGTGGTCAAGCAGCCCCCCACAAGAGGTGGTGCTTATCAACAAACTGTGCTTTATGAGTTGTCCCAACACACTACAGTTAATGGAAACCATACTTAACAAACCAGCTACAAATCTTAATCTGGCATTCTAGTTTACTGGACCATCTGCATTCAAGCATCATTGATCAAATCTTCATGCATAAGGTTTGTAGAGATGTCTGAATGCAACCTTAAGGGGCTTTATGGGGATGGGAGCAGAGTGAGTAGACTAATTTCAGTCAAGGTAAGTTAATGCTATACTCAGGCAGCATCCACATGAGGGTCCAAACAGTTGTCCTCTGCTGTAGAAGCAGCAACAAGCAGGGTAACTCAGCTGTGGAAAGAAAACAAATCTGTAGGGCTAAAGGAGAGGAGACAAGAAGCTAAACCCTGCCCCCCCTCTCTGTGTTGATTCATTCCACAATCACCCTGCATTTCCCTAATTAAATTGGATCCAAGGAAGGTTGTTTTTAAAAAAATCAATTTTAATCATGCAAGTCCCAGAGCCCAGACCATTCTCACAATGAGCATGATGTCATCTGGATGCTCCCAAAAATGCAGGGGGAAAACCTGATCTATCAGGTTTTGTCACTTGCCAAGAATACAAGGCAAGAGAGGACTCACTGAAAGATCAAGATGAGTGTTCCCAGGGGCCATGGCACGTTGCTAGTAGAATAGCTAGTAGTAAGAGTAATAGTTTAAGATTCAAAGACAGAATGTGGTGATCTAATCATTATGGCGTACAATTTAGAACCCCACTTCATTGTGGCCTGGAGAAAGACTCTGCCTTTATTACCTTATTTTCCATTTCCTTTCTGTCTCTGCATTATTCTTTCTGGCAATAAGCAGTCTATTTGTTAAACTGCTGTTTTTAATTACATGTAAAAAATATTCCTATACAGAACAGACGTATCAAGGAAGTTGTCATCTGATACTGAAATTGGAGTTTAAGCAGTGACTAGCAAGGAAATTAGTTGCTCAGGAGGTATAGTGGGAAATAATAATTAATACTATGTCAGTTTCTCACAGATCTAAGCTGCAACAAATTCTGATGTCTCTGATATTTCAAAATTCATGCCAGAGGTCATTGAAGTGGTTTTAGTTAAGCTCTGTGCTGCACAGGAAATTGGACAACTCCTATGAATGTAAAGATCTGCTGCAGGCAGCCAGTTTAATAGGTGAATTGACTCTCAGGGTGAGAAAATATATATTAGAGATGGTAATGTGGCAAAGCAAGTCATATGATCTTCCTGTCAATCCTAACTGGCTGTTCAGTTTGCAGTGAGGTCATTGGATGTTGGGCACTTTCACACAGCCCAAATAATGCAATTTCAATCCACTTTCAGTGCACCTTAACGATCATCTGCAAGTGGATTTTACCAGTTTACACAGTAAAATCCTTCAAAGTGCATTGAGAGTGCATTGAAAGTGCATTATTTGGGCTGTGTGAAAGTGCCCATTTATTGAATAGCAGTCTGGATGTATGAATGTTAGATAAACTCAGTATGGTCTAAACATGGCTTAGAGTGAGACGGAAATGAAGTGGTAGAGTTCTGAGATATAAGAAGGTGGTTCCACAGATATGAATGTCTGTCACATTTTTGAATGCTCACCTGTGCAAAAACTCTTGGCATGTACAAAACTAACTCACCATGGAGTGGTCTACCCAGAACCTTTCTCTTTGATTTGCTTTCCCCCCCTTCATTGCAGGGAATGTTTTTCATGTGGAAAAGTGTTCACAAATGCCTTCCCCCCATGAGTGGTCTATAATGTCATTTGGTTGATCCTAATAACAGGTATTACATGAATTGTGTTGCTGTTTTTTGGTCTGACTCAGCTGCTAACAACTTCTTTCTAAAGTTGTCCAAGTCTCCACTTCAAGATTCTGCCAATTCATTATGTTGCACATGTAGATCTCGTTTGAGAGGCTTTCAGTTCAATCCTAAGGGACACAACTGACCTTTACACAGGCATATCTCTGAGGTATGTGGATGTATAGGCCAGTTTCCCCAGTGCATGCCCCTAGCAGTGCTCTGCTGCTCTCGGATGCTGGCGTAGCCCCGCAGCAACTGTCCATCAGTGCAAATGAGGCATAGGCCCCTGTGCCAGCATGGTTGAGAGATGTTCTGGGCGTGAGGCTGCAATTAGTTGGCTCTCTAAGCCCTTTCAGCCTGGGAATGCTCCCTGTCAGAGGAAGAAGGTTACGCCAACAAAACAACACAGTGTACCCATAGGTGCCAGTTGTAGTCTAAATTCAAGCCCCCCCCCCCACTGCTGCGGCTACACCCACGAGGCCTGCAGCAGCTCAGGATGTTGACTATGGGTGTGACCAATCATCTCCCTCCCCTGTGGCAGCCAAGCCCCCTCCCAATCACATCCCCAGCCCTACAAAATCCTCTTTTAGGATGACTCACAACTCACATGGGACTCTGTCTGAGAGCTCCCTGCCGAATGGACTTAGAGCGGTGAGGCACTTTGGTGGTGGGAAGAGTACAGAAAGGGCACTTAGCACTACTGGGAGAGCACTTTGCACAAACATCCAAAGGGGACAGCAAAGTCTACACTTTATGGCTGACCTCTCTTACTCAGAACCCTAACGGCAACTACGCTATAGCATCTCTTTTTCCTCACTAACCAAACCCTTTAGGGAGCAGACTAGCAGTGCCACAGTTACATTAGTGGCTGGCTACCACAGCGCAAGGGGCCCTTAAGATTGTACTGTAATTTGGGTACTGTTTGAATTAATACCACTGGTTTAAGTATTATGGACAGTTTGGATTCCTGATTGTATCGATAAATGCTAACAAATGAGAGAAATTTGGAGAATGCCCCCCCAAAAGCTTTTTCTCCCTAAGAACAAAGAAAAATTAAAAGCCAGCCCATGAGATTTCATGACAAAGGATGGCAGAAGCGAAGGGACACAGCAACTATTACCTCTGCCTAAAGGCTGCTATAAAGCAAGAGGTAATGCGTTTGTGTGGCAGCAAGAAAGATTTAGGGCCATTTATATACAAATAAACAGCTTTTCATTGCCTGCATTTGAAATATATAAATAAAATCTACATTCATTAGGATATACGTTCAGTTAAAAAGGACTTCTGCATTCTGTCGGACACTATTAGCATTTGTATGTAGAAACAAATAAGGTGTGAGAGACTCAAGGGTATCTTTAATATCGAGTGTGAAAATAACTTAGGTTAGATATCTGGAAAATCTTCTTACCTGTAAAGAGGATGGAGAAACTAGGAGAAAGTGAGACTTTTAGGAGACTGAATAACTATTTTTCAAAGATCTTTTTACATTTACAGAATCTTGCAAGAGCAAAGGAATGCATTAAATGGCCCTTCCACAAACGCTGTGCCAACCTCTAGAATTTTGTCATTCCAGACCAATGAATGTCCTACTCATCTATGCTTTAATGCAGTATTTCAGCAATACCTGATGTGCTAGATGACCTTCAACATGCCTTTGTTTCTTGTCACCTGCTTTCAATAACTCGGCTTTCTAAAACAGCAGGGTATGAGAGTAGCAGTTTGATAGTGATGTGTTTATTAAAAATGTTCTGAATGTTGACAATTCTAAGCAAAGAAAGAAAAGAGGGAAATTCTATAGAAGACACTGAGGTTAGAGTGTTGATAGATGGCAAACCAAGTATGTATTCATCAACTGTGACAAATGTGTGGATTTTCAGTTGCATGTCTTAATCTTTCCATAGCCATTTTTTGTTAGCAGCTATGTAAATATTCATTGTTGTTGCAAACATGGAGCAAAGTGGAGAATTTAAAATATGAGGCACTGGATATGAGAAAGAAGTATGTGCATAATTTTATCACAACAATGGAAATGTGGATAGTTCTGAAGTAGAAATAATTTGTCAAAACAAGAAAGCTGCTCTCCAGCATTCATGATGACTCTTCTTCTCTGCTAGTAACCTCAAGAGTACCCAATTTAGATTCTTTTTAGTCTACCCTTGTGCCTTCCATTCCCCTCGAAAGTCTGGTGTTAGTCACACAAGCGTGATTAATCTGGTTCTGTTCTTAGATTTGCCTGTGGATTTATGGTATACTCTAATAGAGTCCAGGCCCAGTGTTTGGTATGTGATTACTTCCTTAAATATGTACCTCTCTGAGCCCTTAGATCTGCAGAGAAGGCCTGTGCACTACAGGAGGCGATGAATGAGTTTCCAGTTCAAATTCACAGCTGTTTAGTGTGTGATGGCTATTTCCATTATGTTATAGAGGACCCATAGAAAGGTTTCCAGGTATGAGGAGTTTTAAAATATGACTAAGAAGATTCTAAGGCTGTCTGTACTGCGACATATTTGAAGTTTGAATACATATGCATGCAAATTCTAGCAGATGAGAGATATCTCATAATGTGGCTCAACACAGGGTCAAAGATCCTTTAATCCGGGCCCATCTGTGTTTGCTTCTGTATCTTGTACCATCTGGGAGTGAGCACCTGTGATTTTCAGGCCTGCATTTGCAAAAGTCATTCTGCTGTAAATTTTGCAAAATATGCATGCATTTATGCCTGCTTTGGATGGAGGACTTGATCTAAGCAGAATAACTTATCTGCTGCTCTTAACACTATGATCTGGAGATGACAGGGTAAATAGTTATCACTGCTTATTATTTATAGACGCACCCAAAATACACAGAATACCACACATGATTAAAATGCACAGGTGCCTTTCTATACAAAGAGAGGGGTCTTGAGAGGAAGGCACTTTGCACACGCTGGATGAAAATAAAAGGCAGAAATAGTAAGGGAAGTGATAGTGAAGCCTATGTGATAATTAATCTAACAACACAAAGAGAATCAAAGGAAGCAACACAAAATATCATCAAAATGAAATACAAGAGAGGAGATGAGTTTTTAATAATTTATCACAGGCCTGTCAAATATCGCCAGCGAAAGAGTACCATGTGGGGTGGGGGCTGTGAGGGAGAAAGCATGAAGAGGAGCACCAGGGAGTAGCAACTTAGTAAGATTAGTATTTGATGAAAAGAGAAGCTGAGAAGGAAAATAACAGAGATAAGGCAACAAAGATAAATAAGAAGGGGAGACCATGAAGACACTTAGAAGAAGAAGAAGTTTAAACTTAATGGTGAGGCTGGAGGCAAAGTCTGAAAAGAAGGATGAACAGCAAGGAGAATGATAAATCAAAGCAACTGGCTAATTAAAAGGACCAAAGGAATGAACAGCACGAACGCAGAACTAGAGAAAGAACCAGACAAAAGAAAGTAAGAACTTGAACAGGTAAGAAAATGAGAAAAGGAGAGAATCCCCAGTATGCCCTGCAGGGCGTGGGGAAAATGTATTGTCAAAGAATGGGGGAGCCCTTTCGTAGTGGTCCTCACATAATGGCTTCATAGCTGCTACCACCTATTCATTTTGTCTGGTTCTTGATGTCCTATTTGTTTAATGTATTTATATACTGCCTCTCTGTCAAGAAAGCCTGCCAACCTCTTGGTCAGGGCAGG
Source organism: Euleptes europaea (assembly GCF_029931775.1). Lineage (NCBI taxonomy): Eukaryota > Metazoa > Chordata > Lepidosauria > Squamata > Sphaerodactylidae > Euleptes > Euleptes europaea. The sequence continues at coordinate 50,521,598 of NC_079316.1, forward strand.
GGATCCTCTGTTCAGAACTCCTGTTCCTAATTTTCTTTTAAAAACCGTCACAGATGTTGCAAGTGTGATGATATCACTTCTGGGGAAAACCTGGAAGCAACGGTGGTAGCTCTAGGAACTACAGGAAACTCTATGGTTTTATTATAGAGTTTTCAGTGATTCCTAGAGCTACTGCTGTCACTTCTGTATTTTCCCCAGACGTAGTGTCATCACATTTGTGTCACCACGCTCCCACCATGTCTCTGCCCCCCCAACCCTCCCACCAGTTGCCAGGCTCAGCCTGGCAGCCCTATTATTAAGACAACCAAGTATGTGTACAAGTTAAATTTTGAAAAGACAAAAACAAAAAACAAAAATCAACAACAAAATACTAAAAATTGTCTCAGTCCATTGTAGTACTGGATAATATAAATTCTCAGGCCTGGGTATTTCTCGTTTTGCCTCAGGATACACATTTTGAAGGAACCTCAGGGGAGGTGAAGGAAAGGATGCCCCAGCAGATTTCTGTTAGGTGCTTGCTGGTTTCTTCAGGAGTTGATGGGGTAATCTCCCTGGCCTGGCCCTCTCCTTGCTTGCCTTCTCCTCTGGGCACACTGCTTCTGAAGTAACCCCAGGGAAGACAGAGAGGGACTGCCTCTTCTGGTTTCTCTCAGGACCTTGGTGATTCTTCAGCAATATAAATGATAGAATCAGGGTATTTGGTGTTTTCTGTAGCTGCTTCCCACGCAGCTTCAGTACCATATGAATGGCAGGTTCATGTATGAGGGACAAGATCATATATTGGAAATCACCCCAGTGGTGAAGGCTATATCATGGATATCAGTGACATGGTTCTTCTCATTTGATTCTGTTCCTATTACATGATTCTTGTGTTTCCAAGTCATGGAAACAATATAGGAAGCGGCCATGGAGTGCAACCATATATTTCCCTTAATGTAATGTAAGATCTAAGGTTGTACACTTCTAATTATTTCACACTAATTTTTTAATCCAGATTTTGGGCAGGGCACTGTTTGGTTGTCCTGATTTTTTGGGAAGTGTTACTGGTTCAAGATTTTTTTTTCTGGGTATTTTTTTTCCAGGTTCTGAAAATTTTGGACCATTATTTTTGATATTCTCCCCCTTGCCCAAGGCAGCAGAAGTGGGGAGGGAAAGAGAGGAAGCCAGCCCCAGACTTACCATTTTGGCACTGTCCCTGTTGGAGGCTTCTCCTTGTCACTGCCATTGGGGGCAGCAAAGCTCACCCCACAGCCAGAAAATGGCAGGTAAGCTGGTTGGCTCCTAGACACCTGCAAGGCTTGGCTGTCTCAATGGTTGTTTCCTCCCCCACCACCAGGGCTTTAATTTTTTTAAATTGGCAGTTGAATAGTGTTACATTAGGAGCCCCGTGGCACAGAGTGGTAAGCTGTAGTACTGCAGTCCAAGCTCTGCTCACAACCTGAGTTCAATCCCGATGGAAGTTGGTTTCAGGTAGATGGCTCAAGGTTGACTCAGCCTTCCATCCTTCTGAGGTCGGTAAAACAAGTACCCAGCTTGCTGGGGGTAAAGGGAAGATAACTGGGGAAGGCACTGGCAAACCACCCCGTAAACAAAGTCTGCCTAGTAAACGTCGGGATGTGACATCACCCCATGGGTCAGGAATGACCCGGTGCTTGCACAGAGGACCTTTACCTTACCTAGTGTTACACTATAACAGTATAGCAGTATGTGTACCAGCTTCTGGAATCCCCAGATTTAATTAAAAAGTAAGTCTCTATCTCTATCAGTCAGTCAGTTTATCACAGTGTAAAGTGTACATTAGCAAAAACATTTACAGAAAACCATTAAATGAAAGGTAAAAAAACATACACAGAGATATATTTCACTAAGTCAGCACTGATGCACAAGTCTCTAGCTCCTACCATTGCAGAGATATAAAGGAAAAGTAATATCCACAGGATGGGTCCTACACTGATGATAACTGACAGTGGGTAGCCATGTTAGTCTGTCTGCAGTAGTAGAAAAGAGCTGTGGCTCACGAAAGCTCATACCCTGCCAGAAAATATTTTTGTTAGTCTTTAAGGTGCTACTGGACTCTTGCTCTTTTCTACTACTGATGATAACTGGTTTCCAATGACAACCTTTTGAGTCTGGCTCATGAGGAATGATCTGGACCAGTTCAACACACATCCCTGATACCTGCTTCTGTCTCCAAATGCCTAAAGAAGATGGCATGGGCCACAGTATCAAAGGCTGTAGATAATCCAGTAGGAGCAACAAAGAGGCATGGCCTTTGTCTACAATCAGATGAAGGTCATCAACTAAAGTCAACAGGGCCATCTCTGGTCCAGCCTGAAAATAGTCCAGAGCAGATGAGTTATCCAAGAACTAGAGCTGGTCCTTTACTGCTCTCTCAATATTGGTATGGTAAGTCCAAGGCCAGATTAGTGCTTTCCTTTCTAGAATTTAAAGGGACATGGTGGGAGGCCAGGTCCACCTGACCGTCAGCTGTTAGTCAGTGTTTTTCTTCCCATAGTAGCTAACAGTTTTCCAGCCAGTTTCCTCTCTTTCCTTCTCCGTTCCTGTTCCTTCCTGAAATTCTGAAACACTCCTGACATTCTGGGAGATAAAGTTTGGTGGTGAAGGGACCAGATATGACTTTACTGAGCAAAGTGTGTGTGAGCCAATTACCCATAATAGCAATGTAAACCTAATTGTTTTTCTATAGAGAAGTGAAATGGGATAACAGAGATCTAGAAGATGGTGACAGAGGTCTCCCCAATGGGGCTGGGGCTGGCATTATCCATTGAGTCGAAAGCATCTTTCATAGGGATGTTATCAAATGTTTCAATCTTACTTGTTTGATTTTTCCTTTTGTTCCATTTGTGAATCAAACTTTATTTTCATGTCATGGTGTTTCTCTCACTGAATTTTTCCATTATATATACATTTTTTACATTTGTGTCAATAAATTAGCATTATGCATTATCCATATACTGTACTTATAAATAGTGCATGTGTATGCATTTTGTGCAATTTTATGCAAATGATGCAGTACTTTAATACATGCTATACTATAAGTATATTATATGAAACTACTGTAGGAATACAATAAAAGTGCACAAAATGTGTAAAAGAAACAAACCAGTCATGAATACTAGCAATGGAAATTGACAGACTGAAATTGTTCTCAGTGATAACATATGGAAACAAAAAGAAATGAAAAAGAGCATTTTCATCCATCCGTAGTCCTTTACTAAGCTTTGGCACAGTAGATAGCTCTTTTCCTTCCTAATTAATGACACTCTGCATTGGCTGTGAGCTTAATTCTAAAGCATGAGAACATCAAGGTCAAGTTGATATAATGATACCATTATTAATAACATTGTCTGGATAAATTCCACAATTTCCCCTCCATTTCTATTTGAAGACTTGGTTTACTTCTGAGCCTGTGCTTCTGTTGCTAACATGATTTCAGTTTGCTGTTGCAGATAAAAATACCCATCTCCACACTGGCTTCCTCAAAAGTGTTCCACTCACTGCTCTTTTACTGAGTTTATCAGCAAGGACACTGTCATAGCATAATGGGCTCCTGTTGCTACACAAATGAAAATGTCATGGCAGTGTGTGAGACTTATATTAAATTGATCTTTGCTAGGCTTCTGTCCTGATGACATTATGTGAGTCATTGGATCTAATAGGTGGTTGCGCCCTGGGTAAATGAGAAGCTAGCTGTAGTAGAACTTGGCCTTAAAGTGGATAGCCAATCCGAACTCAGTCACAAATTTGGGCTGGAAATGGTATTGAGCACTGTTGCCCCATGGTCATCTGAGGTGGCAGATTTTTGTTCCAAATATATTTCAAGCACCTTTTTGCTACATCTCTGCAGTTATAATCATCCCAACTCTCTTAGTCTTCTCAAGGAGGCAGCTGAACTGTTCTATTTCTTTATTTTAAAGATTTTTGAAGTGATGTAGATAACTGAACCAAGTACTTCTTGGTAGCTAGATTAAGTATCCCTGTGGGAATTTGAGAGGGGTAGTGAAATGGTACAGGAGCTGCTGCAGGCTTCGAAAGAGAATGTCTAACTTACAGGCCCCTCAGTTTCAGGAAGGGGACTGGGGCATTTCAAAGAAGCAGCAACAGTAGAGGCACGAGACCCTGTTGAGTCTGCTTTTGGGCTTATGGTGTGGTGTTGTAAGCACTCTGCACTCTCTATTGTGGTGAGTGTACAGAAAATATCGTAAAAACTATATCAGCTTGAGGGGGTAGTCTGAGTTGTTGCTGCATACATATTTCTATAAAACCCTTTTTGCCTCCATCAGTAAAGGTTGCAGTAGCACATGGGCATGATTTGGTAATCTAATTATTACCCATGGGAAAATGAATCTAGGAGCTGGCCTCTGCGGCTTCTTGCTTTCTGAAATGTGTTTGTTCCTAGAAGGTGGATGCTGTCATCCCTTCCTGCATTCTTAGAATCACAGAATCATAACGTTGGAAGGGGCCATACAGGCCACCTAGTCCAACCCCTTCTTGATGCAGAATCAGCCTAGAGCATCCCTGACAAGTGTTTGTCCAGCCTCTGCTTAAAGACTGCCAGTGAGGGGGAGCTCACCACCTCCCTAGGTAGCTGATTCCACTGTTGAACAACTCTCTTACTGTAAATTCCCCCCCAATATCCAGCTAGTACCTTTCTGCCCATTATTTAAACCCATTATTGAGAGCCCTCTCCTCTGCTGCCAACAGGCACAGCTCCCTGCCCTCCTTTAAGTGACAGCCCTTCAAATACTTAAAGAGAGCAATCATGTCCCCTCTCAACCTCCTCTTCTCCAGACTAAACATTCCCAACTCCCTCAGCCTTTCCTCATAGGGCTTGGTCTCTGAGATTGCTCCCAAGTGTGCTGATATTTTTGCACCAGAGATTGGACAGATGAGTACCAGTAAGAGCTCCCTCTCACTCTCTCAATATGCTGCTTAGAGGAACTGGAGTGTCACAGAATTTCTTCTCCTGTTGTGTCACTCCTGGCCAGTTCCTGTCAAGATTTGATAAGTTAACAAGCTGTACTTGTTTGTCCATAATTGGCAAGCAATCAGCTGAACATCTTTGGAGAGCTTCACTATAGTTTCTTCCTATTCTGCTTCCTATATTCTGCTGCAACTTGGTCCCACCCTTCCGCTAGACAAAGAAAAACCAGCAGTCTGCATCTTTGTGACCATGTTGGATGCTCTGTCATTCTGTATTTGCAAAGTAAGGGTTCTTTCCAGTTCTTTAGAACAGGATATTCTATAATAAACTAAATGTTTATTTTCTTCCTGAGTCAGTGCTGCTATCTGTACCAAAGTCAAGAAGAACATTTTACTGCTATCAAAGCTCTGGCTGACATGACATATACTAATGAATGATAAGGTGCATAGCAGTAAACTGGTGCTTATAAAAACCTTAAAAACAGAATGCAAATTACAGCAACAGGACATACATGCACTGTGATAGTATGTCAAAAGTGTGCAATCCACTAGCAGCTAATAATGGGGGAAAACATGCTTTGGATTTGGCAAGAGAAGTGGGGTACATGTATTCTAAATAAGCCATGCAATTTGGCCACCACAAGCATACCCTGAAGCCTGCTGAAAGGTTTACTTCAAAATCCATGGTGATGTGGATGAATAACATTAAACAGCAACAAAGCTCTCTAAAGTATTTAAGTGATTCTTAAGTCAGTGCTTCATAAATATTACCTTTGACACTTCAGTAGATTTATATATTTCACAGTGAAATTAAATGAATGCAGGTTGTCATTTGCAGTACCATTGAATCACTTGGTTTCATTTTTAATAGGTGGATTGCATTGTGTGCAGAGCCAACTGAACACTACATTTTTCAACTTCATTTCGCAACCTGAGCTCATTTAAAATAGGCCCGAATTCCCACATGGAACTTGAGATATAATTTGCCAGACGCCATGACATAAAGACTTATGAATGCACATTTCCCCAAAGACAATGAGTAAATGAATGAGTAGGTTAAGTGTGATCAAAAATCAGAATAATGTAGACTATATTCTTGAGTTTTAGGGCTGTATGTACTCATCCATAGGATATGTGTTCAGTATGCCCGATGCTTAGGATGGCTGCTGGTTACCCATACCCACAGGGAAACCTCTGAAACTAACTAGTGTGTGTATGTAGGCCTATAGAGGATCGTGCAAGCCAATGACTCCTACATCGCCCTCTGCCTTTGTTCAGCAATAGGCATTGGCAGCTGGCAACTTGGTGGGCCTCCCCATTTCCCCATTCACTTCTCACTAGCAACTGCATTTGGATAGCCTATGCTTTGGGTTACAGTCTTGAACTCTGTGTAATGTTTCCTGGTGGACTACTGTACTGGAGAGCTACTGGCAGCCAGCAGCAAGACAACAGAGCCTAGGGTTGCCAACTACCAGGTACTAGCTAGAGATCTCCTGCTATTACAACTGATCTCCAGCCGATAGAGATCAGTTCACCTGGAGAAAATGGCCGCTTTGGCAACTGGACTCTTATGGCATTGAAGTCCCTCCCCTCCCTCCCCCAAACCCCTCCCTCCTCAGGCTCAGCCCCAAAAACCTCCCGCCAGTGGCAAAGAGGGACCTGGCAACCCTAACAGAGCCCCAGCAGTGCTATCAGTGCCACATGGATGACGTGGCTCAGAGATGACTAGTAGTGAGTGGTACAGCATAGTCTGTCTTGTTGGCTCACCCTGGAGTTTATTAGCCACCTTTATTAGCCACCTTTCTCCCTAGCAGAATTCAAGGTGGCTTACAATATAAATAAAATGACTATAAAGACAATAACACAATATAAAACAAAACAACAATTATAAAAACTACAAAAGCCACAATTTAAACCCTCCAGTTAGGACTGCTAAGAAATAAAAACCAAATCAGTCTCGTGTGCCTACCAGGCTGAGTCAAGTGGTTTCACTCAGCTTGCTCCTAGGTCATTTTAACAACCCAGTCCACTCTTGATGTAACCTTTTCTTGTTCACTGTTTTCTTACTCCAAATGCTCCCACCTGTGTTTTCCCCCCAGATGGTTGCAAATGTGTATTTACCTTGCAAGGACATGCCCCAGAAAAAGAGAAACAGCTAAGGTCCATGAATAGTGGAGAAAGGGTTAATGCTCCTCCTCCTGCTTCGCCCTACTCAAATGTTGTTTTTTTTCGTATTAAAGGAAGCCAGCTGGATTGAACTATGTGTAATGCTGCAACATCTAGCAACATTTTTAAGGCTGGCTTCAAGTAGAATTGCCAACTCCATCTTGGGAAATTCCTGGAGATTTGAAGGTGGTGATTGGGGAGGGTGGAGTTTTGGGAGGGGATGTAGCTCGATGGGGATGTAATGCCACGGAGTCCTTTCTCCAAAGCTGCCATTTCTTCCAGACGAACCGATCTCTGTCATGTGGAGATAATTTGTAATTCCAGGAGACTGCCAGACCCCGCCTGGAGGTTGGCAACTCTAACTGTAGGATAACTTATTCTTTTGGAGGCTCCTTCATAGTAGCGCTGGGGAGAGGGCTTTACAGTGGACATTTTCAGACACTGAGAAAAGCACCCCCTCATGGGGAAGTGTTCTTTAAAAGAGGAAGTGTTTGTGCGGGCATCCAGCAAAGATGTCTAAGGCAACTTATAATAAAAACAAGATCTAGTAGCATAGATTCTAATTTAGAAGGGAAAGATGGTGAAGACAGAATTTTTGAAAATCTAGGCTAGGAATGGCCAAGCACTGTAGAATCGGAAGGGATTTTGATTAGAAATTGTCCAAGATGCTGACCTCTTTTAAAGACAGCCAGAACCCTCCAAGTCCACTCTGTAATTAAGAATTGCCGTTGCCCAAACAGGCAGCAGCACATTAGTGAGCAACACCTGCCTTTTCCTACACAGTGTTTTTCATAGCACAGAGCCCCTTTGATGAGAAGCCACCAGTGTGCTGGAATACAAATGTTCTTGCCTTGGAGTCTGCCTCGTAATTGATGCCTATGCTCTTTAAAACGTATTAATCATTTGCAGACACTAATTTCTCCCCCTGGACCTCTCTGGAGGTCATGTTTCAGATTGCTCATCTTTTAAAAATCCTTTCTGGACATTCCTTTGTTTGGGTTGTTTAAAAATGCTTCCCCAGGTCCTCTACATGGAGTTTCACAATGTAGTTAGGTCCCATGTCATAAAAATGTTGCATTAAGTGACTCTACGTTGCTGTGCCAGAGGATTGCAATGATAACAGCAACACATTGCAGGACATCTTTAAACATCTAAGTCTACTGTGTATACGTTAAAGATATATTTTGGATCACCGAATTAGATATACATAAAATAATTGTTCCTATTAGGATTATTTGAGCAGGTAATGGTCATGATTCAACTACTGTCGACATGAAAATATTACACATATTCTTTCTTATAGGACTTACTGTGGCTGTTTCAAATTGGCCTTTTAAAAGCTGCAAAAGATCATCTGGACAGCCAAAACACCTAAACTTGTGTTCAGGCAGCGCAATCCTGAGAGCTGGTGGGGCAGTGGTAGCCAGCTGACTACATAAAAATGACATTATGTCCCTATGGACATTCCACAGGTGGAAATAACAACACACACCCTTCTGCATGGCACAGTCAGCATAGGAAGCACACTGGAGTCCATAGCACCCCATAGCAACCCCAGCAACACTCACCAATCAGACAATGGCAAACAATGACGGCCCTGTGAGTGCTCTCTGCAATCCCGCTGCACCCAGGGCAGCAGCTCCCTTGCATCCACCCTGGGTCACCTGCTCCTGCACCACCCAGGTGTATGGCTTATTAGATGACAGCAGTGCCATGAGGAGGGGTGTGTGGGACCCTCACCTCATGCCAGAGCAGCCACACACACCCTCAGACCACCCACTAGCCTGATCCCCATGCAAGCTGCACACAGCAGCCAGTGGAGAATGTGTGTGCCTGGGACCAATATATGGGAACCGCTGTTATGTTTTGCAGCTGAACAAACAGCCTTCCAGTAAGGCCAAAAAGAGTGATTCCAGCATGGCCGTGCCTGAGTTTGAGCCCATCCTTTTAGACGTGTGAAGGGACAGCCCTAAGAGGAAGTTACAGATGGGGAGAGGAGGTGGGGCAGAGAGGGGCATGGGGCTAGTCTCATCTGCTCACAACCAGACAAGAACAAAGTTGTAGAACACCTCAGATGTTATTGAACAGCAAATGACAAAGAGGTCCGATGAACTGGGTTGCCAACTCCCTCCCTCCACCATGGCACCTGTGCCTTCGTGAGCTGCTCCCAGGGGCCATGGGGAAACAGGCTGAGCTGCCTGCAGCACAGCATGCAACTGTGTGCATCTGAGTGAAGTGGACTTGCCGGCTGGAAGGCTGCCTGAGGCAGGATGCTCCAGGAGCTGGGCTGGACCAAGAGTGGCAGGAACTCTCCCAGTTGAATCATCACCTTCACAGTTACTGAACAGAAACATGTGCAGTGATGGCAAGCAACACAGATGATGTGCCAGCCACAGACATGCCTGTGGGGCCCTGGCAGGACGTGCTGTTCCACCCCCATGGGGAGTCTCCATTTGCCAGGAAACCTCCACAAGGTGCATGCTGGAGCCATCCAAATGAGACTTACTGTTCTTATGCGGAAGTGCTCTGCAACTGCTCTGCCTGTTGCAACTGCTGCTTCTGCTGCAGAGGGCTCTGATCCTGCAAGGCAAAATGGGTCCCATGGTTGCTTGGCCAGCTGATCCACAGAACAAAGTGGGACAGCTGTCAGGCACCACAAACAATAGTTCTGCCCGCCCCCCTGCGTGTTTCTTGGATGTGCTGCTTTCTGTTATTGGAGTGCCTAATTCAGTTCTAATGACTTTCAGACTGTCTATAGAAAGTTTTGGAAGTACATATAGCACCTTCATAAACAACACAACTGATTTCCTCATAACCAACATAAACTTGTGTAACTCTATCACTAGACCTCAGAATCTACATGCATTTTAATGTCTATGAATTTCTAGCATCGGAAACATATAAACTGACTAAGCACAATTATTTTAAATTCACCAGCTTTTATCTACTTATAATTTATCTACACGTTTCTTAAATAAACACCTCATTGAAAAGGATATACCACAGATGAATTTATGCAGGCAATATAAAAGTCTAGTGTAATGGAAAATTAACTGCGAACACCTTGACTGTGACATTATTTGTTTAATAAAAATTAAGAAATGTTTATATTAATAAAATATACCAAATAGTGTAAAATAAACCGTTTATGCTATAATTAGGAAATGAGAAAATAGTAAAGATGTGCTGTTAGTTAATAATTAAGCTGACTTAAATATACCTATTTCTGATAGAACAAAAATGTATCATGGCACAGCAAGATGGAATCATGACCTACATCTCTATGGATCCATAGCCCTTTGGGCATAACAAACTCTCAGGCATATAAAGATTTCACATGATCTAGACTAAATTGGTAGTTTTCTTTGATTCTCCCTTCCCACTGCAGACTCCTTTCATGTCCTTCCTTAGGGTCCCCTGTCTCCAAGAAACAGCAATTTTGGGAGATCAATTGGCTGCAGTGTAGGGTTGCCAACCTCCATGTACTAGCTGGAGATTTCCTGCCATTACAACTGATCTATGAAGGATTCCACTTGTATCCCGCTTAGAAGATGCCGTGGTAAAACCAGGAAGGGACTATGTCACTCTTTGATAAAATGCATTCTGGAATGTCCAGGTTTATCTTCCGAGGAAGACAAAGGGCAAAAACGCATGGTTGCTTTATCCTCCTTTAATCCCTGTTTCAGCCAGGATTCAGCCTGGATCGAATGCATGCGTTTCGCCTAATGTGCGTTCGATCCTGGCTAAAACAGGGATTAAATGAGGATAAAGCGACCATGCGTTTTTGCCCAAAGAGTTGAAACAGGAACATATGTACTGGAATCCTGTTAAGAGAATAAAGAAAATACATTAAGAACAAGAGAACAAGTAAAAGAATAATCACAATATGATGACATGCTCTTTGGGCATTCATTTGCATATACAATTGTAACTCCTATGGTGGAAAATACAAATGGAACTATCTGTAACAAGGATGTGTTAAAACCACCTGCAGTGGCATTTGTCATGCTTACATGCATTGAATAGAATTATTTCCTTGAATGGATATTTGTAACTCTGTATGGAATATTGTTGTTGGTTTCATGTGAATCTTAGTTGCAAACACCGTGAATAACTTTGGAGAATTGTAACTTTTGTAATATAAGTTCATGTATGTTTAGACACAGCCTGAGTTGCCCTTTTGTTTGGTTGTAAGTTGGCAACCCTACGTAAGGGGGGGGGAGGTTGGAGAGGCTGGGGCTTTTCCCAACAGGTGCAGAAGATCACTGATGAGAACTGATCAGATTAATCTCAAGAACCACTGATTCAGGAGCAGAGCTCTTACATGGGTGCTTTCACACATATTAAATAAAGCACTTTCAATCCACCTTCAGTGCACTTTAATGATTGTTTGCAAGTGGATTTTGCCATTTCACACATCCAGCTGCAAAGTGCATTGAAAGTGGATTGAAAGTGGTTTATTCTGCATTTGTGAAAGTATCCAGTGTCTTTATTAAACTCTTGTACCTCGACCACACACACAAAAATCCCCCTCCTTAGCTGCTAATAGCTTTTGTACATCTTGTTGATGTGCAAAGAAAGCTGGGGGAATGGGCATGTATTTTTTTAAAATAAAATCAGAACATGGTCTGGAGAGAAAGTCTATTGTGAAAAATACAACCCCTGAACACTTCATCCCAATTTGGGTGGAAAACACAGAAAAGGTAACATCTAGGAGATGTGTTTCCAGCTGAAACCAATGGAAAGAATAAAAAGGAGAAGAAAAGAATCTGTACAGGTATAATAATGTCAATGAAAATGCATCTCAAATGTGTTTCTGGATTTCAGATAGACACAAATGTAACATATTTTCATCAACAGTCGAATAAGCATGTCAGAAAAGGTTCTTAATGGATGGGAATTGCACCATTAGCAGTTAATATATAAACACAAATGCTAGAAAAACAATAGAATTCCCTGTACGACTCACTCCCCTTCCCCCAATCTGCTAGCTCTTTGCTTTGTCAAATGCTTATTGTTGGAAGATAATTTTTCTAAAGCTATGGGATCACTGCTTTGCATGAGAACACAAAGCTAGGCAGGGTGTTTGGGAGGCTGTGTGGGAGAGCAACAGATTTATTTGTTTACATCTCACTTAGCCTATTCTATTTATCTTTTCTTATACAGCACATATCGCATGCCCTCGCTATTCATTATTCAGGGGGTTCTCTCCTGTTTCTATTGCCAAGTGAACTTGTCATGTGGAACAGTCTTGCTGAAAAATGAAATGGGACAGAAATTTATTCTCCTTTGGGGGGGGTGGATTCATTAAAAAAAAAGAAAGCAAATTTTAGATGGTCTTCAGATATAGGCAGGGAAGCAGCCCTAGTATCTGTTTACTAATGCTTGTATTGCATGTGAGAATAGATAAGATTGATCATCAGAATGATAATATAATAAATGAAGTTACAATTTATTCAGTATGCTATAATGAATTTTAGCCTGGAATGCAAGTAACTAGAGTGATGAATTTGTTATGGCATACTGCAGGTGTGGCACGATAAGGAACAAACATGACATTTAAGGTAACCTCAGATCTACAGCAATCTGGCAGCCATGGAACAGGCTGATGGAGTCTGGCTCTGGAGTTGCATCTTATTGCCATTAGGGTTGCCAACCCCCAGGTACTAGCTGGAGATCTCCTGCTATTACAACTGCTCTCCAGTCAGTAGAGATCGGTTCACCTGGAGAAAATGGCCGTTTTGGCAATTGGACTCTATGGCATTGAAGTCCCTCCCCTCCCCAATCCCCTCTCCTCAGGCTCCACCCCCAAAACCTCCTGCTGGTGGCAAAGAGGGACCTGGCAACTCTAATTGCCATATATATAGGGTTGCCAGCCTCCAGGTACTAGCTGGAGATCTCCTGCTATTACAACTGATCTCCAGCCGATAGAGATCAGTTTCCCTGGAGAAAATGGGCACTTTGGCAATTGGACTCTATGGCATTGAAGTCCCCTCCCCTAACCCCACCCGCCTCAGGCTTTGCCTTAAAAGCCTGCCACCGGTGGCGAAGAGGGACCTGGCAACCCTACATTTGTACACATTGAATACTGAAGGCTTGTGATCTCATGATTTGGCTATCCTGAACCTGGCCCACAGCCAGCAAATTTCTAATCTTACTTTCTGCATGGTTTACAGGATGCTGGACATTTCTGTCAAGTTTTCAAGGACTATTGTCTAATCAAAATGTACTTAAAGTAGAGACACTCATTGTTAAAACAGTTTGCACTATGATTTCCAGGAACACTATTATTCTAGCTACAAAAAGAGAAATGTTGGGCTAAGAAACAGAAACATTTCCTGGGAAGCCACATAATCCAAAAGATGCTAATAATAGGATTAATTAAGGCTGTTGGGAAAGATGATTATTAGCATTTGGACTGTGTTTTAATTGTTTTAATTTAGAATTTTTTGGGGTGAACACAGAAAGGATACATTTGCTGCTTAAGATAATTCACTAATCATTGTTCTCCAATGGTTTCCTGTGAATTATAATGTTAATAAATAACCTGAAAGTTGGCTCATGTACTTGAAACCAGGGTATAAATGAGAGTTGGAAACATGGTAAAGTGTGGGTTGTCTTTTTCTGCAAAGTAACCCTCTGAATAAAGCTGATCAAGCTTTACCAGTACCATATGCAATATATGTCTGTAAGCGGTCTCTGTGACTGGAGCCCTCTAAGATCTTAATCAATGCCCATATCCACTTTTGGCAGAGGCTCAGAAGGGATATGGGCTTTTCAGGACACAATGACATGTGTGTGTTGCCTTTTCTTCCATCCACAGCTGGTTCACCGTCAAAGAGATGCAAGTAACCACATGGGGCACTACACCAGCATGGGAGGGATGACATGGAAGAAGGCATCTGGTGGGGCATGCCTGTGGTCACTGCCTGCACCACTGCCGTTGGTGCCAGGGGGCCAAGGCAGGCTGCAGAAGCCCTTGTCTGCATCCTGGCTTGCATGTTTCCTGAGCAACACAAGAGGAGGTATGCATCTTCTCTGCTTCCTCCTGCTTGGGGTCCATCCTGGGCAGGCTGCAGAGATGCTTCCTAGGCAGCTATGAGGGGGCTTGGAGCGGCTCAGTAGCTTGAGCTGACCCTGCTTCTATTTGCTCATCGTCTTCATTTCAGCTTTAACATTAACTTGTGGCTGGTACACTACACACAACACTCACAATCCCTTAACCATAGGGAATGGTACTGTGGGATTATGTGCTAAAATGAGTACCCAGCTTGCTGGGGATAAAGTGTAGATGACTGGGGAAGGCAATGGCAAACCACCCTGTAAACACCGTCTGCCTAGTAAATGTTGGGATGTGAAATCACCCCATAGGTCAGTAATGACCCAGTGCTTGCACAGGGGACTACCTTTACATGGGCAGGTACAACCCCCCTTCTTCTATCACCTGATTTTTTTTAAACTAGACGTAGAGAAGGCATGACATGTGCTCTACCAATGAACCACACACCCTTTCTAAGGAAAAACATGCAGTCTCCAATTGAAGCAGCCTTTCTTCCCAACCCCTCCTCCTAGTAAGAATCAATGATTGGGAATTAAAACCAAGTTCTCTTGTCTTCTGAGTGCTTCTTCTTCCACTGAGCTTCATATCCACATAATCATGGCTAGGCCTTATATCAGAAGTGTCTTTAGTCTAGGGTTGCCAAACTCCAGGTGGTAAACACAAACAAAAACCAATGCTGCAACAGCCAAGCTAAAAATAATATAAAGCAGCACGGAGGCCCAAATTGTAGCAAAATATATAATACAACAAAGACAAACCCTAAATCCTTACATAATGCAAATGGGAATCCACAAATGTGAAATCAAGCACAATAAGGTTTTCATAAAGGCTTTCATAAAGTCCAGCTATATATACACACAAATGTCACAAAAGACACAAATCTAACAGTGGGAAACAAGAAGTCCAATCCACAACATGTGTGCTTCACAGAGTAGAATCACATAGTCCGTATACAGCATAGAATCCAACGGAGCAGGAACGCGAATTCTAGACAATTAAGCGTGTTTCGAAGAACCTTCTTCAGCTTGTCCGTTGTTAATTCACACAAAATATCAAACCTCCAATCATGAAATGGATGGATAAATCTGCAAATACACCTCTGAGGGTTCAGTCTTGCTCCAGGTGGTGGTTAGAGTTCTCCCGGCATTACAACTGGTGTCCAGATGACAGAGATGAGTTCTCCTGGAGAAAATGGCTGTTTTGGAATATGGCATTATACCCTTTTTATATGTTGACAGCCAGGGCAGGGTAAAAATTGAATAATAATTTTTAAAAAGCAGAACCAAAATTGTATAGTAATTTGGGTCTGGGCAGGTATATCCAATGAGATTTCAGGAGGGGTGTGTATGTGCGTATGCCTGTGTGCATCATGTACGCAGAAGCTCAAGGAAGGTTAGAATGAGGCTTTCATAAAGTTTGAAGCAAGCTGATTAACAACGTCTTCTCCATAATTCTATGGGATGGCAAAACGGGCAAAGCTTATTATTTTGAAAATATTTTCATATCTTTTGTAAAGACAGGGAAGAAGTAATTATACAACATAAACCTTCTTTTCTGTGTGATGGGATTTATAAGAAGAGCTTTTTATTAATACGACCTCATGTTTAACAGGCAGTACAGAAATTTTTTAATTGGAAAGGTTTGCATTTCTAAAAAGCAAGCCTGCATCTTTCAGCTCCTAGACGTTGGGACTATTTCAAGCAAAGAACTCCCTTGGCATAACCCAATGTCATCTCATATTATGTTTCAGGACACACCATTGCTCTTCCTCACCAGTGTTATAAAGCTAATCTGCTCTATATGAAGGGGATACAGAGAACTTTAACAGGAAGAGGAACAACAAAACATTTGCATTGTTTTCATTTGCATTGTCCTCTGGGTTGAGATGCAGCTCATTTTTAATACTTTCAGTGAACCTATAAATCCTTAACAACTTGGTGACCACTTGGGCTTTCATGATGGCTATCATGCACATTCTGTCAAAGAAAGAAACTGGGATATGTTTCCATGTTTCAAAGGCAAGGGGGGAATTTCTCTTGCCTAAAACTGAGACACTCTTGTATTCAAGGAATGTTATCCCAAGAAGAGAACGTTATCGTCTTTGTATTCTTGTCAGTGGTTTCACACACTTCAAACACACTAGATGAGTTGAAAAGAAACCAACGAATCTCTCTGTAAATGTTTCCACCACTTGAATTGCTATTGTATTTATAATTAGACATCGCATATACACTGACAGAATGAAGACAAGAATCACATTGCACATCCATAGAATCTTTTATAATGGCTTGAGTCACAAAAAATTAATTTCTTCAAAGAAAAATAGTTCAGGATTGATCTGATAGACCCCACTGGCTCCTGTCTTAGCATGGCTCAGGACCTTGGCTAGGATATAGCTTAGAGGTGTTTATGAAATTTTCCCCATCCAAATTTCTCTTTGTATATACCTGAATAGTTCCAATAAACAGATTCCTTGGGTGATTTGTTTAAATTTTTTACACAATCTTTTTTTTTTTTTGAGAAAGCACCTTCAAGCACATCCTTCCGAGAACTGTATTTTTTTCTGGTGTGTGGTCAAATCACAAAGTGACATTAGGTTTTGTTGTTATTGTTATTTTTGCAGGTGGTTACTCTTGTACTTTCTTTCAATTAAATCTGGCTCATAAATTCATCCCTGATCCTGACTACACTGATCTATGCTACTGTAATCTCCAGAATGGATGATTGTACCTCTAAGTGGGGTTGCCTTTGAAGATATCATGGAAGTTCTAGTTGGTGCAGAATACAGCAGCAAGGCTCCTCTTCTGGGTCAACACATAACTCCAGTGCTACATCAACTGCAGTGGCTACCTATTTGCTTCCATGCCCAATTCAAAGTTCTCAGTATTTGTGACAAGCCTTTTTTCCCTACTGAGGGGATGTGCACAGCCTCCTGAAATTATTTGGATCTAGGGTTGTTTTAACCTAGAAACCTTCCCTTCAGTTCCCAGTTCCCCTTCAGTTCTAAAGCTATCCAGTGCATAGGCTTTGGGTTTGCTGCTGTGAGGTAAGCACTGTAGTGCACCAGTAGTTTATGGAGATCACTGAGGCAGGATTTGAATGGAAACAACAAAGAAGTTTTATTTATTTACAGGTTAGTCTCAAGGAATAGATCAGTGGCACAGGTCTCCAGGCAGACAAAGAAGAAACCTGGCTGAGGCACATAAATTTAGTTATGGCACTAGAGAGTAGTTAGAATTTTCTTTAATGCTTTCAGACACAAACAGGTTATTACTGATTAGCCACTAGGTTGGATCCTCTCACACATACTCCAAATTCCACCCACACCAGCTCTATCCCCAAATCTCCAGGGATTTCTCAACCGGGAGTTGACAATCCTACTCCCAGCCTTTCTTGAGAAGACAGACTCCAATATGGCCACAACTGTTGTGTTGCCCAGCTATTGCATCATGCCCAGCTGTGCTGGAATGTTATTGCACATAAAGTTTTTATTTTTGCAGCTTCAGTTTTTTATTGTAATTATTCCATACATTATACTACATAATAGGTTGATACAAAGAAAGAGGAAAATGAGAAGAGAGAAGAGTGTTTACAACAACTCATAAAAAGCAAAAGGATATGTCTTTTTAATTCCAATTCACAATAAAATTTCCCAGCGGTCACAACATTTCTTTGTATGTTTTGAATTATTTCTTTGCATCCTTTGGTAGTATGTTAATTTAGTTAGTAAGGTTAGATTCCAGATACAATTGAACCATTCTTTTATAGAAGGGAGTTCTGACTTTTTCCCAATATGCCACAATAGCAGCTATAAGCAGCTATAAGCAGAGTTAAGACTAATTCAATATTTGAAGCCAAATAATGTTGTTGTGGTTTGTTAAAGGACCTCACCATCATGGCAAGCCTGGAGCAGCCATTGGGGCAAACTGCCGTCCCTGGTCAGCTTAATATTTTGGGGGCAGAATTAACCATGCATAAATATTGCTTCTTATTCTAGAGGAAAGATGCTTTGGCAAAGACCATTTCTCTGACAAAGCCACCCAAGTGACTTCTTGGGGAAACAATAATAATGTGCCATTGCCATTGGTCAGGGAAACATGTCATTGGTACTGGCAGATTTTGGAGTGCGCAGAAGGCATAGCGGGGGACCTGCAACATTTTCTCCCATGTGAAAAGAAGGTGGAAGAGGGAGATCTTAACTTATCCCTACCCACTATTTTCCTGCTGCAGCTCCACCCCAAGTCATTTCCTCCTGGTGCCAGACAGGTGATTATTATGAGAGTAAATGAACTTTTGAAACTCCTTTGGGGGATGGGTAGCTGGGGAAGCAGGGGTGGGTGGGAGTTGGAGTAGAAACACAACAGTCATGGAGAGGGTTAATAATCAATTCTCTCCTCTTCCCTGCCCCAAATCACCCTCTCCTTAAGATACTTTTTTCAGGGGGGGGGGGAATAGCTGTCCAGTTAGTTCTGCCCCCAGACTACTAAATTGGTCAGGTGATTGGATACTTAAATATAGCTGGCCTTTGGTGTCTCACCTAATTGTTTTTAATTGCCCTGAACTTTCTGGAAGAAATACAAAGCCCAGTTTCTGCTTTAAAATAACTGTGCTTGGATAATGTAACCCAGAACATCCCAACCTATTCTCAAGAAAAAAGAAAACAGAACAGACATTCCCCCTAAGCAATTGCTTTGCAACTGCTTTGTGAGCAGCTGTAATGTCCTTGTGACTGCGTGTGGAATGCTAATCGTGGACAGAGGAGGGAAGTGAGAAATGCAGAATCATGTATAGCATCCTTTGATCAGAAAAAAATGGGTTGGTTTGGGATGTTGCTGGGATTTCACAGATTCTCATCTCGTGGGTGCACTGCATTGCCAGTGTTTAGAATGTCTCTTACTGACAGTTTTACATTCCATGCCCACTTGGGTTTATTAGCCTCAGCGTTACAAAAAGAGAGAAGGAATACAAAATAATAGAGAGAGGAAGGAAATGAATACAGTGCAGTTGCTGCAGTTTTTTTCAACATCATCTGCCTATTGGTTTGTGGCACTCATCGTTGAAGCCCATTCTCACAGGTGCTGAACAGCGTTCTATCACGTTTTTCTCTGGCCCTTAGGGCAGTGTACATCATTCTCCTCTCTGCCATATTTATGTCCACTACCAACCTATAAGGTAAGCTGTGAGTTTCACAGCTGAGGGCTGGTTTTGAACATTGGTCCTAATCTACAGTCCTAATCTGTTACTGTAACCAGCACTATGCCATACTGGGTGGATTCATGATCTCAATCCTGTGCCTAGTACATGGCACAGTGCCAATCCTGAGCCAATCAATATCTAGATCTTTCCATTTTTCAGAGAATTGACAACAGAAGTTGCAAATCAAAAGCAGGTTACAATCAAAACCTTTTTGCAGGGCAAATGAATTATTTAACAATTTAGCTTGTAGTTTACCAACAGGAAAAATTCATGTCATTCTTTATCATTCCCAGAGGTAATTTTTAAAGGCTCTTGATGTAGTGTATTAGGCACATTTGGTCAAAACCTGGATGAGAAATTACCTGGTTGTGGCTGTAGCTCAGTGGAAGAACATCCACTTTGCATGCAGAAGGTCCCAGGTTAACACCTTGTTAAAAGGACCAGATAGTGGATGATGTGAAAGTCTTATTTGAAACCCTGGAAAGCTACTACCAGTCAGAGTAGGAAATACTGAACCTGATATGCTCTGACTTAAGGTAAGGCAGCTTCATGTTCAAATCTATGCATATTGCTCTGAACTCCTGGGGGGGAAGGGGGGAGATAAAATGTAATATATAAATTAGTGTTGGAATAATGTGTGTTTGATTTTTTTTTTACATTCGATTGTTGGAATATTTCTTAATTGCCACATTTGGATTTCTGCTTGGTTCTGTATTAAGTATGAGGCCGTGGGCATGGATTCAATATCTGAAGGTTAAAAGTTGGCATATTAATTCACTTGTGCTATTGTATCTCACTTGCATTTCTGGCATAATTCAATAATTTGTGACATTGCACTGGCATAGTATTTGGAATGTAAATGATTATGGGCTGATAAAGCAAGCCAAACAGCACTTTATTACAGGCCGCAACTGGAGGCTGCTGAAAAATGCTTCTCCATGGCAGAGCTCCTAATATTTGTCTTTCAGCATGTGCAGGCTCAATCTAATGAAGGGTTTCTGTGATAGCCCAGCATGTTCATGCTCACCATTGGTACTGATGTGAATACTTTCAGTGAGATCAGGCTGGCACACAGAGGTGCACACGTTAAGATGTTTACACTGTTACTGCATGGAGCACTCTCTCATTCAAAAGCAGTTTTCAGCAGCATCCAGACATTGTAATGATACAATGAGAATGTTATTGTTATATGTTCCCCCTTTTCTGTGGGCTGTGGGAAGGGCAGTGCTACCAGGTTTTGTTTCCTTTAAATATGAGTGTGTGAGAGACAGAGACAGAGAGAGAGAGACTGGCCGACCTATTAGGAGACCTTGGAGACATCAGTTGTCCATCCTGAACAATTAAATAATAGTTTGACAAAGGAATTATCAGCTGATGTGTCAAGAGGAGAGAAGGTCATCTTTTTAGGCTTTTAAATAACTTGCATAATGACCATAGATGGCTTCTGATGGGTAGAGGCTACTAGCTACCAAGCACTTCCCACTTGTCTGGATGGGAGCATAAGGGAACAGTTTGGCAGTTTTTAATGTAGAAGAAACAAAGCTGGGTTTTTGTAGCTGGATGGCAGATAGGATGTCCTCCAAGGTACGCTGTCAGTTTGGAGAACTGATGCTTCTTTAAAGCTTGGCATATTCTGTTTCAGCACTTGCCTGCCCTCCTCATCCTCAACCTGTATATTTGTAAATAGGCATTAAAAATGTCTCCTGTACTCCTTACAAAGAAGCTCCCACTTTAGTAGCCAATTCCTAGAACTTCCTGTTTGGGAAAAGGGGGAGCTGAACATAAAAGTATTCAGTGCTCTTCTCAGTCAGGTGAGGGAGGTATAAACTGAACCTGATGGGATCTTCTGTTCTATTCACAAAGCCTCAAGATCACTGTTCCTGATGTAATGTGTTTTTCAGGTTCAGTGCCTGCATTCATACTCACTTAGGCTCACATCATAGCAATGTTAGATGATGTTCAAGCACCTGCCATTTCAGCTCACATCCTGCTCACCAGTCATGGGCAGTGAGAATATTGTTCAACAGACTGCTTGGGTGTGTCCAAACTAATTTAGATGCTCTTGTTTCATGTGATTACCCTTCTTTATGAGGTATGTTGGAAAGTACCATGCTAGATATCAGCCTCCATCTGAACTGCTTGTCACAGTCAAGCAAAAATTGAAGTTGGTGCTATTACACCAAAACACTCTTATACTGATTACACCAATAGCAATATTCTTGGTGTCATAGCAGAGTTGTGCTAACCAGTTGGGGGGGGGGAAATTAGTTATTTACTTTGTTTATAACCTGCCTTTCTCAGAGACTCAAGGCAGTTTACAGAATATAAAAACAATGCAATCAGACAGCTCAAAACATCCAACGAACAATGCAATCCGAGTAGGATTACAAAATTAGAAAACATGAGACTTACTATTGAAGTGTCTCTGTTGTGCTTCCATTGTCTATTCCTTATGAATATTAATCTGCTTCCCCCTCTGTTTTGTGATGACTATACCTCTGTGGCAGAACTGCCACACTGACCTGAAGGCCCTGTTTCATCTTGCCCTCCAAGGTGGCTGGGCTCCAGCACCCAGCCAGCTGCCTGGCATGTGCCACCCATCCAACTTTCCCAACCCTCAGAGAGGCTTTTCTCTCCCTCTTTTTGTTCATACACTGCCATCACCTTGTCTTTGTAGGAATTACCCACTAAGATGGCCAGGTCTCCCAGCTTCCCTTCCCTGTGTCCCCATTCTAAGGCTGCTTCATACTCATTTCTCCTGCTACCCAGCATCCACTTACCACAGGGACAGCTTTCTGCACAGGCACACCACTGGGGGAGTTGCACCTTGCCAATTGCCTGTCCCTCATCTTGTCCTGGCACTTGTTTTAATTTACCATATCCAAAACAGTGGAGATCTATGTGGTACAGAGAATAAAGAACATTTTTTTAAAAATTCCCACACTCATACTCTCAGCACAGCAACAGATTGAGCAAGGGATTGAGCGAAAAGTGTAAACATGTAAATTCTCTGTCCCTCACCCTGTACATGCCCTGGCTGATGCTATTCTAAAGCAGGCTCCTTAATTTAAGTTTCAGTGATTCTAAAAGGTTCCCATTATCTTGGAGTCTTTGTTCAAGGCTGCAGTCCCCACATGGTAACAGCCACCTTCAGCAGGAGCTTGAGTAAAAGACCTCCTTCTTCTTAGATGAATCACACAAAAAAGAGACCCTCCTCACTGTGCCAAGGAGTTTTATCATCTGTTTGCCCACCCTCTGTGCAGGGCAGGTCAACGAAGCTTTTCCTGCAGTCTTCAGGAAAAGACTTCTGGAGGATTTTCATCCTCCAAAACCTCGGTCTCCACTAGAACGAGGTTTATCCACTAGAAAACCTCATCCTCCTTTTCAGCTGGGGTGGGGGTGGGGTACTAGACTATCCCATTGTCTCCCACCAGAGAGTTATTAACATTTCTAAAAGGTGGTTGAGGTGAGGCTGGAGAGCAACTGAATTGACTTTCCACTCCTGCCTGTTTTCTGCCAAGAGAGAAAAAAATGTTTTAAAATTAAAGATGATGGTTTTGCTCAATCCACACCTCCAAGGAAAAATGCATTTCTCCAAAACCTCCATATTTTTTTCCAGACTGACTGGATTAGTGACACTGAGAATATTTCCTGATGGTAGAAATGGTGTAATAGTGGCAATTTCAGAGGCTGACATCTAGAACTGCAAGAACCAAAGGAGCGATGAACTTGCCCTGTATATATAAGAGGTCACTGTTCAGGATCAAGGTGCTTGACATAAGCTTCAAAACCACCATAGAGGTGATCCAATTGTGTTCATGTTGGGAATTGTAGCATGCCTAAGTAGAAAACGAACATAAGGACAGTGTATGGCTTGCAAGTAACTTCAAAACCACCATTCCCTTGAAAGGAAAAAGGAATATTTTTTTCCTGGTAAATGCTAATGTAACAAAATTAATTCTAAATGGTGACATGTGAAAGTCCAAATTGTTTACTAAAGAAAGAGGCAACAGAATTCTTTCCAGCAAAGTTGATCATGAACAAGGCATTAGAAGTTGCAGCTGTTTTTATCTGCTTTAGAACCCTTTGCACCTTTGTTTGCTTCACATTTTTCTCTCTGCTGTTACGTTAAAATGCATCAAGAAGGAAAAGTACTTCTTAGCTATCTTGGGCATTTCAGCCTGAGGTTCTCCTTCCCTTACCTCATTTCATTGTAGAAGCAGCTGACACCCTCACTGGCCAACCTCTACGTACAAAAAGAACCACGGGGATGCGTGGGAGGAGGAGAGGGAGGCTGTTGTTTTGCTTCTATTGAAATCTGGTTGTTTGGAAAGCACTGAAGTAGGTCGCCTTTAAATACATCCAGACAATCTCACTGACACTTCAAATTTATTCTCTGGCATTACTCAGTGCAATAGGAAGGGAAATTAAAGGGCTTGTCTGGGGGAAGAACGATAATTTAAAGCAGTAAAAAGTTTTAAGGAAGTGCTTTAAAAATCTCAGTACCGGTATTTATGGCCCCAAACTGTTATAAGGATATTTATAAGTTTAGTGGCAATAAGTAACATATGGCATCCTCCCCCAGAAATAGTCTTTCAATTATACCCTTCTCAAATCTCCTAAATATCCTTTTTTCATCATTTGGAACATTAGGTGAGAAACATCATTCCGTTTTGCAAGAAGATGCAATAAGCAAGCATCTTGTCCTAGCAGATGTTGAAATGCGTTTTTGAGAATAAGCCTCTCGCTGATGGAAATTTTGGAAAATTCCGGCTTCATCTGTCTGTCTCTGATTATAAATTCTAGAGTTGTTGGGCCACCCAGTATGTGTGATTTTGTTATGAATACATTTTGGATACCTCAATGATTTCTCAGAAACAGACTTCCTCAATGAACTGCCTCTCTGCATCCCTACAGAATCTCTTTTGTGTCAGATTCACAAATACCCATGGTGTAATACCCATGGTGCAAATTTACACATGAGGCTCCAAAATCAGGCATGTCACTCTGACATCATCATTAAGCTAGATTTCATTGGCCATGTACTGTCATCATAAAGCCACATTAGAGTAAGGGCAGGTGCCATGTCCTTATTCTGGCATATTGTTGGTAGTACTAAAGAAAAAAAAGTGTGCCATTAGCAGGGAGAGTCAGCACTCTGGCTGAAATGTTGGGCAAATAATTCTCCTGTTTGTGACCTCCCCTCAAAATTATACCAAAACAGATCCTCAGCTTTGCACCTTGGTAATAGGGTAGTAAAGCAGGAAGAAGTGTTTCTTGTGTGTGTGTGTGTGTGTGTGTGTGTGTGTGTGTGCCATGAAGGGGTTGATATACAATGTTGCTGTGAAGGAACAGCACAGGTGATAAACAGAGCAAGTCAAAGCCTGAGCTTGCAAGAGACCTGCTTGAGTCCATGATGGAATGGGACTTGCTTGTGTCCCACACATACTCTTCACAGTCTTGGTTTTGCTTTCATCCTCATCCCAAGCAGAACTCTCCTTTCATCATGGAAAGATAATTTCATCTGCAAAGCCACAAAATGACCAAATCCTCCAGTACCTAGCTCCAAAAATAACTCTGTTTTCTATCTCTATTTTCCTTTGCCACCTAAACTATTTATTGTCCCAGTGATACTTCTCCTGCTCTTTACTGTCAATAAAATTTAGTATCTTGTGCTTAGCATGAAGCCAGCTCAGTTTGGAGGCTGCTGCCCAAACTACATTCTCAAGCACAAAAAGGCTGTCCGCTGAGTGTGTTGAATCTGTGGTCATGGTAAGATCCCAAAAGGAGGGGGGATGGAAGTGTTACTATCCTTCCCTTGTAATGTTAGAGGTGCTTTCCTCCTGTGTATCCCTTGGGTCCAACCATCATTTCTCCATCTTGCTACAAACCTGAAGCATAGGCCCCTCTCCTACATACAGTCTCATGAATCATAACAGAGGCAACTAATCTATTTTCTAAATAGCATATAGGGTAATGGGCCTGCAGCCCAACTAGGCTCCCTAATAAAGATGCCAGCCTCCAGCTGGTGCCTGAAGATCTCTCAGAATTACATCTTATCTCCAGACTACAGAGATCAGTTCCCATGGAGGACATGGATGATTTGGAGGGTGTACACTATGGCATTGTACCCCACTGAGGTCCCTGTGCTTCCCATTCTCCACCCCCAAATCTCCAGGAGTTTTCCAACCTGGAGCTGGCAACCCTACCACCAGCCCCAGCTAGTGGCCGGAGGGGGGACCTGGCAAACCTAGCTCCCTAGATTCCTGGTAAAGTATATTTGTTTTGCCCCTCCACCATTCTTTTTTTTTTTTTGAAAATTTTATTGGTTTTTATAATATAAATTTTCCATGTTAACAAACAACAATATACGTAGTATTAAAAACTAAATCATAGATAATGTTGTTATAATTGTTTAAGTGCTAAATAAAAATAAAAAATAAAGGAAAATTTATTGACTTCCCCATCACCTCCGTCCGCCTCTTAATAAAGTATTCTATCCCATCGTGATATGGTCTGATCATAATTATTCTTATATCTCAATTAGATTTCAATCACATTATGCTATCAATATAATTGATTACGTTTCTTTATGTTAACAATGTCATCTAGATCAGATTAAAAGGTACTTTTCCATTTTCCCCA
Organism: Euleptes europaea; assembly: GCF_029931775.1. Lineage (NCBI taxonomy): Eukaryota > Metazoa > Chordata > Lepidosauria > Squamata > Sphaerodactylidae > Euleptes > Euleptes europaea. Next base: position 50,547,609 of record NC_079316.1, read on the forward strand.
GTCCTAGTTCATATTCACAATATTTCATCCAAGCCTCCCATTCCTCCATAAATTGAACATTGTCTTTTTGATTTGAAATAGCTGTAAGTTTTGCCATTTCCACCAGTTCAAACATTTTCATAGTCCAGTCTTTTTTCCCAGGAGTGTCTGCCCCTTTCCATTTTGCTGCATAAAGCAGTCTTGCAGCTGTAGTCGCGTAAATCAAAAAAATCCTGTGTTTTAACAAATCATCAGGTATCATACTTAATAGCATCATTTCTGGTGTTCTGGGTATATTTTTTTGTACTATTAGTCTTAATTCATTATAAATCATATCCCAAAAGTCCTTAGCTTTGTCACAAGTCCACCACATATGATAAAAAGAACCAACTTCTTTATTACATTTCCAACATTTAGGGGATGTCACTTTGCAATCTTCTTAGGCGTTAAATGCCATCTATACATCATTTATAGATATTTTCTCGAATTGACTGCGCATTTATTCCTTTCAGATCTTTCGCCCATAGTCTTTCCCATTTGTTTAGGGCAATATCATGTCCCACAGTTTGAGCCCAATTAATCATTGTTGGTTTGATTATTTCCTGCTCACAATAAATTGTTAAAAGAAGATTATACATTTTAGAAATCAGTTGAGTATTATTATCTAATAGCATCCTGTGAAAAGGCGATTTTTCTTTAGAGAATCCATTCTTCATATCTTGTGTAAATACTGATTTAATTTGATGATATTGAAGCCATTGTAAATCGTCTTTAAATAACTGAAAGTCTTTTAGTGAGCTTTTCTTTCCTTCCCATTTAATTAACTCTTGGTAGGTGATAAATTTGTCCAATCTAAGTGGGCGTAGTGTCAACATTTCTTGAGGTGATATCCACATCGGTGTTACTGGTTCAAAAATATGTTTATATCTCATCCATATATGAAATAAGGAGGACCTGATTATATGGTTACGAAATGATGCTTGTATCTTAATTTTACCATACCATAAATAGCCATGCCATCCACTTATATTATTAAAACCTTCAAGATCTAACAAACGCGAATTGGATAAGTTCATCCAGTCCTTTAGCCATACTAAAGCGGCCGCTTCAGCATAAAGTTGAAAGTTAGGTAGTGCTAAACCTCCTCTAACTTTAGAGTCCACCAGATGTTTATAAGCAATCCTCGGTTTTTCCCCTTGCCAGATGAAATTTAATACGTCTTTCCTCCAGGTATCAAAGTATTTAATATGTGATATTATAGGCAAATTTTGGAATAAGAAAAGCATCCTTGGTAAAATGTTCATTTGGACTGTTGATATACGACCCAAAAGTGACAATTTTTTATTTGACCAAATGATCATATCAGTTTTTATTTTGTCCCATAGTTTAAGATAGTTATTGGTTATCAAGTCTTTATTCTTTGCAGAGATCCAGATTCCCAAATATTTGATCTTATTAGCCTTCTCCCAGCCTGTGTATGATATAAATTCCTGTTGTTCTATTTCTGATAAATTCTTAAATATTGTCTTTGTTTTTTCTTGGTTAACTTTAAATCCCGATACATTTCCAAAATCGTCCAAAGTTTCCAACAATATCTTCATTGATTGTGTTGGGCTCTCCAAGATTAACAGAAGATCATCCGCGAATGCTCTCAATTTGAATTCATGTTTTTTAATTTTTAATCCCTGAATGTCCTCCATACTCCTTAGCTTACAACATAATGATTCCAACACCAACAAAAATAATAATGGAGACAGAGGACATCCTTGTCTGGTTCCTTTCTTGATTGCGCAGTTGTCAGACATCGATTCATTTACCAGAATTTTTGCCTGTTGAGATGTATATATGGCCGATATACCTCTCAAGAAACGGTCTCCAAAATTTAATTTTTCCAATATCTTTTTCATAAAGTCCCAGGAGACCATATCAAAGGCTTTCTCAGCATCCAAAAATACAAAGGCCGCCGTTTGTTGAATATTCTGGTCATAATATTCCAATGAATCTAATAAAACTCTTATATTATCTTTAATTTGCCTTCCTGGAACAAAACCTGCTTGGTCTTCATGTATAAGGTCCTTAATAAAATGCTTTATCCTATTCGATAAGACCGAAGCATAAATCTTATAATCCACATTTAACAGCGAGATAGGTCTATATTTGAAGTTTTTTCTGGATCTCTTCCTTCCTTAGGTATCAACGATATAAATGCATGTGACCAAGTCTCTGGGGATGCTCCCTTATCCAAAATTGTGTTACAAAGTAATACAAAAAAGTTCACTAAATTGTCACTAAATGTTTTATAAAATAATGCAGTAATTCCATCTGGTCCTGGTGTCTTGTCCGTTTTTTGTTTCATTATTGCTTCTTGTATTTCCTCCTTTGTAATTGGTGCATCTATCCATTCTTGTTGGGGCTTTGAAAGGACATTCATCTGTATTGAATTTAAAAACTTGTCTATTTTCTTTTTTGAGATATTTTCTTTCTGATATAACTTAGTATAGAATGAAACAAATTCTTTTTGTATATCCGTAGTTGTATAAACTGGTCCTTTAGCGGATTGAATTTTTGTTATAATCTTCTTTTGAAATGAATCTTTCAGTTGGGTCGCCAAAAATTTCCCAGGTTTATTAGCATGTTCAAAGTATTTTTGTTTAGCAGATTTTAAATTTTTATTCATTTCCTCCATTAATATCAAATTTAGTTGGAGTTTAGATACAGAAATCTTCATTTGAATGTCATTTTTCTCTTCTTCATGTAAAGCCATAACCAGTTTTTGCTCCAAATTTTGTAAATCCCAAAGTATATTATTAGTAAATTGTAGTTGAGTTTTCTTCCAGGCCGTGTGTTTCTGTATCATAAATCCTCTTAGAACAGCTTTAAATGCATCCCAAACTGTATTCAGTGAAGTTTCCCCATTAAGGTTAATTTCAAAAAAGTCTTTAATTAAGTCCTGTAGTTCTTTTTGAATCTTGTTATCCTTTAAAAGTTTATCATTTAATCGCCATCTAAATGCTTGTTTATTGTTCCATTCAAATGTAACTGGATTATGATCAGAAAAAGTTCTTGGTACAATTTGGATCTTACGTAGTTGCGTGAAAATAGATTTGCTAGCCCATATCATGTCTATTCTGGAGTGTGAGTCGTGTCTCGCTGAATAAAAAGTATATTCTTTAGCCGTTGTATTCATTGTTCTCCAGATGTCTTGTATTTCCAATTCTGAAGTCATGGTGAAGAAGGTTTTAGGTAAGCATCCTTCGTTTTCGTCTTTTGCTTTTGATTTTTTATCCAAGATTGGGAGAGTAACACCATTGAAGTCGCCCATCAAAAGAATCTGATCATTTGCATACTGAGAAATCAATTCATGGAGTTGTCCATAAAATTTAGCTTTTCCTTCGTTAGGTGCATATATTCCTACTACAATTGTCTTTTGCCCCAATATTTTGGTCTTGATAATCACAATTCTCCCTTCATTGTCTTTGTACAGTAGTGCAGGACTAAGGCTAGAATGAGCATATATCACAACTCCCTTTGTTTTTGTTTTAGCCGATGCAACAAATGCTTGTCCAAGCATTTGCCTATCCAGGTATTTTTTGTGTTTTGTTGCTATATGTGTCTCTTGCAAACAAATTAGGGAGTATTTGTATTTCTGTAAATATTTAAAAATTCTAGCCCGTTTGGTTTTTTCATTCAAACCATTCACATTCCAAGAAATTACTTTTGCCATGATGTAGTAATTATTGAAGCAAAATATTCAGTCTATAACACAGTGCCTCCTTCTGCTCCCTGTGGTTCTTCTTCTTCTTCCTCTTCCTTTTGTTCCAGGGTTAGTCCTTTAAGCTCTGTCTTGTATTTCCTCAGAAATTTTCCCAAATCCGATGGAGATAAGATTGACATTTTCATTTCTTTGTAGGTAAAAGCCAAGCCTTGTGGCATAATCCAACAATATTTGATACCATTAGCTTTCAAAACAGACACAAATTCTTTGTAATTATTCCTCTGTGAGAGTAAATGTCTTGGTATGTCCTTTAATAATATTAGAGGAGTATCTCCTGCTGAAACCGGACTGTCATAGTGGATCTTCATGATCTTATCCTTGATCCTAGTGTCATAAAAAACAATCATGAGATCTCTTGGCTTAGATCTTTTCATTTTAGCAGGTAATGGTATTCTGTAAACTCTGTTGATGGCTTGGGTCAGTTCTTGTTCTTCTATTTGAAATACATAGGCCAGATTTGGGACTACAGTTTCTTTGTTGTCTCCCATCATATCTGGAAAATTGCGCAGACGAAGGTTGGTTTCTCTAACTCTCATCTCCATCATTGCTATCTGATCTTTAACAGCTGTCTGATTAGTTTGTATTATTTCTGCTTCTCTTGGCTTGCTAATTTTTTCTTTGTGTCCTTGTGTTCTTCCATCACTTTCTTAACTGATGAATCCATTGCTTGCATGTCCGTCTTCATAGTATTCATTTGGGTCTTTACAACTTTAAGGTCTTCTGTAACCACATCTAGCTTTTGGTTAATAGCTTGAGATGCTTGGCCAAGATTTGTCATCATAGCAGTCAGCTGTGTCATTTGTGTAGACATCTGTTCAAACTGTTTAGTTGTTGCCTCTGTTTGCTTGGCTAACATGTCTTGCAATTTCTTTTCCATGGTTAAGGTTTGTGTCGCTTCTTTCAGTTTTGTATAGGCAGGGCTATGTAATGAGCCAGAACGGGGTCGGGATGCAGACATTTACATTGAAGTAAGGCTGGTAAAATACATGTCCTCAATCAGGACCCTCTGATTAGTTGTTGATAGAGAATGTTTCAATGATCAGCTTAATAATTTTTTCGCTTTGAAAAGACCCCTATTTCACTTTAAAATAGCTTTTTAAAGTTTTGAAATACCAGTGAGTTTTGCCGGCCGCTCTAGGTCGGATCAATCAGGAAGTATTCCGGAAGTTGATTTCGCCGTGGACCTTCTACCGCCTCTTCTCGATGGTTGTTCCCTTCAGGAACTATTTCTATGTTGCTCGAGTGCGACGTGTATCCGGTCCTACGAGTTGCTTCCTGTTGTTGTAAGCCAGATGATAGAGAGGGTGGTATAGAGGGTCTTCCGGATTAAGGAGTTCCTTGCTGCAAACGTGGCTGGAGGACCCCCTTTTTTCTTCTTCTTCTTCCACCGGAAGAAAGAAGTTCACCCTCCCCTTCCCTCAAAAGTACTTCTCATTGGTGGAGATTTTAGTCCATCTTATAGGCGTCTTTCTAGCTCTTTGTTTTAGTTTAAGCTGATCAACTTGATAAGGCTCCTGCCTCTAATCCTGATGGATTTTATAGGTCAAACTTATCCAGTTCGATTAAGGGAGGGACAAGGATGCTGAAAATGTCTTCATCTACCCCCCGGTTATTCAATAACATCAGTAAAAGACGAAGGGTTCTTGCGTACTCACTTGAGCGTCTAGAGGTGAGGTTCTTATCTTAAAGTAGTCCTTATGGTGGTTATAAGGTGGTGGAGGGTAGAGCCTTATGCCGAAGTTGCGTTTTGGCGATTTCTTCCCTTGGTGCCCTCGCAGGACCGGCGTCCAAAACTCCGAGGGACTTAAAGAAGCTCCCTCAGAGTATTTGGGAGGTCAAACTGCTTTTGCGGGCTGCAGGGAGTTCCTGCTATCCGACCCACTTGCAAGGATCGGGTTGGGGTGCATATAGCATCCCAGAATTAACGCAAACTTGGATTTCCCCCAGGACAGCCTGGGGAAACGTGGCACTCACCCCAGCGGCACCACCGGAAGTCCGCTCCTCCACCATTCTTGGGCCACATATTTACCATGCCCAGGCAAAGGAGGTATTATTGATTTAAATAGAACTATTTCACAATAAATGATTTGAGGATTGGGGGCCCAGTTTGGGACTGAGGGAAGAGCCTACGCCCAGCCCAAAATTTGTTCATTTACAGATGCTATCTACTTTCCAAGTCAGCAATGGTATTTAAGGCCTGATAATGCACATGACAATAAAATATGATCTCTTAGAGATAGGAAACACTACAGGAGATAATCATCCTGGCTACCCCAACAAATAAATCTCTGGTAACAGCCTTTAAATTATTCATACATATCAAAGATCACAGTTGTAAATATGAAAAAAAAGAGTTTGTAGCAATCATCACAACAAACCGATGATGCCGAATTACTGCAACAAATTATTCATGCCATCATCCTTTAATTCTTCCTGCTTGACCTTTAAGCCTCATTGTGTGTTCCAATTTATAATTTGTGCTTGTGAGCTGAGGCTGCGTCCTTTTTGGATGAGCACAGACTTTGACTGGGGATTGAGGGTGGTGCGCATACAAAGTAGGAAAGCAATTTCAGCACACTATTATTACCAATGCACCATAATACAGAATCTTTCTAAATTCCTGCAGCTTCCACCATGGTTTTAAAAAGCTGCATTCACCTAAAATGTTAAAACTGAGGTCTGGTTCACACATATATGCTCAAATCCATTGAACAACTGAAGACAGAGTTTTCATATCCTTTGATGTTACTGCAAATGCAATACATTTCACTGAAGTGGATTTATTTAGCTGCCAGTAATCAAAGCAAGCACGCTACATGCATGGATAACACCTATGAGGAAGATCTGAAGTACACAAGATGCATGAGGGTTAGGGATGTTGCGGACATAGCAATGAACATGTTTGATAGATGAATGTACCAAGTTTAGCAGTTGCCATCACCCATGAGCTGAACCGGTGATGTTTGCATATCTTCCTTCTGCCTGGAAAGGCTACTGAACAGCTGTGCAGAAACATAGGGTAGTGCACAAAAAAAAAATTCCAGCAAATTTCAGGTTCAGGTTTTTTTGGCCCATTTTTTTGTGGTAAACCTAAAATAAGCCAAATACCCATCCCAGTAAATATGGGTATTTGGCTTATTTTTGGGTTTCCTGAAAAATTCAGGCCCATCATAGTCAATGGGGATTTTTCTCCCAAAAGCTCCTGGGGGGCATTTTTGGAGTCCCCAAATTTGCAGCATGACTGCAAGGGACTCTCCTTCAATGGTCACCCAGGTTTGGTGAACTTTCGGACAGGGGGTCCAATTTTATCGGTCCGCAAAGGATTGTCCCCATCCCCCAGGCATTTGCGAGCCGAGCTGTCCATCAGGTTCAAAGTTCAGCATTGCTGAGGACTGGCGGAAAGAGGCAATTCCAGGCTGGTGCCTGGGGACAGCGGCTGCTTTGAAGGGTGGACTCTATACCATTATACCCTGCTGAGATCCCTCCCATCACCAAACCCTGCCCAACCTTAAATCTCAAGGAATTTCACAATCTGGAATTGGCAACCCTTGAGTGGCTGCCAAGCAGCATGTCGTGACAACACATCTGCAGGGGAGGGCAAAAAGTAGGACCCCATTGGGTTGTGTGAGAATGAAACACTGCTAATGCATATGTGAAAAATAACCCTATGAAGAGCTGAACTATTCGCAAACGCAAACAGCCAAACAGATCACTGCAAAAAGTCTCCATGTTTGTGATCAGTGACAAGTCTGTGAGATGAACCAGAGGGTGTTCGAGCATTCCTAGTGAGGGCCCATGTTCTAGTGCCGTGTTGGCGAACCTATGGCACGCGTGCCACTTCCGGCACGCGTAGCCCTTTCTGCCGGCACGCGCGGTTCCTCCAAGCCGCTGGCCTTTCCGGCTCTTCTCCGCCCCGGATGGGAGAGGCTGTAGCCCAGGGGTGGGGAACCTCCGACATCATTGGCGGTGGCCCCCGGACTCTCCCCCAGAAGCTGCCGCCATTGCCGCCGCTGGAGCGTGCACGGCCAGCCAGGCGAATGGGAGAGCGTGGGACAGAAGCCGAGCGCCCACACTCGGCATGGCCGGCGGCTTCTCCGGGGCCCTCTGGACCTGTGCGGGCGGAGGGGCATGGCTGGTCGGTGGGTGCGAAGGAGGCGCCCTCTGCCCCACCCTGCTCGCCTCTCACAAGCCTGTCGCAGCGCCCCACCGAGTGGCAAATCCAAGTCAAAACCTCCCATGCATAAATGGCCTCTTTCTTTTTCTGTCTCCCTCTGTCCTTTTCTTTCTCTCCCTTGCTCCATTTCTTTCTCCATTTCTTTCTCCCTTTCTTTCTCCCTTTCTTTCTCCCTTTCTTTCTCCCTTTCTTTCTCCCTTTCTCTCTCTCTTTCTTTCTTTCTTTCTTTCTTTCTCTCTTTCTCTCTCTCTTTCTTTCTCTCCCTCCCTCCCTCCCTTCCCTTTCCCCCTCCCTTCCCTTCTTTCCTTCCTTCCTTCCTTCTTTCCCTCCAACAGCTTCTCTGGTGCCCTCTGGGTCTGTGCGGGTGGAGGGGTGTGAAGTCCTATTCCACCTTTGAAGTGCCCACAAGCCATCCTCCAAACACCTTTCCATGTGTCTTGATATGTAGAGAGAAAACACTAAGGAACTAGTTGCCGATCTCCAGGTACTAGCTGGAGATCTGCTATTACAGGTGATCTCCAACCAATAGAGATCAGTTCCCCTGGAAAAAATTGCCACTTTGGCAATTGGACTCTATGGCACTGAAGTCCTTCCCCAAACCCCGCCCTCCTCAGGCGCCACCCCAAAAACCTCCCACTCATGGCGAAGAGGAACTTGGCAACCCTAGCCTCTCCCTCTGGGCCCCATCTGGGGGTGGTATTCAGGTTAAATTGCCGCATTGGCACTCGGCGATAAATAAGTGGGTTTTTGGTTGCAGTTTGGGCACTCGGTCTCTAAAAGGTTCGCCATCACTGTTCTAGTGGCAGTTTTTGGAGAAGGCTATGGGGGGTAGGGTGGAGGTGGGAGGACCCTGATTCTAGTGATTCACTTATAAAGACTGTTCAGTAGTTGAAAAACAGAAATTGGAAGAGGGAAGAGGATAGTTCTGATAGCCCATTTCTGCATTTCCTTGCACTGTGGCATTTTTTCTTGCGATAAATATCAGCCAATGTCGTGTAGTGACTAGGAAGAGTTGGGTTTAGATCCCTAATATGCTCACTGGCTGGCCTTGGGCCAATCGCTGTCTCTCAGCTTTACCTGCCATTCAGGGTTGGTGTGAGTATAAAATGGTGGCGAGAAGAGGGAGAACCATGTATGCTGTTCTAGGTTCAGTGGAAGAAGGGTGATTAAAATGTAATACATTGTTTTACTTTTCCTGGGGGCTTTTTTGCCAATAAACCTTGAGAAAAATTTGCCTGTTATAAAGTTGGAAAATCTCTTTAAAAGAATAGATATACTTCACTGCATCCATATTCAAAAATATACAATATATTCAAATGCAAGACTATTTTTGAAACCTCGACTCCTTTCTCCTTTGTTGTCTTCTGCCAGTAAATACTTTGTAACATGCTAACAATCGGGATATAAATATTTATGTATTCACGTAATGGGTAGTTATAGAAACCATTAATTATAGCCAACATTCTCTATTGAGAATTTCTTTTTTCCAATAGTAGACTCCCCCCCACACTCACCTGTTCATTTTTGACATATAGTTTGATACACACAGATCTAGCTAGGACAGACGTGAGTTTTTCTATTTAGTTTTTAAAAAACACTAAATCCCACACTGAGGAATACCCACCTGTTACCTGTACACAAAGAGATATCCCACAAAATATGGCCTTTCCTTCACTCATCTTGTTTTTTATCTCCTGTCAACAGACAGTTCTCGTATCACTCTCACATGAAGTCCCTCATCTTTCAAAAGCCCTGAAGGCACAGAAAAACCACCTTCTGTGATTCTATACACATTACAAAATTAGTGGCTTTGTTTGCTCACACTATACTCTGTAAACTGCTCTGCACACACAACAGAATGAGGTAGGCATAAGACTGTAGACTTTGCCACTTCAGACTGCAGGTGGGAATCACATTTTTCAGTGCTTCCTCATGGGGGAAAACCATCTCCCCTACTAACATGTAGAAAGTGAGCATAAAGAGAGTAGGTTGAGCTAGAACATTTCTTCCTGATGTGTCAGTTTCCTATTTGCAGATATTGTACTGGGGGGGGGGATATTCTAAGATAGCATCCACACTTAATTTTTTAAGTAGTACCCTTTATTGATTTAGGATTCTAAGCACCCTATTCTTTTGCATGTGTAGAACAAACTGAATATATATGCTGTTTTAATTTCTTGGATTCAGTGTGTGGGTCACAACACATCCTATCTCTCACTTCATTATCCATGTGTGTATGTGTGTGTGTGTGTGTGTAAAGTGCCACCAAGTTGCAGCTGACTTACGGTGTCCCCAGCAAGGGGCTTTCAAGGCAAGTGAGAAGCAGAGGCAGTTTGCCTTCCTCTGCAGTCTTCCTTGGTTGTCTCCCTTCCAAGTACTGACCCTGCTTAGCTTCCAAGATCTGAGAAGATCAGGCTATACCATGTTGCCTTCCCTCATTATCCACATATACATTTTTTTAAAGAAGACATAGGGCCACCACTCACATTACAAGTATGTCATGGGTAGGATTGCCATGTGGCTTAGAATGGCAGGCAATTGCCCGCCAATCCATCGGCCAGCTGGCAGCAAGAATTGTGAATGGCTGTGAGCAATGCAATCCTGTCATTTCCAGTTTACTTCCGGAAGCGCCACAGCAAGACAGGACGATTTACCACTCAAATGGGGATTTGAGTAGTAAATCGTCCTGTTGTGCTGCAACACTTCCGGAAGTAAACCAGAAGTGACAGGATTGCGTTGCTCATGGCCATGCATGTGCGATCCCCTCCCCAAAAATCTTCCAATGGAGGAGATGGGGGCCTGGCAACCCTAATCGAGGTCTGCACAACCACTGAGTTTAGGGTTGCCAGATCTCTCTTTGCCACTGGTGGGAGGTTTTTGGGGAGGAGCTTGAGGAAGGCAGGGGTTGGGGAGGAGATGAAGATGATATTCCTTTTTAAAACCCTGGCCCCTGGTGGCCTCAACAATGAATTCGACTTGGGATGTTTTCTTTAAGTTCGCTTCTAGCTCTCTAAGTTTTTTTCTTCTACTAACCTTTCACTGCAATTCCATTGTAAATGCCCCTCAGCTGGGAATGTTTTACACTCAAACATAAGTCACAGATAGCTGCTTGAGAAAATTCTGTGCTCATTGTAGTACAGGAGAACCTGGAGGGTCGCTATTTTGTTCACATTGGGTAAGATATTTTCAGCTCCTGACTTCTTCTTTACTTACATTACATGCTTTTGTTTATTTATGCATATAATAATTTTGTATTGTAGAGGCATTTGCCCATTGGAAATATTTATTGAACTGATAGAGTGTGCCTTTTGAATCATGACCATGGTAAGGCTGCTTATTTCACTATTTATTTAACGTAATACATGTTATAAGTAACTGATATTAAATGAATATTATACATTATTTACAGAGGCACATGTGCCCTTAGATACATTATGGAAGAAATTGATATTAATATTGAATCACTGATATACAACTGAAGAAGCTGTTATCAAGCGAAACGATCACCAATCTGGAGGTGTCGTCTTGTGTTGTTGTGGTGCTGCTGTGGAAAAATCATCTGTATAATTGTCATATTTATTCATTTATTTGGAAGCACATGGTGAATTAACCTATTTATGTTTATTGATATATGGTCTTACCTGTCTAAAGTTTCCTGTATGAAGTGAATACAAACTTTTGGATGTCAAATTGTATGATGTAAATACAGACTTGGATATTTTTCTCATAGATATTTTTTCTTATACATATGCTTGTTCAGTATAAATATTTTACACAGTAAATTGCTATTTCTTAAAGAGCCCTACGTGCTGTTGTTTCTTGTTATAGCCATAATTTTCAGCAAAGGTTATTGTTCTGATAGACCACCTGGAGGTTAGCAACCCTAACTGAGCTGAACATAGCCTACCAGCCATGCACTATGACCTGTACGGTGATTGTGCAGCCCCAAGCAGACAGCACCACAGGTGGTTAAGGTAGTACCTGGTGGTGCACCATAGAGTGTAGCTTCAAAGACCACAAGTCCTACAGCCTTGTTCTAAAGTGTGACATGCCCACACATTTTCTTCTTACATTGTTCCCATGTCAATTTCACAATAGGGTCACCAGCCATAAAACAAAAGGAGGGCAATTCCATTTCCTCTCCAGCTTCCAGCTTCCTAAAGTATATTAACTTTATAAATCAGTGCTGGAAGGAAAATGTCACTGTACAAACTGTTATACCACAAGGATGTTCTGCAATCAATCCTGCTAACTGAATGCAGCCAAACGATTGGCTGGTTTGTCAAATCAATAAGAGAAATTCAGTCCCCTTTCTCTTATTAACACTTAGCCTCGGTTTCCTGTGGCCTTTGCCCTTTTCCTCATGCCTCCTTCTCGCCTACATTTCCCTTGGTTTCTTCTCAATCTGCAACCAAGTTTGCATTCTTCCTCTAACCACTTTGCTACTAGGCCCCACATCTAAAGTTGCCGACCTCCAGGTAGTGCCTGGGGATCTACTGGAATTACAACAGACCTCCAGACTAGAGAGATCAGTTTCCCTGGAGAAAATGGCTGCTTTAAAGGGTGGACTGGATGGCATTATACCCCAATGAGGTCCCTCTCCTCTTCAAGCACCACCCTCCCCGGGCTTTACCCCCAAATGTCCAGGAATTTCCCATCCTGGCATTGGCCACCCTATCTATATCCTTGCCTTCCAACATTTTTTTCTACTCCAGGCCTCATCCTGCCCTATAAAGCTACATTTTCTCTAGGCCTCTGCCTAGTAATCTCAGTCACACTTTCCACTCCATCACAGAGACTGACAGCTATGTTCCCTGAGAACCTGTAATGTTTATGAACTTTCCATAGCATCATATCAGCTCAGCCAATTGGTTGTAGAGGCCTTGCTGCCCAAAGCTTTATTGTGTATAGAACAGATGGAATGGTAGATCGCAGAATAATCTCAATATATTGCAAGAGCAACTAACTTCAATAGACACACACAGAGAGAGAGGGTGTGGGAGCCAATGGTGTAGTAATATCACACTGAGGAAGCCGTATTTATTACCCTTTCAAGATTTTAGGATTCTGCCCTTCACTGCAGTAAGAAGCAAGCAACAACAAAGCAGCATTTATTACAACAGATATCCTTGCTGAATATATCAATTGTTTTTCAACAGAAAAAGAAGTTACCTGCAATCTTTCAGTGACATGGACCCATGGATTTCTCTTCTTCCCTGCTTAGCTGGACATCTCTCCTTCTAAACAAACAGTGCAATATTTTTCATTGTAATGAAATAGTCATTACCGTTGGACCATCTGATGCTCCGCTGTCCTCGCTGGTCTCAAGATAGAGATGCTCTTATTGCTCCAATCCTCACCAGCTTGAACCTCCCTCCACATGCCTGGGTGTTGCCTTTTTTGCTTGGCGACTCAACCAATGGTGCAGCCACATTGAATGTTGCCCGCTTTTTGGCCAGAGTGGCTGCTCTTAAGAAGAAAGAACTCCCAACACCTTCCTCTGGCAACTTTTAGTCAGTTCGCTCCGCCCCCAGTTTATTTTAGCTAGGAATTTTACTTATTGGGCTGATGCATAATTTTTAGCACTGTTAATTTAAGATTGTATTATCCATATTATGTTTACTATGTAATATGCTTCCTACCCTTCCCTTCCCTTCCTTTCCTCCTCCCTTGGTCCAAGACTGCGGTCATAGACCTAATAATAAATTATAATAGAAATAGTCATTACCATTTTTTTGTTCTACAAATGATGAGCAGGTTTTTAACCTTCTTTGTCAGTCCTTTCATTCTTAGAAATTATTATAATTATCACAACTTCCCTGCTGCTTTCAAAGTCTCCAGAATTTTAACAGTGCATTCCTGAGAGGAATGCCTGTGCCGGTCATTAGAGGCAACCTCCAAAGGAGGTTTCAGCCCAGCTTTAAAAATCCATGCAACCCCTCATAGGGTTGCATGGGAGGTACACCACCTAAAAAGGTGGTGAATCTCACCAAAATAAAAAAGGGGCATTCCCAGCCTGAAAGGGCTTTGGAGGCTGCCTAAAGGCGGCTCCTCCCCCAGCCTAGTGCTGGAACTCCCCGTGAACACCTCCTGGGACACCAGAACACCCTGGGAATGCCTCCTGGGATGCTGCTGCAGGCTTTGACGGCATTGGGACGCCAGCGGAAGACCCCATTGGTGTCCCAAAGTGGCGCTGCCACAGCCGCGCCCCACAACCGGCATCCGGTCCTTCCCACAGTCGTTCAGGCTACTAACCCTGACATAAGTTGCCTGGATGCTGGCACAGGGGGCTGAACGCCATCATTCACAGCGCCTTCCTGGCCTCCTAAGGGCTTTCACCCTTAGAGCTCAGGAATGCGCTGTTAGAGTCATCCCTTACAGCTGACTGAAAGGTGTAGAGAGTGGAGCATCCAATTAATTCCAGAAACAGCCATTTTTGACAATAGTCCACATTTCATAAAACAATACCAGAATAGTTAATTTCTGCTACATCCCTTATCATTCAACATCTCAGATTCATAAATGCTCATAAGAGAAGGACAGATACATCTGAAAGGACTCAGATCCTCCTTCTTTTCCTTCTGCTATGGTGATATGGGGATGTGGAATGGTATAGTATAGCCTGATCTTGTCAGATCTTGGAAGCTAAACTGGATTGGTACTTGGATGGGAGACCACCAAGGAAGACTTTGCAGAGGAAGGCAATAGCAAACCACCTCTGCTTAATCACTTGCCTTGTAAACCCTATGGGGTGGCCATAAGTCAGCAGTGACTTGACAGCACTTTACACACACACACCCCACACACACATGCCAATATGAGTATTCTCAGTTGTTCTCTTTACATTTTGTGTGTCTCTAGAAAGGTCCAAGAGTTATGCCGCAAGGTTACAAAAGATTCTGGGTGCAATTCGTGTCCCCTCTTGAGTTGCTGGCATATGGTGTAATTGCTTGGGGCAGCAAAACATCTTGAGCCAACCCTGTGTAAAAGTGTTTTAAGAAAAACTAAATTTGTATGTTGAGGCCAATAGGTCTCTCTGCTACTATGCGTCAGAATATGTACTCTGTATAGAGGAGCAAACACATTGAGGATCTTGGGATTCTGTTCAAAAATGTCACTTATATCTATAATTCAGAACTTGGACGAATTAAAGAGAATTCAGATAATTGCCACATTTCCATATTGATAGGAAGATGGGACGTATGGGGGTACAATAACATAAATGGATATGCTAGCTTTCTATTAAAATGGAAATTGGGCAATTATCTGAATTATCTTTAATTCATCAAGTTCTGAATTACAGATCAAAATGACATTTTATGAAAAAGTATATAAAAACGTTAAGATCTTAAATGTACCATCTCTTTTATTTGAAACAACCTGGCTCATTGTCAAGTGATGCTTTAGACCATTTAGCCTTTTTACTCATTACCAGTCACATTCACCCACTTTATTCACACAGAAGGAGTTTTGCTTGCCAGTGAAGCAGAAAGAAGCTAAAACCATCCCTGGTGTAGGTGGCATTACATTAAGGGATCATTCACAGAAGAAATTTTCCATTTAGCAACTCAGCAAGTAACCAGCAATCAAGTAGCAATTGCTTTCCTAGGTTATATTTCTCAAATAACTGTACAGGGGTTTTTTCATTTTGTTTTTAAGGTCAACGCTAGCAGTGTGGCTGAGAAACCAAAAGCCATATTTGTCTTCCCTGATGCTGGCTCTGCTGCTCACTGCCCTACAAACTTGTACAAAACAGGGTGTAGAGACACCTCAGACTGAGCTGTTTATATCCATCTTGAGCCAGGCACAGATTTTGGCTTCCTGAAAAGCTGCATCAATTTTCCACAATGCAAGTTTGCAACTAGGCTTGCCAACCTCCAGGTACTAGCTGGTGATCTCCTGCTGTTACAACTCATCTCCAGCCGATAGGGACCAGTTCACCTGGAGAAAATGGCTGTTTTTGCAATTGGACTCTATGGCATTTCATTTTATTTTATTACAGCCAAAGGCCAGCATAAAATATAACATAGACTCTGTGACATTGAAGTCCTTCCCCTTCCCAAACGCTGCCCTCCTCAGGCTCCACCCCCAAAACCTCCCACCAGTGGCAAAGAGGGACCGGGCAACCCTATTTGCAGCCCTCACCATTATGGAGAACTGTGATAGCCAATTACTCTCCCAGGGAACTCCAGGAAATGTAGTTTTATGAATAAGGGCTAGGGATCTCTCATAGATTATTCTTAGCACCTTCACCTGTGATGGATTAGAACCCTCATGAGCCCAGATGTAATCGCTGGGTAGGGATGACTGAATTTCTCATCGTTGCTGTTTTGACCTGAAGATCACCCTTTTGATTTTGCTTCTCCATTGTGTAAACCTCTGATCCTTTATTTTTGTGCCACTATTTCTCCCCTTGCACCAAATCTCTCCTAATGAAAGTATGCATTTTTCAATTTTACTTTAGCATTGATAAGCCAGTTTGATAAATTATATGTACATTAGACATATGAATAATGACATTATGCATATCGATAATGTATAGATTGCTTATAAAAATCAAACAAGATGCATATGTGATACAAATGAATCTGCAAGCCAATAACAAAAAGCACAGAACTAAAACCATTGATAAAAATAGAAAGGAGTAAAAGAAACAAAATAGGAGCAGGGCCATCAAGAGTGGTGGACTGGGGGACGAAATTCTCAGGGGCCAAAGTTAGCCTGAGAGCCCTGAGCTGGGGCTCCCCAACAACCAACCCAGTACAGTTTATCATCCCTGGAATGCCTCTGCTCTGCCTTTTCAGCAAAACTCTCTCTCTCTCTCTCTCTCTCTCTCTCTCTCTCTCTCTCTCTCTCTCTCTCTCACACACACACACACACACACACACACACACACACACACACACACACACACACACAGAGACTAGTGTTGCCAGGTCCCTCTTTGCCACCAGCGGGAGGTTTTTGGGGTGGGGCCTGAGGAGGGCGGGGTTTGGGAAGGGGAGGGACTTCAATGCCATAGAGTCCAATGGCCAAAGCAGCCATTTTCTCCAGGGGAACTGATCTCTATCGGCTGGAGATCAGTTGTAATAGCAGGAGATCTCCAGCTAGTACCTGGAGGTTGGCAACCCAAACACTCACACAGAAACAGCCGTGCATAAATGGCCTCTTTGTTTCACAGAAGAGATACATTTTGGGAAGAAAATAGATTTCTTCAAGTCTCTTCTCTAGGTAGCTGGTATTTGAAAGTTGTGGGGGGCGGGGGAGGTTTGCACCATACCTTATTGCAATGTGCTCTGTGTAAATAAGTAAAATTTGTTAATAATCCTGTCCCATTTCCATTAACATTTCTTACCTAATGAACAATTATTATTCTGTCCATGGTTGGTAATAGCATGATCAGGGTCACATGGGGGGACCCATGGTGGCTCTGAGCAGCCCTGAATAGGAAATGTTTGCTCACCCCTATCTCAGTAGGGTGGGAACTTGGCACTGCCTTCTAATTACGGTGACACAATGAGAGAAAATTTTCCCATAGATTTATCTCTGATAGATCTTATATAAATAGTGGTTTGGCACTGGTTTGCAGATGTAAACCCCTTGCTGAATATGATGGAACACAGACATTTTAATTCATCAGCAGGGTTCCAGAGGGAAGGAAATGTGTGAATGTTTCTAAACTCCAGTGAGTATACAAGAACAATTGATATGCCATGAGGAAGCAGAGATCATAACAGCTTCTCCATTGTGTTAAGGAACAAGAAATACTTAAAGTTAATGAACAGCACAATCCTAAATGGAGTTACACTCTTTGACTTCAGTGGATTTAGAAGGTGTAACTTGGCCTGGGATTGCAATGTAAGCCATGGCCGCGCCATATTACTTGGGATGTGGTCTGGCTTGGAACATGGGCTGGTATGGGGCAGAAATGTAAGTTTAAATCCATGACAGTTATGTAAACAAAAATGTCAAAGAAGAAGTAAAGAACAGCCCTGCTGGATCAGACTAAATGTCCAACTGATCAAGCATCCTGACACCAAGAGCAGCCAATTAAATACACTGGCAGTCCCACAAAAGGGCCAAAGAGGCCAAAGTTTACCCGTGCTGTTGTTCCCAGGAACAGGCACACAGAAGTATAATGCTTCTGAATTAAGCTAATAATCAATGATGGCCTTATCTTCCATGAACTTGTCTGGAAGGTCAGAGAACAAATCCAAACATTTTCTATGGTTAAACTGGTATGAAACCAAGTTTGCAGTGTAATACAGTGTATATTAAACTGGCAGCTGTGTTGTTGTTCTTGTATATTGATTTTACTTCAAAAACAAAGTGGAATTGCCATTTGGTGCACTTATATTTCCTGTCTCTGACCTGCAAAGGTATTGTGAAAAATTAATGGGACTGAGCATCACTTTCACTCTTTACTTTGTTCTGGCCTTGATGATTGTTAAGTGCTTTATTCCTCTTTCTTTCCCCTGCACTTATCCTTCCTTCTATGAGTGAAACCTAAAGAGAATGACCTGAAATTAACACTGTGATATCCCTGCAGTGCCATCCAAGCCATTTATAATATTGATCAAGTAAGCCCTATGAATTCCTCAGACCTATCAGAGACAGGACCTGACAAGTTGAATTATTATGCTGGGAATCCTGTTGTGCTAGTTTGAGGGACTTTGCTTTCAGGGAGGCCTTTGCACAATTTTCCTAAATTGTGTGGGAAATAACAGGTCTGGAGAAATGGAGCTTTTACAAATTAAAAAAGAGGAAAGAAATTGATGCTGGACAGCTGGGCTTATGTGAATTAAAGTGAATTGACTGATATCTCTCCCTGCTTTTAAGTTTCAGACAATACAAATATACACTTTAAAAAATCAGAAAGATCTTAGGAAATGAATGTGTAATGCAGATGTCTCTGTGTGCTTTCAGATGCCCAGTTTTTATCATCTTGGGGCTTGAGGAACAGAATGCATTATGGACTTCACATTCACACATGCCTACTAAAGCTGACTTAATTGAAGGAGGCTCTAGAATTTCTCCTGTGCAAGCATAATTCCAATTAATGGGAACTATACAAAAGC
Source organism: Euleptes europaea (assembly GCF_029931775.1). Classification (NCBI taxonomy): domain Eukaryota; kingdom Metazoa; phylum Chordata; class Lepidosauria; order Squamata; family Sphaerodactylidae; genus Euleptes; species Euleptes europaea. Next base: position 50,566,615 of record NC_079316.1, read on the forward strand.
TCTACTGTACTTGTCCACATTTGTTCATAAATGCAGAAGCATATCCCTCTAGATTGTGCCTCTGGTGATTGCCACATTTTGGATACCTTCTAACAATGAATATCCACAGGGATCCATTGCTTTCAAAAGTCAGTGAGAAACATGAAAAAACTGATTAAGTCCACAGCTGTTTTCTTAAGAACAGAATATCCGGGCAATTCTACCACTGTAGGCTTGATGCAACGAACTAAACAGGAATTTGGAGAACATAAAAACAGCCTATTTGGGATCACTCAGGTGATTCATCCATTCCACTATTGTGTCTTTAACTATGTCTGTAAATGTCTAAGAGAGGAAGTACACAACAGTGTCGGTGTATGCTTTAAAATCTAAATGTAAGGAAGGATGTAAGAAACCAATATAGTAGTCTGGTCTGTGTAAACTTCTGGGAACCTACAACTTTGATTACACTGACAGATAATTTCTTATGAGAAACATCCACAAAGGGAGAGGATATGAATTGATATTGAAGGAACACAAGTCTGTGGTATGTCAGAAAAGTTAGCAAATGTGGCCTTCCAAACACACAGATCGCCCACAACGTTATATAAACTACAGATTTTTCAAGCGCATCTATAAAGGTCATCCCCTTCAAACTCTTTCCCACATTCCTCCTGAGAGCATTCCTCAGGACTTAGCAGAACTTTCATGTAACAGAACTCTGAGGAAATTGATGAAGATGGAGGGAGGGAATCCAAGGGATTAAGGCAAGAATCACTTTACGTAGCCTGTGTTTTTGTCCTAGCAAAGACCAGGGATGCTGGCTCTTCTCAACTATTTGAAAGCCTGGCAACAGCCAGTCTGGTCTGCACTTTGCATTAAGAAATACATGGCTCCCAGGTCACTTTCTTGTAGTTAAAATTAGCCATGAACACCATACCTTGTAGAACTTGCCTTGATCGAACTTCTCACTTACTTCCCTCTTAGTGGAATGCCACATTGTTGGCACAATGTTGCTGTTTGATGTCTGAGCCAAAAACCATGTTGAGCAGCTTTGCAGCTGTACAGCAACCGCATATGTTCCAAGGTAACTGTACCTTGGTAAATAAGATATGCTTGTACTTTATGTGTTACAGATTGTGGCTGCTTTGTACCTGCACAGTCAGTGAGAAGCCACGTGATGGACACGTGGACTGTTACTAAACATGCACCAGGAATTCCATGACAGGAACTCAATTTTCAGGTGTGTAAGGGCCTGATTTGGATCCGGACCACAGTGCATGAGGAGTGGAAGCTTAAGCCTTTACTACCATACTATTTTCCTTACCTGAAAAGGCCCCAGAAATGGCTTCTGGGGCCTTTTCAGGTAAGGAAAATAGTATGGTGCTGGGGAAATGTACATCTAAGAATTGTAAGAATGTGTAAGTTCCTCCAACTGTGCAAAATAGTGCATCATTTCAAGTCAAGTCAGAAAAATAGTACAGGGGAAGGCTTAAACCCATTTTTCTTATGCAGCATAGTCCTAATACAAATTGGCCCATATATGCCAGGAAACTGAATTCCTAGCATGGGTCATCAGGTATGTGTCTAATCCAATGTTTTTGTGGCATCACATGTTCACCATGTGGACTTTGTGGCATGAGAATCGGCCCTCCAATTTTTCCCATGGGTCATTAAAAAATCATGTATGCACAGTTGTTTTTCTCATACTTGGATATGCATCTGAACAGCATGTCAAAGTTCTGCTCCCAGGATTGCTACACATGATCGGGATCCAAACTGGTGGATGATTGATCATAAGTACTTTCTTGTCAGTGCTGCTGACTGATGTGGGGACATTAGTTAGGAATTTAAATAAGGACTCAGATTAGGCCAACCGTACGTTATAATAAGAACATATAAAATTAATGTGCAAAATCTCCAAATCCATCAAAAAACAGTTCTCATTTTGAATGCAAATGAGTTTAGGAGATGAAAGACTCTAAAGGGTATAGCCATCATCATCTCCACTCCTCCATGCTTATTTGCACACTGATGGCAATTTCATGGCAATTTGCAGATCCTTCTACATAACATGCTCCGCTTCAAGAGGGCATGAAAAATATCAGAGTTTCCCATCCCCAGGGCAAGGAACCTTGCACCACATCTGGTAGTTGTCTGTTGCCCCACTGAAGTACTCTTCAGCACAGCTGCAACACTATGCACTACAAACCTAGTTGCATTCAAGAGTTTGTGCATGAGGATGCAATCTGCAATGCTAATTTGCAGGATAGAACTGCAAGTCTATCATGTAAAACAGAGATGTTCCACCAGGCTTATGGCTGAGGGCAACACTGCTCCTCTCATTGATGGACTGACCTCTTCCTTTGGATTTCATCTGCTCCCCACAGCAGTGTGGTTGGTAACCATGGTTCCCCCCTTTTTCCCCCTCCATCATTGTTTTTTTCAAATGCTAGGTAGTTGAATTGGTTCAACTGAAAGCTGTTCTTGCCTGCACCATTTGGACTGGCTGTAGAACCACTATTATAGTGGCTCGACCAAAACTGGATTTTAAAATCTGATTTTATTACAATTCTACATTGAATTATTATGTATTGTTTTTATTCATATGAATGTATGTATATTTTTTACTTCTTGATAGCCTCTTTGAGCCCCGCCTTGGTGGGGGAGAGCAGGATAAAAAATGAAAAACATAAAATAAATAAAAATATAAGTCTTCTTTAGATGTCACCCAACATTTTGCCTTCCTCCACAATGTGTATAAATAACCTTTAATGAGAACTTAGGTCTACGGACCTAAGTGTCTACAGGAACAGGCTTCATCACTTTTTGGGGGAGCACAGGAGGTGTTTACATCCCCAGAGTTGTACATACAATGCTGGGGAGGGGGATATATTAATTCAGCTCTCATTCTTGTGTTCTCCCTGCCACATAGAAACCTGTACATCCAAACTACCTGTAAACTGACCTATACAAGACTTACACTTGTAAATATTACTATTCTAAAGTGGTATCCCTTTTTAAATTCTAAAAAACCCCAACCTTTAAAGGGGTATCTCATCCTCAAAATTTCTAACTAAGGCTGCAGTCTGGGAGTAAGTTTCAGTGAACACCCTGGAACTTTCTTCTGAGAATACCTGTGTGGGATCGGGTTGCCTTTCAAGTGTTTATTTCTCTGGAACAAATAGCATATCCCACAGTAATTTTTCACCCCAGTCTTAAATATGCTTTTGTGGAATTACTTAGCCTGGGGACTGCAAGTTTACTGCATGAAACAACTGCAAAGCAGTGATACCGTAGCTAGCTATAATACTTTTATTATACCAAATCTGTGGAACTGACTGTTCAAGAAGGCTCTCTTACTGAAAAGAGGGGAAAGCAAGAAAGAATCATGGGCTGCAAAATTATTAGTAAAAGCAGGTTCCAGTAGGCAGGTTCCAGCTTTTATGGAATGATATGGGGCTTTTAATGGAGGGCTAAATATGAGCTTGCCTTGGCCTGGATAGCCCCCAAGCTAGCCTGATCTCAGAAGCTAAGCAGGGTCAACCTTGGCAAGTATTTGGATGGGAGACCTCCAAGGAAAACCAGGGCCATGACACAGTGGCAGGCAATGGCAAACCACCTCCACAACTCTAGCCCTGAAAACCCTAGGCTCTCTGTAGATCAGATGTGACTTGATGGCAAAAAAAGAAAGTATGAGCTTTCATTCCTTTTCCCCATCATGTTTTCAAAATGTGGGCCATGATCCAGTGCTTGTCTGTTTGCATTTAAGTCCTGTTGAAATGTGGTGGTGGTGGGGGGGGGTGTCTGCATGCCTGTGTTAAATTATGGCCATGACATTTCCCTAGGAATAAGCAATTGTGTTAGCGTAAATTGGTGAGGAAAGAAAGTGGAGTGTTTATGATTAATTGTATTTTTTAATCCCACCCTATGAAGACAGAGACACTGCCTTCGAGCTGATAATGTAACTGAGGGGTCTTGGGTTAGGCCAGTGAACTCACAATAGTAACTTAAAAAGCTTTATTGATAGTAAAGTATTCAAAAAGAATATAAAATTATAAGTTACATAGAGATGAATGCAAGGTAAAATAAAGAAGTCTAGCTATCTACACATACTTACAAGGTTGATACATCCTAATGCTGGATGTTAAAGCTATAGGTCTTGTTCAGCTAAGCTTTATTCAAAGTAGGGTTGCCGACCTCCAGGTACTAGCTGGAGATCTTCTGCTATTACAAGTAATCTCCAGCTGATAGAGATCAGTTCCCCTGGAGAAAATAGTCACTTTGACAATTGAACTCTATGGCATTGAAGTCCCTCCCCTCCCCAAGCCCCACCCTCCTCAGGCTCCGCCCCCAAAAATCTCCAACCTGGTTCTGGCAACCCTAATTCAAAGTGACATGCCGACAAGCAATAATGAAGAAGGAATGGCGGCACTTTGGCCTACTCACTCAAACTTATGTGGAAGTGAACTAGGAACAGGTGACTCTAAGCTCCCAATCAGGATGACTTTTGGGGAGAACTCTCTAGGTTCTTCAGGATGGATGAAACCAAAATAAGGTTCTCAGGAGAAAGGAGCAATCTCACCCCTCCCATCTCACACTGATGTTTTCACTGAGTTAATTAAGAGTGGTGTGAGCAAGTGTCCTTGATGAGCTAGGCCTTGTTGATGGTATAAGCTGCGCCTGGTGTTATGAGAGAATCAATCAGTGCAGGAATGGAACGTTACTGCATGCTACATCTAGGGGAAACAAAAGGGATGAAGCAGATGTAGCAATGATTTAAAATGGTTCTTCAGTCTTGACACATCCTTCCTCCAAAGAACTCAGGGGGCACAGATGGTTTGCTCCTTCTTTACTCTCACAACAAACTAATCCGATGAGAGATTGCAGTTGGCCCAAGATCACCCAGAAAGATTTGTTGTGGAGTATGGATTTGAACCCAGTACTACCCAGTGCAAGTCCAGCACCAAACACTGCACCACATTGGCTCTATATCTACAACTATCAACGTGGCACATGATGCCAACCCTGCCCCCAGGTGGAAATGTGCACAGAGTTTACAAGCATGACCTCCTCTCCTGATGGGAAGAAATTTACTTGGGCCCTGCTGGCTCTTGTTAGTGCTTTCCTAATTACAGAGTGATTCCACTAGAATACAAGTGTAATTGTTTTCCTTCCATGATCCAGAGTACACAGGCCACTTATAAATTTCTGTCTCTCAAGACAAGTAAGTATTGGCCAATCTATTCTGTATAGTATATAGTTTTGGAAAACTACCCTGAGGCCATCCAAAGTGATTTTAAAGGATGCCGTTGGTCTGTGCTTATTGATTTCTCCCTCCACCTCCCTTTTTTCCTGTCTCACAGGATCCTGCCAGAGGAGTGAAATATTATGTGTGCTTGCTAGGGACCAGCTGTTCATGGCTGCAATAGCTGAACTGTTAAGGTGGGTGGGAATGGGAATCAAGGTGTATTTTTAGATCTCATCTATCAAAGAAGTAGAGTCCATTGTTTTGCTCATTTCATTCTTTTACCTGCTACATTCCTTGTAAAAAGAAAGCTTTTAATGAATTTTTTTTTCCTACTAACTTTGGAGCTTTACCAACTTCTTAAGCATTTTATGGTCTTAATGAAGAAGAGGATAAATTGTTGTGTTTTTGGAAGAGCATATTAAGGAACAAAGACAATCCTTGCTTTTAACTAGAAACTATTTAATGACAAAAAAAAAACGATCTGGAAGTTCCAGGGCAAAACTCAGATTGGTGAAATCAATAACAAGCCAGTTTTCTTGTTCCAGCTTGTCTTTGGGGCTTAGCCAATTTCTGAGTTCTGGAGAGGATTGAAATGGCAACTGGCTCCTCTTGACTTGGTGTATATATTGGTAAATCACAGTATAGCAAAGCTACTGTAGAGATGCCAAAAAGCCACTTTACTGAAAAATACATTGAAACACAACAGAAACTTCTGCCTGTACACTGGAGATATTTCAAGACCTGCTGTATGGTGGAATGCCAGCTTCTTATAGACTAAGACCTTGTCAGCTGACTCTCCTTTTGTTGTATGGCCCATTTTTAAGGGATTGCAATTTGGAGAGGAGGGAATTTTAAATGCGTATTTCTAGAGAAGAGTACGGAGGAATTAATGAGAAGGCTTATGTATAGCAAATCACTAAAAATAGGACATCACATTCCATTTCTGGCTGAGGCAGGGAGCTCTTAAAGAGCAAATACACCCCAGCAAGTGTTAAAGCAGACATGTGATACACACAATGCTGAATGTTTTCCAGGCCTTGCAAATACTGGCTGTCAGCAGAGCACCATCTACCTGGTGGAGGCCATGTCTACCACTCTCCAGGAAAACAATGGGTAGACCTGGCCAGCGGCAGGCTGGGGAGTGGTAGACTTGGCCTCCTGTGTCCAGGTTGTGGAAAAAGCCGAAAGTTGAAAAAAGCCAAATAATTTCTGGCTTTTCGGCAGCCAGCTATTGGGCTTTGTGTGGATTCCCAGTTGTGATATTCAGCCAAAAATAAAGTTGAGAAAAGCCGAAATGGCTTTTTCGGTTTTATTTGGGGTTCAGCGTATCCGAATGCACAGCCCTAGGGGGAAGTACACATGCTTCTGTAGGTTGTCCTATGCAAAACACAACAGCACGCTAATCTCAGATAAATACAATAATAACAAATTCAAACAAGATTACTGAAAACAACAACATAACAATAACAATAACAAACCAGCTTTAAATGCCCTGAATGGGCAAATATGGCTAAACATATCCAAAATCCACAAAAAGCAACAGGGAATTAAGTCCATCATTTAGGAAGATGCTTTCTTCTTCTAATGAACTTTCTTGTTAACTTTTGCCCACAGGTATATGATCCTGCTGTTTCAGCTTTGGATCACCGGTAAGTAAATGGCAAATTTAGGATCAATCTCAGGAGACGGAATTTCCGGATATCGCACAGGTCTATTTGTCTGTAGGTTGTCCAGCATGGCTTGCCAAGGTCTGGGACACCTCCAAGACCTCAGCCACAACACCTTGGAAGGATCCAGTGGCAATGAGCCTGAGAGAGAACAGGACTTTCTGTAGAACAGGGATGGGTGGGGGGACGCTTGGCCCTGGAGAGCTGGCCTGAGTTCCTCCCATAGGGCTTGGATGCACATCCTTTCCAGGTGGAAGCAATCTAAGCATATACTGTCTGACAGATGGAGGATATTGATGTGTGCCCAGTATTGGGGAGTGCAGTGCCTTCTCCACTGTTGCAGTGCTGCCCAAAAGTACAGCCCAGGCAATAGGTGGATGTATAGCACCTGTAGCTGAGGCAGGAGAGACATGAGGGGGTACCATGGCAGGGCAGGCTGGCCAGGGCCTGTGGAGAGAGGGTGCTTAGTTCAATACAGTTAAAGAGGTTTGGGCCCCACCCCACCTTTACCTACCCCTTGTCCCCATGGATGTCTCCCCTGTCTGTATGACCTCCTCCTGATGCCTGGGGTCCATTGTGAAAACAAGGGGAGGCAAGGTGGGACCAGGGATGTTTTGGCTTCCCTTCAGTGCTTTGCCCCCACCTTCACATTTCCCTGTGTGTGGGTGGCATGGCCACACCAACATCTGGTGGTGGCGATGGCCATCACCAGCTTAACTGGTCAGATGCTGAGAAGGTGCTGCTGTTTAGGTTGGTGGGGGAGCATGCAAGTGGAGCCCTAGCCACTGCCAGGACAAACTCTGTCACTGCTCACCACCATGCCTTCTGGTGCATGGCAGTGGAGTGGGTCTCTGTCCTGGGACATTCCACCTGGATGGAATTGTCCACCCCGAAGTGAAGGAATTATTCTTTTGGCCCTCTCAGAAATGCGTGCATGCCTTCATGGCCCAAGGTGTCCCTTGAGAGTGGGCAGTGACGGAGGGCCTACCTGGAGCTGAGGCCATCATATGGGTGGTTATACTGCCTGTGATAGGAGGCAGGCGTGGCATTGAGGTGTTGTGCAGTGAGTGTGAAGGAACCTGCTGCCCTCTTAACCCTGTGGTGGGTCTCCCCCTTCTGCCTCCATTGTTCGCAAGCCTTCGTCACTTGATGACTCCCTTCCCCCTGCAGGTGACTCTCAAAGGCGGGGATGCCATTGCAGGACCATTTATTGTGGTGGCTGAGATGGGCACTGGGATGGCCAGTGCCCAAGGCAGCCAGGACCCAGGCCAAGGGAGGAAGAGGCCACTGCCAATGTGGCTATGCCATCTCTCCAACTGGAGTACTTGTCTGCTACCCTGGGGCCCGATGACCCAGGCCACCATGTTGAGACAGGAGGAGATGGAGTTTAGTGATGGGGAAGAAGACCAAGGACACCAGGACACAAAGGCAGGGGGGCACAGGATAGGGACAGGTGCACATCGAGAGGCTGCTGGGGGACCACTCAGAGGCACTTCAAGGCCCTGCGCGATGCCCTGCCATGTGCCCCCCCTCCTGCTCCACCACAAGCAGGGGTGGTGCAGGGGTTGGTGTGGGAGCACCCTCAGCAGCATAGGTGTCCTGCTGGAAGGCACTGCTGCTGGTGAGAGGAAGGCACTCACTGCATCTCCCTCTTCCCCTTCCAATGAGTGTCTGCCCACTGCTCCATGTGGGCAGGTGTTTGGCTTGGGGTGTTCATGGGAAGGGAATGCTGGTGTTTGGCTCGGGGTGTTCATGGGAAGGGAATGCCTGTGCCAACGTTGGCAGTGCCCAGAGACTTCTGGTGGTACTTGGACCCATTAAGGGAAGGTGCCACTGACAGAGCACCAGCATCCCTGCTCACACCCCTTTCCATCCCTGGGTTCTGACAGGCACTTGGCTCGGCCCCCATGCCGGGCAGCCCCTAATTGGTTCTTGCTGCCCTGTCCATCACGGCCCTACCACCTAACCACAAAACCTCCAAGGAACGCCGGGCGTGGTTGCTGGGGATGCTGATATGGTTGCGCCCACTGAAAGCCAGCTACTGACACTTATTTCCTGCTGGCCGCCATCTGAACAAACCCTACAGGGAATGGACTTGCGGCGCCATAGTTACACTGCTGCTGGCTACTGAGACGCAGGCATGTCTCAGGATTGATCTGTAAGTTTGTGATACATCCTCAACTTCTCTATTTCTCTTTTCATGGAAATGTTGGAATTTTGAGGGCCCTACTATTATTTTAATCTGATACTGGTAAGTACATGTCCCTGACAGTCTCATTCACCAAAGGAATATTATCTTAAGCCTTTTCTGAAGCCTCATTCAGTTCATGGGAGTTTTCCAGCAACATTACTAGACTATATTGAAATCTCTCTCCCAAATTACTAGAACACATGGGTACCCAATAAAATTGCAGTAGATTCAGGAGGACAAATGAAGTAGTACTTTACACAATGCATATCTCTTTTATGAAATTATCTGCCACATGGCATGGTGATGGACACTGGTTTAGATGGCTTTATATTTAAGAGGATTACATATAAAGGTCCACCAATAGCCATCTGCAATGATATCTGAATTAGACCTCCATGTTCAGAAATAGTACAGCTCTTAATGCCATTTGCTGGAAAGAAGCAGCAGGGGAAGGCTTTGGCCTCTGTGCCCTCTCTATTGGCCTTCTAGGTCTGTAACTATGAGGAACCAGATGTAGGACTAGACAGACTATTGGTATAATGCAGCAGGGCTCTTCTCATGTTCTTGTCCTTAGCTTGAGCATGGAAGATAATATTGGCTCCATCTCTGCTCTTACAAGAGGCATCACAGACTTCGCAGCAAACTTGTTTGGCAAGCAAATGTGCCATTTTTGACAGCTGCAATCACTTGTGAGCCAAACCTGAGATCTCCTTGCCTTGCTTCAATTTGACTTGAGTAGCTGCTGTACAGCTTTGTGACTGTGCAGTAGCTGTAGTGGCGGATCATTTCCTTTCCTTGTGGCTGCTTTCCATTTCCATAAGAGGTGACACTGATTCTCCCCTACTGTCATGGATGGTTGGGTCAGGTAATTAAATGACATGGGAGGGAACTATGGCTCTAGTGAATGTGTGTGTAAAGTGCCATCAAGTTGCAGCTGACTTATGGAGACCCAGTAAGGGTTTCAATGCAAGAGGCGAACAGAGGTGATTTGTCATTGCCTTTCTCTGTATAGTGAACCTGGAATTCCTTGGTGGTCTCCCATCCAAATACTAACCAGGACTAACCATGCTTAGCTTCTGAGATCTGATGAGATCAAGCTAGCTTGGGGCATCCAGGTCAGGGCATAACTCCCATAAGACAGTGCAAAAAGGGACATGTATAAAAAAATTGGTAACACAGACTTAGACAAACATCAAATAGTAAGACTTTTTAGAAAATACGCTGTTATAATCACTGACTGACTTGTTTGTTTACTCTTTACTTAAACAACTGGCTACAAGGTGATGTGCAGCGATGACAGGTCTGTGTGTGCGTGAGGGGGAGAAACCAGAATTCACTGCAGGCTGCGTGAGAGCACACATATATGAAATGCTGCTGTTTGCACCATACTGTAATCTTTGAACATGCAAAAGTAACTCATTGTACAGCCTCCAGCATTCCAGCATCAGCTGAACTGCTTAACAAAAAATTGGCTCCCTGCTCATGAGTGGTAAACAAAACAGGAGACAAATTAGTGGGGGCTCAAACATTGCTATAAGGAAGTAGTGGAAACTCTCTGTTGATAAAGAAGACATGAAAGAACAAATTCCTGCTGTATTGTAAACTCTATTATGGCCTCTGCCAGCAAAGATATTTTACTTCACAAATGAGAAATGTGGAGGTCCCTGCTGTCCTTTTTGAGTACTAGAACTGCAAGGAAAATGATACATCACTTTATCATGCTGTAGGAAAAGAAATGCCGCAGGGAATACCAAGATTTAAGGTGAGTTGTGTACCTGTAAATACACACCCATGCCCCCAAAATACAAAAAAAATTATTGGGCAAGCACTGAAACTGCAGCTCAAGTGATGTTCTTTATATTTCTGTATGCATACTTTGGAACTCTCGCATAGTTTGCCTGAGGGATAGCAATGCAGAGCCGCTTGGCCAGTAAATCGCAGAGTTCTGCTATCTGTTTTCATTTCTTATTTGAAACTTCTGGTAAAAATAAAGTCTTCTCTATTATACATCTCCATTACTCTGGGAGTATATCACAGTTCAGAGTCCTGCAAAAATATGCCGTGTAACTGAGTGTAAAACTCGCAGGAAACCTTTCGTTCCTATTATAGGCGAAAATGTTGTTTGTTTTTTTGACACCAAACTCTGAATCAATAACGTCTTACATCCCCCCCCAAATTTCTACTGTGTCTTCTAGCCTAGAGACAGTTGCAAAAATACAAAAAAAATACAAAAAACAAAACAAAACCCAGTGCCAAGGCAATCTTGCTCATGTGTAATCTTCACTATTCAACAATGTCATTTTTCTTTTAAGGAATAAAGTCCTGGGATTTTCCTGCTGTGCTGACTACGTTAATACTATATGCTCATTAAACTGTAGCTGGTTTGGAGTGTTGCAGGCATAGGGTTGCCAGGTCCCTCTTTCTCATCGGTGGGAGGTTTTTGGGGCGGAGCCTGAGCAGTTTGGGGAGGGGAGGGACTCTGGTGCCATAGAATCCAATTGCCGAAGTGGCCATTTTATCCAAGTGAACTGAACTTATTAGTTGTACATACCTTTAAAAGTAGCCAGCTGACATTTGACAGTCACTTCTGGACTTTGAGTATAATCTAGTTCCACGCCTGCAGGCTTCACTAAAGTCACTTCCTGAAAATACAGGCTCGCTGAATGAAAGTAGCCCACGTGGCGCATTAATTTGGTTGACAAATCATTTAAAGTAATGAATTACTTTTAATGTGTTCGCCTTTCTACAATTTCTACAATTTATAATGCAAAGAGGACAATCCTGGTTGTTGTTGTTGTTGTTGTTATTGTCATTTTTGTATCGCTTTTAATTTTAGTGTTTGTCTGAAGAAGCCACATTTTGTGGTGAAAACGTGATCTCTAATCTGGAGACCATTTCCAATCACTCATATGACAAACACAGGTATGCTTTTATCCAGTGAGGACTCAGTCTGTCTTCAAGTAAAACCCACAGGGATACTTTTGATGGAAAGATTAAGCCATTGATGGAAAGATTATATTCTCTCAATTAAGCAAGTGAAGATTCCTAGACTATTTGTTGAATTATATTCACTGAGTATTTTTGGGAATTACCTGCATAAGAATATTGTATTATCGTCCTGTGGGACTTCATTTTGTTATAACTATTGTGTAGATAGGATTGTTTTTTATTCACTGTAATACACTCTGTCTTTGTCTATTTTCACTAATGTTAGTAAATTTTGCACTGAATTTTCTAAAAAAGTTGGTCATGAATGTTTGAGCCCTTTACTGGTTTTTTTTGCTAAGCTTCTGTACGGTATAGGTGATATTTTTTCTGCATTAGTACCTGGAGGTTGGCAACCCTATTCAGGCATGCCATGTAATATCCTGAAGAGTGACTGTGGCAAAATAAGTGAGGTTGATTCCTGAAGAGAGATTTATGCTTCCCACTCTTCTAATTTATTTCCCCAAACACCTCTGCTTTGCTGAGAATATATTCTGAAGGCAGCCTTTGCAATTAAGTGGAAGTTCAATCTGCAGTGAAATCTGGCCGTGCTTATAGACTTCCAGTTCATGACGAAAGGTCAAGATTCCTTTAATATACCCTTTGATGAAACTGGAATGTGATTTGTGACTAAATCCACATTACCACTACCTTGTCAGTTTTACATCAGTGTAATGTAAATGGACTAATAAGGTAGCCCACTGTGTTAGCCTGAAAGTAAGTTAAGCATGCCCTTGAAATAAAAGACAAACTAAAGCATAATTAAAACCCTCACAGCAAAATCACCCTCCTGGCAGAACTGTGGGTCCTTGCAATGCAAAGGGAGGTACTCAAATTAAAAACGGATGCTGTTTCCCTGCTAGGAGGCCTGGAGCACATTTGACAATTGCCTGCAGGAAGCAATGAAAAGCCTGATCTGATACAGGGGGGTCAGATGAAAAGAGATAACACAAAATGAAAGAAAAGTGAAACTTCCAGATACCGTAATTTTAAAAGGATTTCAATGACAACCCCATATCTTAGCTGTTTTTCTCCCCAAATAAGACTTCTACCATGTCAGAGGGAGGACTGATTGAGTCATTACATGCGTACAATACCTGCTTAATGTATGTGTGTTTACAGTCATGTTGCTTCCAACTTATGGCGACCCTATGAATTAATGATCTCCAAAATGTCTTCTCATTAACAGCCTTGCTCATGTCTTGCAAACTGAGATCCATGGCTTCCTTGACTGAATCAATCCATCTCATGTTTTAACTTCCCCTTTTTAAAAATTTTCAGAAACATCTGTTTGGGGTGAGTGTGCCCCCTATCTGCAGATTTAAGTATCTTCAGGTAAGAGCACAAGTGGGAATTAGATATATAGATGGAGTGAAAAGGTTGAAGAGGCATCAGGTAGTTTTGAGGGTTTGTCCTCTTATTTTGTGCCCTGTATACAGTAAGTGGGTTCTAGATCAAATCAAGCTTCTCCCTAGAAGCCAAAATGACTGAATTGAGGCTATCATAGTTCGGTCATATTATGAGAAGACAAGAATCACTGGAAAATGCAATAATGGCAGAAAAAGGCATTCCTCCAATTTTGGAAAAAAGCATTGTCAGTACATGCACAGAAAATGGCCTTTTAGTTTAGAACCGGAAGTGCCTCCTCGCAAGGGGCCTTTACCTCCTAGTTTGAGTGGTAAAGTGGCCCTTTACCACTCAAACAAAGAGGTAAAGGCCTAGGGTTGCCAACTGCCAGGTAGTAGCTGGAGATCTCCTGCTAATTCAACTGATTTCCAGCCAATAGAGATCAGATCACCTGGAGAAAAATTGAAAATCGAAAAATTTGAAAAATTTGGCAATTGAACTCTATGGCATTGAAGTCCCTCCCCTCCCCAAACCACGCCCTCCTCAGGCTCCGCCCCAAAAATCTCCTGCCAGTGGCGAAGAGGGACCTGGCAACCCTATAAAGGCCCCTCGCGAGGCAGAACTTACGGTTCTAAACTGGAAGTGCTGCGCGCCGTATGCACGTGTGCGTGCATGTTTGCCCACCAACCCTCAGGTGGTCGGCGGGCAGAGGGGTGAATGGCCGGGGGTTTGCCTGCCACCAGCGGGCACCTGGCAAGCCTAGTTTTTACTAACAAGTTGCCACAAGGAGGAACTAGCAGCTACAGCAGGGGTGCCATAACTCATTTGTTATGAGGGCTGGATATGACATAAATGTCACTTGGTTGGGCTGGGCCTTGCCTTGAAAGCCCAGATCGGGATGGGGTGTGTGGCTGCCTCAGCTGGCTCACAGGCCTGATAAGAGCTTTCAGGGGGCTGGATCTGGCCCACTGGCCTTTTGTTTGATACTCCTGAGCTACAGCATAGCTGCAAGTTCCCATGGTGAACGCATGCCATTTGTAATGTCTAGTTAGGATCTGAGTATGATATATGATACCTTTTGGAGGAAAGAATGCTGGAATCATATAGCACTGTTGTAATAAATGCTATATTTATAGATATAAAGGAGAGCATGACTCCCAGTTTTCTCTGACTGTCTCTTTCAAAGTGGACCTGCTCTTTCCTCACTCATACACACACACACACTTGTCATTTCCTCAATTTGGAAGGGATCACCTTCTCCTGGCGCTCATGGATAGCTAAGAAAGGTTTCAGGAAACAATGATTATAACACATAAAAGATATATCAACTGACCATTCTGAGTCCTCAAAATAACAAAGGAATAGTCAGCCAATAGCTACTTTGTTTGGGGGGGGGAGCTATTCTTACCACCCAAATCCTGAACACCAGTTGTCCATTTTGTTGACAATTTTTTGTATCAAATTTTAATAATATGATCAGGGAATTGATGCCTAGATTTTTGTCTTGAGGATGTAGAAACTGTAAGATTCTGCATTCAGCTGGGAACATGCTGTGGATCTTTTCAGGTAGACAGAATCTGATTCTATTCACAACAGCTAACATGAACAAAGAAAACAGAGTGAACCCACCAGAGAATGATTCCCAGCAGTTTAAATCAGACCAGTCTGCGGCGGGGGCAGGGGGGAGAGAGAGCCTTAAGTAAAACATGGCTTGGAATTGCTCTAAATTCTGCAGTTATACCAAAACATGGAATGAATTTCTGAATGTTATACATACTACATAAAAAAACCTTGATTTTCAAGTTTAACTAGTAGAGTCACAAAATTTGGCTACATTCTTTGAAGTACCTAGTTACAAAAGAGCTAATTACAAAAAAGCGGAGATCCTTCACTTCTTATTGTTCAAGGACTGGAATTTCTGGGACTCTCAGAAATCCACTACTGCTCCCAGGGCCAAAGAAAATACTCCTATGCCAGTTTTAAAAATTCAATTTTAAAAATTCAATTTTGATGTTTAACATGACTGGATTAAAGAAGGAGTGTGTCTTCATGATGATGGCGTAAATGCAATGAAATCTTCTGCAGACTGGCACTGTTACCTCAATGAAGCATAAGAAAGGGTAGTCATAATCTCTCCAATGCTGTTACAATATGGCACTAAGACAATGAAGTCAGTGAATGGCTCAGTCTTTAAAGCCAGTAACTTGAAGTTGTACAATCGGTCCTCTTTCAGCAAGGGCCCTGCTGTTTAGCAACATACGTTTCCATCTTGGTTGACCTGCCATGAGGCCAAAGTTGTCTTCTGCCTAGTAGGTGCAGCAAGTTGCAGAGATTTTCCAAAGCTGTCTCTTTTGAAAGCTCTCCATTCCTGACCATTAAACTGTTACAGAATTGCATTCTGCCTTGTGATGCTGCTGTTATCTGGCAAACCATTTCAAAGATGCATACCTGTCAACAGCTCTCAAAGTCTTCCATTTACTGCCTGCTGTGCAACATGTTAGCTAATGGACTGCTATAGAAAACTCCAAGTACAAAAGAATTTAAAGACATCTTAAGTGGCTTTTGAAACATGCATTAAGGAAAATGACAAACCTATGCATCTGGGTAGCCAATGAACAAATATTTTGGCATTTGTACAAATTCATGTGCACAATAAACGGAGGCCTGTGATGTTACAAATGGTGATGAAACACACACAGAAGCCATTTACACTGATTCAAAGTTTCACTTAGCATGAGGAATTTTTGCTGAATGAGACCAAAGGCCTATCTATTCAGCATGCTGTCTCTAACAGTGGCCCCTTGGAAAAAGTCCCAAGGAGGACATACTAGAGCAGTGATGGCGAACCTTTTAGAGACCGAGTGCCCAAACTGCAACCCAAAACCCACTTATTTATAGCAAAGTGCCAACACAGCTAGAAGTCCACATGGGGCTAGGGGTTGCCAGGTCCCTCTTTGCCACCTGCGGGAGGTTTTTGGGGCGGAGCCTGAGGATGGTGGGGTTTTGGGGAGGGACTTCAATGCCATAGAGTCCAATTGCCAAAGTGGCCATTTTCTCCAGGTGAACTGAAATAGCAGATCTCCTGCTACTACCTGAAGGTTGGCAACCCTGCATGGGCGGCCAAGCGGGGGAAGGAAAGCAGCTGGAGCATAGCCCCCACCCCTTCAGTTTGGTTCTTTTTCCAACTGTTATCTTCATACAAATTTTAAAAGACTGTTATGCAGGGTGGGGGTTGATGGTGAGGACAGCCCTCTGCATGCACTCAGAGGCACCTTCGGTTGCATGAACGAGCAGAATGGAAACCCGAGCTAAGCAAAGGGCTTGGCTCCAGCACAAACGCCAGGCGGGCCCTTGTTCGGCCCCCACTGCCAACCCCCTGCCCTGCAGTCACCAACCAGCCCACCGCAGATGGCCGCCCAGGCATCCCACTCCCGGTCCAGCCCCGTCCCGGCTCCGCCTCTTCCAGTCCTCGGCAGAAGGCTTGTCGTCTTCACTTCCGGAGCGCGCAGCCGGTGACTGCAGAGAAGGCACTGGGAAGGAGCCTGGCACTTCTCGGAGGAGCCGGGAAGGCACTGCTGGTCCCCAGCCTCCTCAGCCGGGAGAACGAACTCAGGCAAACTCTGTGCTGGGGCGACGGCTCGTGTGCCTACAGAGAGGGCTCTGAGTGCCACCTCTGGCACTCGTGCCATAGGTTTGCCACCACTGTACTAGAGAAAGCCATTCCTTACAGTTTGTCTCTAGTATCTGACAATCAGAGGTATTCTGGCTCTGAACAACTGGGTTCCATCTGAACGACTGGGTTCTAATTTCTTTCTAGCTCTTATAGCTTAATTAAACATTAGTAGACCTGTCCTCCACTTTCCTTTATAAGTCCTCTTAAAACTATCTAAGCTTCTTGGCTATTCTTACATCTTGTGTCAATAAATCCCATGAGTTAATTATGCATTGCATGAAGAAATGCTACCTTTTATTTTCATTGAACCTACTGCCAATGGCAGCAAGTTGTAGAATTTTGAGAGAGAAACTTTTTCAGTTCATTCTCTTCACATTGAGAATATTTTCTCTATTCACTCTCTTCAAGTCCACATTAGTAATTGTATAAAGCTTTATTTTGCCCCCTGTTACGTTACCAGTTCCCCCCCCCCAAGCCACAACGTCCTAAGGCCTTCATTCTTTCTCCAGTGTTATGATGTTCAGGTGTGGCTACCTTTCCCAGTGCCTTCTGCAGAGAAGGCAGATGCAAAGAATTCATTTATCTTCTCTGCAACACACTTAGCTTCTCTATACTTGATACATTATGCAGCAAGGCAATTAGAGCCTGCATCAGCCACATGTGAATGACAGCAGAATGAAGGTTCTGAATCAAATACTGCTGAATGCAGATTGAAAAATAACAGAAGAAAAACACAAGAATCTCACTCTCTACAGCAAGGATCGCCAGTGGGCATTACTGGAATTTTGAGAACAGGTTGTAGGCACTACCACAAAATTGTTGCTGGAGGGCCAAGGTAAATCACAAGATGCTGGGAGATTCTAAGGCAAGTATCTTCCTTTGGTGGAGGTAGTTGTTTCTAAATGGGTGTTCCCTGAAGACAGAAAGGTTATGCCTCTTCTGAAGCACCCCCTACACCAATGAAGTGAAGGAAAGCCAGGATTGGCTCTTAGATCTGGGGATGAGAGACTTTGAGGAAGAAGCAAGTGGGTGCCAGAAAACATATCAGAGGATGCCATGGTGCCCATGGACAACACAGCGGGCATCACTGTTCTACAGCATAGTGGAGGTTAGAGAGGAAATGCTTAAGATCCAAATGGATCCACCCCAAACTGTTTTCCTTACCAGAGGTAAATTATGTGCTTCAAGATCTATTTACATTGGAGCTGAATGATATTTTCTCAATTTATTTGTTTCTTTACAAATGTTCTAATTGTCAGTCTTCGAGAGTTCATTTTTTGAAGTTTGCTTTCGTAATTTTAGTAACATTCATTTTCAATTACATTTAATTTGCATTAGCAAATTTGGCTACAAAGATAGCAGTTTGGTTTTTTGTGCATGGAGATAGGATATGTTGTCACTTGCCAGACAGTTTGCTTGGTGGAGCAGCTATTTCAGCCAGACAGTTTGCTTGGTGGAGCAGCTATTTCAGCACCAAGGGAATTGGCCTATGATGTGTTATCATCAGTGCTGTTAACCGTCCACCTAAAGCCATGTGAAAGGAACATCCAGAGAATTATAGTTGGATATCACTAATATGTTGATGACATGCAGTTCTATGGTTTTCTATCCAAGCATCTGGAAGCAATGGGCCTGTGGGTTGAAGATGAATCCAGACAAGATGGAGGTGATGCTGCTGGTTAATCCTAATGCTCTTGAAGGAGCAGGAGCAAGTTTAGATCCTTGTGGTTTTCCTGTATCTTTCTTTGTTCATTGGAAAACAAGCAGGAAGAGATGCCAGAAATGCCTTTCATCAGCTGCACCTGTTGTGCAGATGCCAATCCTTTTGGGAGTAAAGAGCTCTTGCCATGCATACAAAGGAATTTGTAACCCTCAAGGATATCAATATGCTTTACATGGGACTGCTGTAGAAGATGGTTTGGAAGCCACATCTGATGCAGAATGCCACAGCCTGCCTACTCATAAATAGGGGAGAAGGTATTCAAATAATTTTGTGGCAGCCTACCTAGGTTGCCTCTGAATCCCGGTTCCAAGCTCAGTTCAAGATGCTGGTGCTGGAAGGCCTGGAACTAAATTTCTGTAGAGTCTGCCCCTCTGTATATGTCCTCCCACTGCTGGTTGAGCTCTTTGGACTGCGGCCAGCTTCAATTATTATTATTATATGCAATAACATAATGAATAATGTCCATGGCACCTGCCATGAGGCTCTGGAATGACCACCCCATGAAAGATGAGAAAAGCCTATCCCCTGTGGCCTTCCCAAAAGGTGCCTATTATAGGTGGCTTTGGGGCTTACTTTGGATAATTTTTAAACTTCTGAAGGTGTATCTTTATTTCTTGTCTTAGAATAATTTTGTTGCATTTTTGTGTAAACCACCTTGAGCTTTGGAAGACAAGGCAGCATATAAATATTTTTAAACAACAAAGAAATCCAAAGGTGCATAAATCTATGTCCACAAATGTCAATGGGGACATACAAAGAACTCTGGATTTGCTTTCATGCCATCCTAGTGAATAGAGTTTGAAATTTGCTGGGAATATTCTATTCAAGTTTTATTGCAGTCACTGAGGGCATTTCATTCAGTGTCTTGTTTGCTACAAAGGAGAAACTTCATATAACTGGAGGTTTTTTATTAGCACTATTTCTTCCAAACCAATCTTGTCCATGCTGTTTAATTTTGTCCTACAGTGGGCAAACAGGAAGATAGAAAAAGGAAGGAGAAAAATATAGGCAAGGATCTAATTAATGCTACAGGCCCAAGGCAGGTTTGCATTTGTGTTTCTCAATCAACAGCTCCCCCAAGCTACATACCAACAAACTTTTGAAACAATGGGGATTTTTTCAAAAAGCAGTTTGTCATATGTCATGGAGGCCTTCTGTTCAATGGGGGGGGGGAGTGTTATGGATCCCATTTGGCATATCCAATTTCTTCTGTGTACATGGTATCTCTTTGGGTCTGGCCATAATTTAACACTCTAAACACTGACAAGTGTAAAATATTGTCGAAGGCTTTCACGGTCAGAGTTCATTGGTTCTTGTAGGTTATCTGGGCTGTGTGACCGTGGTCTTGGTATTTTCTTTCCAGACGTTTTGCCAGCAGCTGTGGCAGGCATCTTCAGAGGAGTAACACTGAAGGAGACACTGTCCTTCAGTGTTACTCCTCTGAAGATGCCTGCCACAGCTGCTGGCGAAACGTCAGGAAAGAAAATACCAAGACCACGGTCACACAGCCCGGATAACCTACAAGAACCACTGACAAGTGTATTTCCCCCCTATAAATGAACCTAGAAAATTTAGTCTGATTTGTGCCTTGAGGTGCTAAGACCCTATAGTAAGACCATATTGTCAAGTGGGGGTGGCAGTGATATGTTAAAGATTTTTATTTTATCTTACAAGATGGCAGGGTATAGAAGATTAAAATGCACAGGATACATTGGTCTTGTCACCTCCAATTCAGCCTAATTATTAATATGCTATGTGGACAGCAATGCTTTATTAATTGTATCAGTAGCCAGTGATCAATGTGACAAGTCAAGTAAAAGAGCACTGTTATTCATCAGAGTTGTCAAAGGATAATTGTCCTCATATGCATTAGAATAAGACTGAGCAAGAAGCAGAATGAATGTGTTCCTCTTATCCCATTTAGGTTGAGCTCTGTAGGTGTCAACACAATTAAAATTAGGAAGGGTACCATGCAATATATAAAAATTCATATCCCCCTATTCAGTTATGAAAGTGGAAAGTAATAGAGTGGTTTGCCATATTCCAGAATGTACCTTTCAAAGAGGCTTTAAGTTCTTTCAACCGATATATTGTTCGTTGGAAATTATACTGGGGTAGAAACACAATACAAAAAGAAATAACAAACAAAGAGGGAAAACCTCTAGACATTTTGCTGAAATATATAATTTAAAGCCTACCTTGATGGAAAGAGCAAAGTACTGCATGCAACATTACCATTAAACAATCTGCTGTGACTAGGGCTGTCAATTCGGTTCGGCCCGAACTGAAAATCAGCCGAATTTCCCTTGATTCGGCAGTTTTTAGTTCGGGAGGAACCGAACTCAAAACTGGGGGGCAACCGGGGGGGCCGAATTCAGCGAGTTCGGGAGTTCGCGAATAAATTCGGCCAATTCGGGGTCGTCAGTGAGCAGCATAACCTTCAGTAAGCAGCATTCTCCTCCCCCGGCCAATCGGTGGCCAAGCTGGGTCTTCTTCTGGCCAATCAGTCAGGATTGAGTACTGGAGGAATCAGCTGATGTGCGGCCGGCCGGGGAAAGAGAGAGAGAGAGGGAAATCCTCATGTGTGTGTGAGGGGGTGCTTGTGCACATTCGCTCCTTTCCGTGGCTGCAGGGGGCGCATTTTTTGGGGTACTGACCCCAAACTTTCAGGGGATATTCAGAAAGGG
Organism: Euleptes europaea; assembly: GCF_029931775.1. Taxonomy (NCBI): domain Eukaryota; kingdom Metazoa; phylum Chordata; class Lepidosauria; order Squamata; family Sphaerodactylidae; genus Euleptes; species Euleptes europaea. The sequence continues at coordinate 50,588,118 of NC_079316.1, forward strand.
TTTTTTAAGAGACCACCCAAGTTTTGTAAACATTGGGTCAGGGGGTCCCGAGATATGGGTTCCCCCCCTTTTTCTTTCCATGGCTGCAGAGGGTGCATTTTTGGGTGTGCCGACCCCAAACTTTCAGCGGAGCATCAGACTAGGCTTCTTAAGATACCCCCCAAGTTTTGTAAACATTGGGTCAGGGCCCCCCGAGATATGGGCTCCACCCCTTTTTCCTCTCCCCCCTTTTCCATTTTCGTGGCTGCAGGGGGCGCTTTTTTGGGGGTGCAGCCGCCAAACTTTTGTCATAGCTTCAGAGAATCCCTCTTAAGAGACCACCCAAGTTTTGTAAAGATGGGTTCAGTGGGGGCTGAAATATTGGCTCCCCCCTTTTCTCTTTCCATGGCTGCAGGGGGCGCATTTTTGGGTGTGCCGACCCCAGACTTTCAGCGGAGCTTCAGTCAAGGCTTTTTAAGATACCACCCAAGTTTTGTAAACATTGGGTCAGGGCCCCCCGAGATATGGGCTTTCCCCTTTTCCCTATTGGGATGAATGGATCACCCTCGAGAGATGCATACGTATGGATCTTATATTGGATACAAATGGAATCATATTGGATTACCCAGCCCCTCCTGCTGGAACAGAAGACAGCCACAGTAAGACCCCTTTGGGGGCTTTAATCTATATTTTTTCTTTTCTGTGTGTGTGTGGGGGGGGGGAAAGCAGAGTCTGTGTGTGTGTGTGGGGAGGGAGCAGTTTCTGTGGGTGGGGGGGGAAGCCAAAGGGGGCTTTTGCCGGTTCTGCCTGGGGTGTGTGTTCCCCCTTCAGTCTCTCTCTCCCTGGTTTGAGGGGGGGGGCTTCGTTTTTATTCTTCAGGTTTTTCCTCATTCATAAGATCAGTTAGGTTATTTTGATGCTTGCTCAAAACTGGTTTTCAAATGGTGACTTAAAGAATGCATCTGCCTGGTCCCAAGTCCAATGCAAAAGGAGAAATTCCACCCCCTCCTGCTCATTATGCATAGCTAGCTGCCTCTGTCCCTTTCCATGGTATGCAAACTCCCAGGCATCAGGTGTTGCTATGCACTGTTGCAAAGGTGTTGCATTGCGTACTTGTGTTGCTTTGCAGTTGTATTATTTTGCAAAATTCTTCACACCTGCCCCGCCCTTTGCATATTTGCAAAGGGGTTGCTCTGCAGTTGTGTTGCTTTGCAAAGTTCTTAGCACCTGCCCCGCCCTTTGCATGTTTGCAAAGGGGTTGCTCTGCCGTTGTGTTGCTTTGCAAAGTTCTTAGCACCTGCCCCGCCCTTGCTCTCATCAGCTGTTTGTCGGGCCGGGAGCTTTGTGCGTGGGCGGCAAGCTCTGCAGAGTGATACACATTAAGGGTGGGGGGGACCCCTTTCAGGGCCCATATCTCAGCCCCCCCGACCCAATCTTTACAAAACTTGGGGAGTCTTTCAATATACGTCTTTTGAAGCTCTGCTGAAAGTTTGGGACCTCTAAGCCCAAAAATGCCCCCCCCCAGAGCCGCGGAAAGGCGCGGTTGTGTTTTTAATGGCTTTATTCGGCCGAATTTTTTTTCCGAACTTTGAATTCCCGCCGAATTGAACGGATCCGAAGTGGGGGAGTTCGGACTTCGGCACATACCGAACCCACAAGGGCCAAATTCGGCCGAATCCGAACTGTACCGAATTTTTTTTTTGACAGCCCTAGCTGTGACATTCTTTGAGCCACTGCAAAACAAACAAACAAACAAACAAACGCCAGATTCTTCATTGCAGTGACAGAACCACATTGGTGGATACGCTGACTTTCAGCTTTTCGATGTGTTTGTGTGCATGGGGGGTGGGTCAATACAAGCCCAGGTCCAGGATGTACTGGAGCGTACAGGAAATGATCATCTTTTCCAGTATGCCCAACAGTTTCCTCTGCAGGCAGTGTTTTGTGGTGTTTAGAATGTCAGGGTTCAAATAGTTGACACGGAGTCAGTTGCAGTCACTTTCTCTCAGCCTAACTTGCCTCACGGGCTGTGGATTGTATAAAACGGTGGAGGGAAGAATGATGTGTAAGGCAGGGCATGCATGCTACCCTGAGCTCCTGAGAGGCAGAGAATGGTAAAAATGTTAGATAGCTCTACATACAGTGTCTTCTAAGAGAACTGCGCATAGGTTTTGACCTCTAGGTTTTCCTCTTGACCTCTAGGTTTTCCTCTTTGCCTCTCAGTTCTCTTCCTCCCTTCCCCTCTTTTTGTTGTGCCCTTAGTGCAGTCTGAAAGGATTCTGAAATGAGGGTTTTCAGCCCTTAGCTGGCAACTGGTGGGAGGCTCAGAGGGGCAGAGACATGCGAAGTTGTGTCAATCTGAAACATAATTTCTGGCTGAGAAACCAGAAGTGACATCACCACGTTGTGCAAAAGAGATCCCCACAATCTCTATGTTTTTTCCTATACAGATCATGAGGATTCCTACAGCATCCCACAAAGCCATTCCCCTACCCCACCCCCTACTGTTCACTGCACACCAACAAGTGGACAGAGCACACCAGCAGAGATTTCTCCATTAATAGCTGGCAGCTTGCATCCCTACCCTGAAACCCAAATGTGTGTGATTAGCTAAGGCGAATACTAGATATGATATAATATTATCACTGAAATGAGAGTATTAAAATTATTTTCAATTTAGTGTCCCAGATGTTCAAAAATGCAGTCTCAAAACTTTTAACATCAAAGTATTACAGTTTTTTAAAGTCCTCTTTTACAAAGAAATTGGCAATGTGATGATTATGCTCATCATTTGTGTACGGTTATGTGATGGGGAATATGTAATGGACAGCATCACATATCCAAGTCCAGAAACAGTGTCATGTGTAATACTTGAAAGTCAGGGCACTCAGTAATAGAGGGTGACCTAATATTAAGAGATGTTATTCACAATCCAAGGCGCAGTTAAATCTACTGAGAAGTTTACAGTGCAGTCTTAAATAGAGTCATGTGTTTATAAGCCTATTATCTTCAAACTCAAAGCAGCTTACAATAAATAAAAATACAATCAAATACAATAAAATAAATAAGATTTAAATATGCAAAAAAGATTACTAGATGGTCCAGAATCCAATGGGTCAGTTGTCTAAGGCCACAGGGCATGAGTCATAGGTTAATAACCAAGGGCCAGGAGCCCTTTGGCTCACACCCAATGGCTCATAGCTCCTGTTCATGCCTGAGACAAGAAGAGTAAACAAAGGCACAGGGAAGATGTTGCAGCTGGTCATGGTGTTCCAACCAATCTGCCCTCCTCGCTCACTGTTGGTTTGGCCACATCTTTCATTCATGCTCACAGACAAATCTAGGAATAACAGTGGGTTTAGGGTTGCCAGGTCCCTCTTTGCCACTGGAAGGTTGTTTTGGGGGCGGAACCTGAGGAGGGCAGAGTTTGGGGAGGGACTTCAATGCCATAGAGTCCAATTGCCAAAGCAGCCATTTTCTCCAGGTGAACTGGTCTCAATTGGCTGGAGATCAGTTGTACTAACAGGAGATCTCCAGCTAGCACCTGGAGATTGGCAACCCATCTGACCACTCAGCTCAGCTAATGGTGAATGTTCCTTCACCAGGGGCAGCCTCTTGAATCCAGAGTGGCTTCTTGTGCCAGAGGAATGTGCTGCTGTTAGCAGAGTGGTAGAATACAGACCTGTGTATTTACAAGCCATTTTTACTATATATTTTATTCACCCCTTATTTTTATCCCATTTATATTTTCTATGGCTTTAAAAAAGAAAATTATCAAACAGATGTGCTTTAGAAATGCCATCCCATGTGAAAAATTTCCAGGGAATAGACAAAGCTAACCTCTAGAGTTCTGGAGTGTTCATTTATCATGCTGCAGAACAATGAGATTTCATGAACAGTCTCCAGGGCAATCTGTCTAATACATTTCAATGTGTACTAAATTCACTAAATGATGAACAGACCGATCGGCTAGGCATACTATCGGATAAAGTAAGATTTCTCTGTAAACTGTTTCATAAGTTTGCAAGCGTGGAAGCCCATTTGGAAAGAAAGTTGCAACTATTTCAAAGTTAGGTTCATTAAATAGAGATGTAAGAGAGGCAGGCTCATTTAGAAAAGTAAATGGTCCAATTTTGTTTCTTCTATATTTCTGTATATTTTTGTCAACAAATTGTGGTCCTGTTTTTCACTGTTGGTTTTGTAGATTTGTTTATATTTATATATTCCTTGTTTATCAGCAATTTATACAAAATGTATATATACAATATACATTATTTTTATGCATAATGTATAAGGATAGTTTATTGATGCATGCATTATATTGGAAAGTGAGTACATTCTATGGAACAAATTAAGTCTGAGGACACGATGATGGGAAAATGAATAATTATGGTTTTGATTTAAACGCAAAGGAGAAGCAAAATAAAAAAGAGGATTTTCAGGTCAGGGCAGCAAGGATGAGAAGTTCAGTTAAACCAAATTTGGGAGTGAATCTGCGCTTAAGTCACTCCTGATCCATCATAGTTCTAAGAACTATCAGTTTAAATTATCTTCTGAAAAAAATTCAGAAGGATCTCTAACTCAAAATCACACCCAAAATGTGTTTTGTTTAAACCATGGTTTGTGCAACAATTCACAAACCTCGGGTTGGGAAATACCTGAAGATTTGAGGGTGGAGCCTGGGAGAGTGAGATTTAAGGAGGGGAGGGAGTTTGGTAGGGTATAATGCCATGCAGTCCAACTTCCAAAGCAGCCATTTCCTCCAAGAGAAGTAGAAGAACTGTTTTAAATAAATAAATAATAAATAAATGAGTGAATTATGTAGTCTGGAGATCAGTTACAATTTCAAGAGATATCCAGCCCCCACCTGGAGGTTGGCTACCCTAGTCTCCCATATGTTAGTAACAAATATTGGTTTTAATGTTTGCTTGAAAGGAGCCCCGTGGCACAGAGTACTGCAGTCAAAGCTCTGCTCACGACCTGAGTTCAATCCCAATGTTAGTTGGTTTCAGATAGCCGGCTCAAGGTTGACTCAGCCTTCCATCCTTCTGAGGTCGGTAAAATGAGTACCCAGCTTGCTAGGGGTAAAGGGAAGATGACTGGGGAAGGCACTGGCAATCCACCCGGTAAATATAGTCTGCCTAGTAAATGTCGGGATGTGACATCACCCCATGGATCAGTAATGACCACATGCTTGCACAGGGTACTACCTTTACCGGCAGATGCTTGAAAACCCACCAGTTCAGCTCAGGTCCTTTGTTACTGGTATGAACATGGAGTAAATATTTCAATGGACTTTTGATCTGTGCATCAATCAACCTGGTCAAAACAGTTTGACAGGTTGCTTTACCATATTCCTTCTTAACAGTGCATTTCAGGGCAATCAGTTTTTCATGCATGATAGCCCAGTTGAGTTCGATTCTCTGTCCTTCAGTGGGGGGCTTTTATCAGTCTTAAAAAAAAGTCAGCCTATTGTCATTATATACTTACCAGATTTGCAATAAAAAGGGCTAGATTTTTTTTTGTAATAAAAGCTGGAAATTTAGAGAAGCCGGTAGATGATGGCAATCAATCGTTAGAACTTTAGTTTGCATTAGTACAATATAGGGTTGCCAACCTCCAGGTACTAGCTGGAGATCTCCTGCCATTACAATTGATCTCTAGGTGCCAGAAATCAGTTCACCTGGATAAAATGGCCACTTTGGAAGGTAGCCTCTATGGCATTATACTACATTAAACTCCCTCCCCTCCCCACACCCCACTTTGTCCAGGCTCCACCCCCAAAATCTCCAGGTATTTCCCAACCCGGAACTGGCAACCCTAGTACAATAACAATAACTGATTAATGAACAATGCCCTCTGGTGCAGCCACAGATGGTTAAATTTAATATATTATATAAATCACTCATAAATACACACTTAAAAAAATCTTGACATTAACATATTTAAGTAAGCCACGCAACATTAATGGCTGCCGATCCATTTGATCTGCAGTGTTTTGGTGTTTGGGGAAAACAACGATGCAAAGTTGTTCAGCAGGCATTTGAATTGTTTGGTGTGACTGGAACAAACTCTGACTAAACAGACAAAACAAACAAAATTTGCAGCATCTCAGTCTGTTTCTTACCTCCTGGCTGCTTCACAGCAGGGATGACATCTTTCTTATATTGTCAACTTTGTGACCAGGTATATAGCAGGGCCATTACCATCAAACTGTGGTTGTAAACTGAGACATAACAAACTACAATTAGTACAAATTGTGACAAACCAATTATCTGAAATATCATTTGGTGCCAAACAGAAAATCCTAGTTTGTTGGACTGTCTACATTCAGACATTGCTGCTAACTGGAATTTTATAAACCACAGATTAATGTGGTATCTGAATACAACCACAGTATTGTGACATAACGTTTTAAAATCAGAACTGGATTTTACTATTATTATTTTTAAAAACCACTTATTCTTATTTAAATACACGTTCTGCATTTAATAGCATGTGCTATTTTGGTGGGTGGGGGGAGAAACTTGCCTTACAGGTATAAAGGTTAGATGTGTTTGTTCTTAAGCAATATGGTTAGGGTATGTTCTGAGCAAAATGGTGAGGGAGGGAGAAAAGAGCTATTTCTTTGGCAGCTTATTTGTTCATAAATCTTTTTTCTATTAAGCAGAAAGCAGAGAAATCTTCAGAACCATAATTATTTGCCTTTGCCTGAAAACAGGGAATGCACAAAGTGTACGTTAGACATTTTTGAACCCCTGCAAAACATCAGAAGAGATTCAGAATGAGCTCCGGGGCAAACTGCAAGATGCAACATTTAGAAGAATTTAAACCTCTGAGCTACACGGACTTTGCTTCTGTACTCTGATCTGCTGTGGAAGGTCAAAGCCCTGAGAATCACAGCTATGCTTTGCACTCATTCCATTCCTGGCAGGTCACAGATATTTCACTTTGGAATATCGTGCCTGACGATTACAGGGCTTGACAATATGTGACCTTCAAACTCACTTCGGAAATATGGACTTTTAATAGCCTTTTTCATTACTAGGACAGGGATAACTTGGATAGGCTGCTAGTCTATCACTAGGAGTGAATGGTTTGGTCAGGGTATCTCGGAACTTATTTCTGTCTATGACCTAAACAGCACAATGTAAAAGAGGAGAGCCATTTATACCTGCCTGATTTCCCTGCTCCCTTCCCTAGAAAACATTTCATTTAGCAAAAAGTATTCTACATGTGCTGTGTGAAAAAAAGAGCTGTTAATAAGATGTGCTGATACGTTATCTGCTGAGAAGAAGAATCTGATACCCTGACAGGCATCAGCAGGGCCACTAGTAAGTCTACAGAGTACTAAAAAGGAGATCACAGCATGATTTAAAAATCTATGGAGGCCAAGAACTATGATTTGACATGTGTCTCATTACATATATCGTAGAAAGAGACACTGGAGGTACTGTAACTACTAGAAAAAGGGCTATTAAAAGTCAATTCCACCCTGGTTTCCAGGTTCAAATTGTCAGGCCTTTGCCTTTTTTGCTGGAGCAAAGGCTCTTGACATGAGTCAGGCCAGGTTCTGGCCACACGTCAAGTCCTTGGTTCTCATGCCTATGAACGTCTGTGTACAGTTTCGCTCATTCTGTTTTCTGCAGCTGTGGTAATGTTTAGTCTGTCTTCCTGGGAACCGCTTATCTCGAGGTTGCCTAGCAATGTTTACCTTTTCAGTTATCCAGGACACACCACCAGAACTCCTTGGCTTTATAGAAAACAGTGTTGTTTAATTTACAGTGCACAGATACAAAAAGACAAACCGTCACGTACACTTCTCTCCACCAAATTTCCCAACACAGAGTTATAATCATACAGACGTATATACATTCCAGCACCAGAAACCAATTAGGCCACCTGTAGACCTGGCCACAGTATTGCATCAGCTTTACTGCCTTAATCTGGTTTGCTGCAGTTCACTCTGGGACCTCAAGGCACTTGCAGCCTCTTGCATCAGCTAGATGTCCCAGATCTGACAGCTACCTGTCAGCTGTCTCTGTCAAATCTATTATGGCCAACTTGTAACTCTGACAGTAACCTGCCTGTGTTCCCCATTACTAGCCTCACCTGCCTGTAGTCAGTCAGTCCTTTAATCTGTCTTTTGTTCCTAATAAAGTATTACTGCTTCAGAGCTACCTGCCTGGATGAGTTTGCTTATGAGATGCTAGGGACAGACGCCTGAAACCAACACAAATAGAATGTGTTTAGCTACTTCTGTTCCTTATTGTTTAGTTCATTTCCCATCCAATAAATCTGACAGGAGAGCAGTACAGCAAAGGGTTGAGAGAAGGCATGGATACTTTATAACTGGAACATTAGACTATATCTCATCTTCACATTCAAGTACTAGTCTACAAGTGTTCATGTTCACAACCATTTTTAAAACCTATTGGGGTATTCAATTTGCATCTTAAAATCTCACCTTAAACAATGGGGTTTGGTTATGAAATACAGCTACTTTAGATTCTCCTTTTCCCCCTAGTTGATTTTGAATGAAATTGCTTCTGTTGATATAAATGTGTGGAAAATGGGTAGGGTGAAGCGATTCTTTTCTTTTTCCTTTCAGCAAAAAAGTGTTATATCTATTATTTAAATTCTTCAATGTATTGCACCGTTGAACAATGGTTAGAGACTGAGACTTAAGCTATGGTAAACCTGGACTCAACCATGGAATTCACCGGGCAGCCTTGACCAAATCCCTTTCTTTCAGTCCAACTTACCTTATAGGATTCTTGTGAGACGAAAGGCCACTCTGACCGCCTTTGAAAAAGATTGGGAAGCATACTTAATAAACAGATTAATTCCCCCAGAAGTGCATAAACTCTTTGCACTTTCTTAAAGGAGACTATGAACTATAAATAGTAAACAAAATACATACTAAATTTATGTTTATTGGTCATGTAAACACTAGCATGAATATTACAGTAGAGTAATAGGACCATGTATTTATTCATGGTGTCAGTTAAATGATGACCATTAGGGCTGCCCTGAATATTCTCCAATTCTTATTTTGAGGTTTAAAAAATTGCAATTTCAAGGATGGAGTAATAATTCCTACCCGAATACTATGTACAAATATTTATCTTTTTATCTTATTCAGTGCAAGTGATTTCTTCACTGCTCCTGCAATGACATTCCCTCCCCCTACAATTGGGTCAGTGAGTATTTTTTCTTCCTGGCTTAGCTACATGGCTTAGTGAATGAATGAAATAAGATCTACTGAGAGAGGGAGCAAGAACAGGCACTGTAAACAAGCTAGCATTTTGTAGAGCAATACCACAAAAAATGCTTAAAAGTATGTGATTGTGTGTGTGTGTGTGTGTGTAGGTACTTTTCATTGTGACAGAAAATGTCCCCTCATGAGTAATTCAGGATCAGCCCCAGTAATAAACACTTTTATTCATTTAACAATTTTTGTGCGTGTCTAAATACATGTTCCTGTTGAACAAGAAAGGAAGATGAGAATTATTTGCCTAACATCCTCAGAGTGTTTATCAAGGGACTGGCAAGCCCTAACCTCCAAATATCCAGTTCAGTGTATCCATTTTAACCCTGTCCATCCTCCAAAGAGCATAGGGCAGCATACATGGATCTCCCCTCTTTTACTTTATCCTCACAACAATTGTGTGAGACAGGTTAGGGAGGGGGAGAGGGAGAGAGAGAGACAGAGACACTAGTCCAAGGCATCCAGTGAGCTTCCACTGCTGAGTTGGGATTTGATCCCACGTTCTCTCCAGTCCTATGGCCAAACTACCATTTGGGTGTTTAATGAGCTGGATTTCCTGGACCCAACTTTGATTCCTTGCAGCCACCCAGCAGCTGTGGGGAATGTTTTTTAAAAAATAAAAATAAAGGAGAGCCCAAATGGGCTCAGAATACCCTTCCTCCTCCTCCTGTCTTTCCACCCGAGCCATGGAAACTCGTTCTCCTTTAACGGTACAGCTCCTAGCCAATAGGATGTGAGCTAACCACACTGAACTTCTGGGCAGAATTTTTAAAATTATTTTATTTTATATAATTCATTTAATCGTATACATGTTCTTTAAATTCTCCTTGTGTCTCTTAAATTGAAATAGACCCAAAATAAATGTCACTACTGGAACTGCGATAGCTGGATCACAACCACCCAACAGAAATGGTTAATTAGCTATAGGCATGTCTATATCATGAACTAATAGATTGATCATCTGTGTTCTTAAGTGCTTATATCTTCTACAATAAAATAAGACATGTTCCATCGTTTCAATAGAACCAGTTCCACATCCACATAGACCAGCGGTGTTGAACTCAATTATTAAGAGGACCAGATATGACACACATATCACTTGGTCGGGCTGGGCCGTGTCTCACCAGCCCCGATTGAGAGAGGGGTGGGCGGCTGCCTTGTGGGCCAGATAAGAGCTCTCAGGGGGCCAGATCTGGCCCTCCGGCCTTATGTTTGACACCCCTGACATAGATGCTCAGAGTAGGGCTTGGCATAGATTTTAAGGAAGTTAACAAGTTTGCTTCAGAGAGGTGATATGGGAATATGAGATGTGTGGAATCACAAGGCTGTCTACAGCATTTGTTTAAATCACTGGAAGTCATTCCACTTACTTCATTATGAGGATATGTAATAGATATGTGTCTGTACTCTCAAGTGGAACTTCTTAACAGACCTTTGCTGACAGGCTGTGAAAAATATGAAACTGAAGTTCCATTAAGTCCACAACTTCAAAGGAAAACAGAACTGTTGTTTGAGCCTTCACACAAAGCAGAATGTATTTTATTTATTCCTGCAAGATGTGGACATTGTTGTAAGTCACTGAGAGACTATGCTCTGATATTTGTTGAGAGTACAAGACACAAAGTTTTGTGCCTCCTGTGAGCCCATACTGTCAATGTATTTGTTGACATATATAACCCACAAGACTGAGAGATCCTCACTTAGTGTGTCAAAATCATGAATTAGAGGCAGGGTTTTTTTAAAAAAGAATGATCACTGAACAGAAGAAACTGGAGGAGCTGCAGAACAGTGGTTTTTAGAAGACAGGTTCAGACAGTTGTTCAGTTTATTTAATTTAAACTTATTTCATATAAATTTTCAAATGATACATAGGGGCCCCTTCAAGAACACCCAGAAATCTGTTTTTTTTTTGGGGGGGGGATCCCGTTACATTTGTGCAAACCAGTCTTATTTATTTATGAAACATATTTATATGCTTCTTGTTTGCAACATGCACCTGGGACAGTTTACAACTTAGCAAAAATACAATTTATATATTTTTTAGAAAATTGATGCAAAAATAGTGGCCTCTTTATGCTTATGGAACAATGGCAAATTCTTCGTGAGGAGTCTGGCCAAATTCAGCACACACACACACACACACACACATTCAAAGCAATTGACTGGCAGAGTTTGCCCCACAAATGTCTGCCAGACCCAGGAGATGTTTCAGTCCCACTGCCTTACAGTGAGTAGCATCCCGCTGCAGGAAATACAATTCAGTGGACTCTGTCCTTTCTCTTTTGCTGCCCTTTTCATCTGGAACTGCTTCTCAGAACATTTGTTTCCTTCCAAACCCTCTTCAAAATTCACCTTACTTATGAAAGCTTTGGCACAATACCTTGGTCCCCCTACTGAAACTAAGGCTGCATTCCGGGGGGGGGGTCCACTTAGGAGCCGGCATGACCCCATGCCAGTGTAGATGCCACTTTATCACGGGATAAAGTGGCAAACACGCCAGCGTGGGGGCAAACACACTGGCATCGAGGAGGCACAGAGCTCCGATGGCCCCTGCCACCAGTGCAGCCTCTTTGGGAACTCAATCCTGGAAGAGTAGGCCTGCACCGGCATTCCCAGGGCGTTCCCAGGGGCAGAGCTGCCTTTGGGCAGCTTCCTAACCCCTTTCGCCCAGGGAACACTCCCTTGAGCTGCGGGAGGGCTACGCCACCTTTTTGGTGGCGCAGCCTCAGTGTTTTCAATGGGGCATTTCCCCCCATTTTTCATTTTTTAAAAACCTCCCCCCCCCCTCCATGACATCCAGGAAGCCTCGGAGGTGGTGGCACGGCTCCGCCACTGCTACGGACCTATCCCCCCTTTAGAAATGGGCTGCCCATCTATATATGAGTAACTAGAATAAACACATCTTCTAGGGTTGTCAACCTCCAGGAGATCTCCTGCTATTACAACTGATCTCCATCCAATAGAGATCAGTTCACCTGGAGAAAATGGCCACTTTGGCAATTGGACTAGTAGCTTATCGTACACCTTCGTGTAAGGGGGACCTGTCATTTTTTGCAGACTTGTATTTGTACAGTGGGAGTTCCTTATAGGAACTATGAAAGCCTTCTCTCTCTCTCTCTCTCTCTCTCTCTCTCTCTCTCTCTCTCTCTCTCTCTCTCTCTCTCTCTCTCTCTCTCTCTCTCTCTCTCTCTCTCTCTCTCTCTCTCTCTCTCCAGTCTCTGCCTCTAATTTAACATAACTGGTCAGACTGGTTTGCCAGTCTGCTGCTGCTAAAGGGGCTGATCTGCATTTTTCAGAACTTGGCTGGAAAAGCAGGAAAAAAACTCCCTGCCGTTTTCCCCTTCATCCTCTCTCTCTCTCTCTCTCTCTCTCTCTCTCTCTCTCTCTCTCTCTCTCTCTCTCTCTCTCTCTCTCTCTCTCTCTCTCTCTCCTCTCCCCTCTCTGTGTGAGATGCTGTAAAAAGACTTCACCCCCCCCCTCTTGCCTGCCCACAGCAGCTGTAGAAAAGGGGGAAAGGGAGGCTGCTACACACATTAATGATTTAGCAGTCTGCAGCGTGCCTGCCTGCCTGCTTCTCTGTCTTGGGGCTGGTGAGGGGCAAACAGGAATAGGCTGGCTCTCCCTACAGCCTATTGTTACACATAAGCTAGACTGCACAGCCTGTAGCCTGCCTGTGTGACTAGAGTGGGGTCTGGGGGCTTCTCTGTCTCTGGAGCTCTGTAAGCTTTTTGCCCTCATGGCTAAAAACAACTCTTTTTTCTAATGTGGGGAAGGGGAGAGGGTTTCAAAGCAGAGCTTTAGCAGGGTATTCTAAGGGGGATAGCCAGAGAAGATGGCACGATTTAAAAAGCACTCTGGCTCTCTCTGGGGCTGAAAAAATGGCAAGCAGGTTGGGCATAGAAAAAAAAGGGTTGCTTTTAAAAAACCAGGACTTTAGGTTGCCTATTCTGTAAGGGAGGCTCTGAAACACGCTATTGCATAAAGCATCCGCTCTCCATAGTCAAAAAATCCCACTTGTTTGGGGGAAACTCCAGCCATCTCCAGTCAGGATACTGGCATGCTAAGCACCGGCTCTTGAACCCTCCGCAGACCACGTTATGAACTGCGTTCTAAAAAAAAAAATACACCGGGAATCACACGCCCACCCCTGCCTGTCAGCAGCTGGAACCCACCATCCCCCACACGCTGCCCCCCCACGGTCTCCCACTGTACAAATACAATCCTGCAAAAAATGACAGGTCCCCCTTACAAGGTGTACTATAAACTACTGGACTCTATGGCATTGAAGTCCCTCTCCTTCGAAAACCCCACCCTCCTCAGGCTCCACCCCAAAAATCTCCCGCCAGTTGCGAAAAGGGACCTGGCAACCTTATCTTCTTCCCTGCTTATCATCATTTCCCCTGCCTCCTTTTGTTTTCTTCCCCATCGCAAAACTCTAAGCTACTCAGGGCAGGGATCAGTCCACATGTCCTCTGTGAAGCAACATAGTCATTGATGGTGCCATGCAAATAAGTTTATGAATGATAACTATCCCTTCTTGGTCTCTACCCAAAGGTTAACCACCAAGAGGAGACTGTGGCGTAGCTCTGACAATGCAAATGAGGTGGAAAACTTGTGTCTGAGCTGTGCCACTTCAGATTATGTGTGGTGGCTCACTGAAATCTCTACACATAAACACAAATCCGTATCGATGAGAAGACTGTGCAGGGAATTTTGTATGTGAGTAGTAGTATTCCTCTGTATGACGCCTGGCTTAAAGATGACTCAAGCAAATGGGGGAAAATTAAATGTTTGTGGTGAGCGAACAATGTAATAATTGTTTATGTTCTGAGAAACACAAAGTTCTACTTCTTATAACATCCAAAACAACCGTGTGCATCACTATTTTATCCAGTAAAAATGCATCCCTGAGAAGTTAGGCTTCCCCGGTGCTTGATGCTACAGGTTTTGTTTTTATGTCCTAACTGTTCTCCTTGGATACTATGATTTCATACTATTGGGTTCTTTCTTCCATCTGCCCCCCCCCCGGGTGGCTTTTATTGCACGTGAAATGAAAGCATTTCCTCTATTTGAGATGCAGGACCATTAGGTGCACCTAGATGATTGCCTAGGGCAGGAGTCTCAAAACTGTGGCTCCAGAGCCGCATGCGGCTCTTTGGCCCGTTGAGTGCAGCTCTCCGAACTTGGTTCAGAGCCCCTGCTCTTGCGCCTGCTCTCGCTGGCAGCCGGGCTGTGGAGCCGGCATGCCTGAGAGAGAGAGAGAGCGGGCAAGCGGGTGCAATGTCTCTCCCCCCCGCCGCCGTAGAGAATAGCCGGGTCCCCCTTTCCCTTGCCCTCAATGGTTGGGAGGCTAAAGCTTCCCCTCCCATCTAGCCGCGCGATTGCTGGGCGGGCGGCTCGGCGGTTCCTGCCCCCCCCGCCTATCAGCTGTTGGGCTGGGCAGGCTTCCTTTGGTAGACCTGGCCTCCGGCTGAGTCCCATTGGGAGGCCATGTCTACCCACTGGCTTTTTTGGCGGTAGACCTGGACTCCGAGGAGGGGAAAAAGTCCCCCTTCAGAGGCCAGGTCCACCCATTGGCTTCTATGGGCCTCCGGAGGCCAGGTCTACTGCCAAGAAAGCCAATAGGTAGACCTGGCCTCCCAATGGGACTCAGCCGGAGGCCAGGTCCACCAATAGGCTTTTATGGCGGTAGACCAGGCCCCCAAACGAGGACTCCGGACGGGGAGGGGGAAATGGCAGGGACTTACAATTTTGTATCAATAAATAAGATCACTATTAAGTATGATATCAAGTTTTATTCAGTGTACCTATAGTTTAATTAAGACTTAAAACTTTAATTAAAGTTTATTAAGTTAATAAACAGTGTACCTACCTATATAGTTTAAGTTTAAGAAATTTGGCTCTCAAAAGAAATCTCAATCATTGTACTGTTGATATTTGGCTCTTTTGACTAATGAGTTTGCCGACTCCTGGCCTAGGGCCCCAGAGGTGGAGGTGGATCAAAACCACATCTTCAGCCCCAGTGGATGGCCCATAGTGACCCTGATCCTTTTTTCCTCCCTGTGTTGTGGGGGGTGGGGAGGAAAGACACCATGGTGAGCTTGAGAATAGGGCCCTTTTCCAGGAATGTTTTTGCATCCCAATCTACCTCTACTGGGAAGTGTGGTACGACAGCAAGCCATAGCCCCAGTCCCAGTGAGAGCAACATAAGAGGAGGTGACTTACTTGTGGTGTGGGATGGCTGAAGGAGGGGTCGTGGCTTCCCTATAGTGCAGGGAGATGAGGGTAGTGACAGTGGCTTCCCCACAGTGTAAGGGGTAGGGAGAGTAGGTTGGCAGTGTAGGGAGAGTGGGGATGTATGTGATAGCTTCACTGCAGCATTGGGGGATATAGCAAAGTCATTCACCTAGGGCACTAAACATTCTTGGGCCAGCCCAGCTGATATTAAAGGAATGAGCCTTGGAAATCCCTTCCCATGATCCCTTCCCATCCTACTCCTTCTGCTTTTATGAATAGTTCAGAAATTGATCAGAAACAGCCATGACACCACACTAACTTTCCAGTGGTTTGAAGTCATTAGTCTTAAATTGAGCTTTGAGTTCTTGTAGGATTGAGTGCTATATATTTCAACAATGGGGCAAATGAGTTATTTAAGCAGACTGGGACTGCAAAGATTTAGAGTTTCCTAACAGATGTGGGGGGGAAATGGCATAAAGTTGACATGAGTTATTCTGCTTTCTTTGTCTCATTATTTAAAATTCCTACTAAAGTGTTAGTGGTATTGATGAAGCAGTGCTTCACAGAAGTTTTTGAACATTAAATATTTTGGTATATACTTTTTAAAAAAAGCCCCTCTCCTATTCCCTCTAAATTCATATTAAAATTATAAGCCAAAAATCAAGGGCTTGAGAACTTTAGGTTAAGAACAGTCAATTTCCATGAATTGCAAACGAGGAATTTTCATGGTGCTCATGCTTTGATCGTAATTTCATTAAATGTAGATAGAAAAATAGCATCTGTATTCAGATTAAAGTTTCCACAACTTAGCATAACCTTATAAATTGCTAGCATCTGCTGATTCTATCTATGTATTAAGTCACTGGAAAAAATGTAAGATGTGATGATGCATATCTTAAATGTTCCTCATTGCATGGTATCTATGTGAAGACCAGAACTATCTCATGAGACATTTGAGACATTAAAGCAATGGCCATATCTCTAAAAACATCAGTAAGGCAAATCACAATTTGCACGTTGGATAGAAACAGATGGGAGGATTTCTAATCAGTGGGAATGAACCCAGACCTTAGCTCTCTCGAAGCCCCCAAATGATGCCTTTTGGACCAAGGTAGCAAATTTGGGGGGAGGGGTTGCTTAAGAACATAAGAAGTGCCATGCTGGATCAGACCAGTGGTCCATTTAGTCCAGCATCCTGTCTCACGCAGTGGCCAAACAGTTTCCCTGGAGGGCCAACAAACAGGGCACACAGGGCACACAGGCCAAAGTCTTCCCTGATGTTGCCTCCTAGCACTGGTATTCAGTGGTTTGAATATGGGGAATCCCTTTAGTCACTATGGCTAGTAGCCACTGATATACCTATCCTCCATGAATCTGTCTAATCAATGCCCATGGCCAATAGTACATCCTCCAGCAGTAATTTCCACATTTTAATTACTTGGTAAACAAGAAATTCTGTTTGTTTGTTATGAATATACTGCCCACCAACTTCATCAGATGCACTCAAGTTCTAGTATTTAGGGAGAAGCAGAAAAGGTTCTCTCTTTCTACTTTCTCTACCACATGCATAATTTTATAAACCTCTATCATGTTCCCCTTAGTTGTCTTTTTTCTAGTCTGCAAAATTCCAGCCTCTTCAGCCTTTTGTCATAGAAAAAATGTTCCAACCCTTAATTATTTTGGTTTCCATCTTTTGTACTTTTTCCAGCTCTGCGATGTCCTTTTTGAAACGTGGTGACCAGAAGTGCAAGCAGTATTCCAAATGAGGTTGCACCAAACATCTATACTATGCTATAATATTGCCTGTTTTATTTTCAGTCCCTTTCCTAATAATCCACTGGAAAGAGTTTGCCTTTTTCACTGCTGCAGCACACTGGGTTGACATTTACAATGAACTGTCCACTATGACCCCAAGGTATCTTTCCCTCTCAGCCTCAGCAAGTTCAGATACCATCAGCATTAATTGGGATTAGAGTTGTGCAAAAAAAATTTTCGGTAGATTTAAGGTTCAGGTCTTTTCAGCCTGATTTTTTTTAGTAAACCTGAAATAAGCCAAATACCCATACCAGTAAATATGGGTATTCGGCTTATTTTCGGGTTTCCTGAAAAATTCAGGCCCATTATAGTCAATGGAGATTTTTTCAAAGCTCCTGGGGGGCATTTTTGGAGGTAGAGACCCCAAATTTGCTGCTAGGGACTCTCCTTCGATGGTCACTGAAGTTTGGTGAACTTTGGGACAGGGGGGTCCAATTTTATGGGCCCTCAAAGGGGTTGCCCCCATCCTGCAGGCATTTGCGAGCTGAGCTGTCCATCAGGTTTAAAAGTTCAGCATTGCCGAGGATTGGTGGAAACAGGTAATTCCAGGCTGGTGCCTCAAAGTCTGGGGTCTTCCTTCATTTCTGGGTCGCTTTGCATGATGTCCATGCAAATGAGCTTCTAAATGGAGGAAAAAGGCTTAAATGCAAGAGAAATAAGGCATGGAAAATATTTCTTTTGGTGTCAAATGACATCCTGTGAGCAGTCCTTTATTGTGGTCATGAAAAATCTGATTCAAAGAGATGGTCACCATGCGGGGAAATGAAGACCCTACTCAGGGAAACCTTCTTTTGGAAAGCAGGTTTTTAGGGGGGGTTGTTTTGGAGCCGACTGAAGTCATGACCACAGGGGCGCCTGAAGGAGATTTCTTATCCTTCAGAAGCCTGGTGGTTTGTGTTGCGTACAGGCAGGTCTGAGTCTCTCCTTTCCACACAGCAATGTATCGGTGCTGAAGGAAGCAGAGCCTGACGCGTATTTTACTCTTGCCAGGAGGGGCCGGCAGCTCCTCAATAAGCACAGAAGCAGTACACTCACCATACAGGAACAAGGTCACAGACAGACACAAGCTCCTCGCCCTTAAGGTCTTGGCTGCAGGCCACGGCTTTCTTCGAAGTTCATCACCACTACAAACCGGACTCCAAATGAAGCTTCTCAAGATAAGAGATAAATCTCGGACGAGGTTGTCAGAGACAGGCGGCATGCAATAACATTTGCTCCCACAAGGCACTTAACGGTCAGTCTTGCTTATATTGCCTTCGTGACTCTCCAGGTGTTTCAGCTCAACTGTCGGCTTCAGACTCTGATTCCTCCTGCGCCAACTTACGTCTTTTGTCCAAAAGCTGGGCCAACTTTCTCATTTGCTGCAGTGCCATTCTACCTTTTACTCTTCTTCTCTCCACTGGTGGAGGAGACCCTGAAGGTGAAAAGCTTTCTCTTCCCTGTTCTCTTGTTTCAGACGGCCAGTCTTCTGACTCAGAGGCCCCGTCTTGCTGTTCTGGTGTTATCTCTTCAGAGGGAGTGAGGGCTTGTTCTGCCGCCTCCTCTTCTTCTGAAGAGTAACTCTCAGTCTGACTCACGATAGTTTGTAGCTGTCTGTCTCTTTTTAGTTGGGGGGTTTATTCCTCCGGACAGGACTGGGTGAGCCCCATCTTTTAAATAACCCTATCTCAAAAGGCCCCAACTATGGGGCCCTAACAAAACCATTAAAAAAAAGGAAGAAAAAGGGGAGAAAGCACAGAGCCATGCCCCTGGGCAAAGGCGAATAGTTGAACAGGAAAAGCCGAATATTTAGCTTTTTTGGGAAATTTCCTATTCGGCTTCGGCTTTATCCCCAGGTTTTGGTGTTCGGTAAACCCGAATCCTGAAATTTACAGAAACAGCTTATTTCGGGTTTATTTTTGGTTCGGGTTTATCAATGTTAACAGCCCTAGTTGGGATTTTTTGCTCCAGTATGCATCTTACCTTACACCTTACACTGAACTTCATTTGCTGCACTGTTGCCCACTCACATCCTGTATAATTTTGTGTCATCTGCAAACATGGCCACTACACTGTCACACCCAGTTTCAGATCATAAATAACCTTTTCATAAATGAAATTAAATAGCATTGGCCCCAATATTGATTCTTTTGGGATCCCACTGCTTACTTCCCTCCATTGCGAGAATTGTCCATTTGTTCCTAGTCTCTGCTTTCTTTCATTTAGTCACGTTTTAGTCTATAAAAAGACCCATCCTCTTATCTCATAACTGCTAAGCTTACTCAGGAGTCTTTGATGAGGTGCCTTGTCAAAAGCCTTTGGAAATTACAAGTACATAATGTCTATGAGGCCACCGTTGTCTATACATTTGTTCACTTTCTCAAAGAACTTCAAAAGTTTTCCTTTGCAGAAGCCATGCTGATTTCCCCTCAGCAGGCTTTGTTCCTAATAATTCTATCGTTGATTACAGTTTCTACTAATTTGCCTGGGACAAACATTCTATAATTTTTTAGTTCCCCTGTGGATCCCTTTTAAAAAATCAGTGTAATGGTTGCTACTCTTCAATCCTCCATTAGATTGGCTAATTTTACACATGTTACATATACTACTTAGTAGATCAACAAGTTCACATTTGAGTTCCCTAAGAACTCTCAGGTGTACGCCATCAGGGTCAAAAGACTTATTGGTTCTTATTTCCCAATAGTTCTATAACTTTAATCTATTATCACCTCAATTCTTCACATTCTGTTCCCAAAAATAGTTGTTCTGATCTAGGTACATGACCCACACTTTCCACAGTAACACAGATGCGGGGTTTGGGGAGGGAAGGGACTTCAATGCCATAAAATCCAACTGCCAAAGCGGCCATTTTCGCTAGGTGAACTGATTTCTATTGGCTGGAGATCAGTGGTAATAGCAAGAGATCTCCAGCTACTACCTGGAGGTTACTATCAAAGAAAACACCTCTGTACTTATACCTATAGGTTTGGAAATTAGCACAGGAGTGAATTGATATAGTAAAGAGCAAAATATATTAAGTGCTACAATATCACAATATCAAAATATATATAGACAAATATTACTATCCTAAACAATTATGTACAAAGGAGAAAATCCTATTTAGTACATGATCCTGGATTTGAATCCTAAAGTTTCAAACGTAGAATTCCACTTAGGTCCACAACAGGGAAAACAGAAGAGAAGGTCCAATTGGTACCATCAGAGAAAGCAGAAGGGGATACAGCCGTTTCAAATTCTTCTTCAGTCCCACTTCTAATCAATTCAACAAAAATTCTTGTACTGTTTTTCCAGCATAAAATTCTTACAATATCTCACATCAGGATGGTTGGTTGGTTCCCCATAGGGATACAAAGTATGGCAGCATAAATTCTTTACAACATCTTGCAACAAGTTCACTGGTTCCCCGCAGGGATACAAAGTGTAGCCTGGAGGTTGGCAACCCTAAGCTAGTACCTGGAGGCTGGCAACCCTAGTTGTAATAGCAGGAGATCTCCAGCTAGTACCTGGAGGTTGGCAACCCTACTGAGAGCCCATCTTAGATTTTGAACAGAGGGTCTACATAAATAAAGCAAAATAAAGCAAAAGAGGGGGAGAAGGGAAGGGAGGCCAATTTATTGATGGAGCCATCACTGCATCAACCATATTCCATAGGTACAGAGTCTGGGGATGTAGCACCCTCAGCTTCCCCTTTTTTCCTGGCGGCCCTTGAGGAAGCCTCAGTTACCAGGAAGGGGGTTGCTCATACCCTGTTCCCTCTCTTCTGGCTTTCACTGTCATCTCCCTTATAGCTTAGGGAGTGGCCTGGCCCTTCTCTCCTTGGCCCTCCTTCCTGGACCTGCTTTTTGAAGGGTTCCAAGGGGAAGGGACATCTTCGGCCTCCCCTTCTCCCTCCAGTGCAGAGGCTAGGCCCTGTAGACTGTCAGGAGCCAGGGCCAATAAGACTTTCCCCTGAGTCCAGGCACACCCTGCCCCACCACCTGGCCGTCTCTAAAGGAGCTTGCTTCAAGCCTGCTCGGGCCTAGCGTGGTGTAGTGGTTTAGAATGGTGGTTTGGAGCGGTGGAGTCTGATCTGGAGAACGGGGTTTGATTCCCCACTCCTCCACATGAGCTGCAGAGACTAATCTGGTGAACTGGATTTGTTTTCCCACTCCTACACACGAAGCCAGCTGGGTGACCTTGGGCAAATCATTCTCTCTCAGCCTCACCTACCTCACAGGGTGTCTGTTGTGGGGAGGGGAAGGGAAGGCGATTGTAAGCCGGTTTGATTCTCCCTTAAGTGGCAGAGAAAGTCGGCATATAAAAACCAACTCTTCTTCTTCTTCTGACTACGGTTGCCAACCTCCAGGTACTGGGGTAAAAAAAGACTCACTAAAACTGTAAAGCTAAGCTGTATCAAAAAACAGTAGTAGGCTCTAGATACAAAAGGACAATAGATACAAAAGCAGTCAATGAAATTGACAAAGGAGTAGCAAGCCTCAGGCAAGCAACAAGGTGTACCCAAAATAGTAAACAAGAACAATACAAAGTACTTCAAACATACAAACTATGCTACACAGCAGAAAACAGGTTATGCGTGCTCAACAAAGTTCCTTCAGAGTGGAAAACCTCACTCAAAAAGCCATGGGTGTCGGCTTGGCTGGATGCTTTTCCTGGTAAAGTTCGTCAGGCAAGAAACGTTGGAAACGCCTTTCCGAATAAATCTTAGCGCTTTCACCACTAAAAAGTGGCTTCATCAGCCTTAAAGAAATGCAAACACTCACAATCTATTTTATCTATTTTGAAATCCCTTCTGCTGCTCCCATAATGAGCTATGTACCTCTCTGGGTCATTCCGTGATAACCCTACTAGTGATTGTCTCCTTTTCTACCCCACCATGTGCTCTCCCCTGGAACTGTCCTCCCTGTCTGGGCCTTCCCTGTATTGGGTTAGGTCCCACCCTGCCTCCTTTACTGTTGCCATGCTCCCAGGATCCTTTGGTTCTGGCTGTTAAGTTGGTAAGTATGGAGGTATTGCCACCAAACAGTTGGTATCAAGCATAGGGTTGCAAGGTTCCTCTTCACCACCGACGGGAGGTTTTTGGGGTGGAGCCTGAGGAGGGCAGGGTTAGGAGAGGGGAGGAACTTCAATGTCATAGAGTCCAATTGCCAAAATGGCCATTTTCTCCAGGTGAACTGATCTTTATCGGCTGGAGATCAGTTGTAATAGCAGGAGATCTCCAGCTAATACCTGGAGGTTGGCAACCCTAATCAAACACAGGTGTAATTGCTACGGGATAGTGGATGTTAAGCACATGGAATAGCTGGGGACCTTAGATGAACAGAGTGGTTACTGTTGGTTCTCTCCTTTTACTATTTGGATCTGCACCTGGGTGCATAGGTACTGCCCTTTTTCTTCTCAGGTCCCACACAAATTTCTGTTGTTTAGCATTGGCAACCTTAATTTTAAGATGTTGTTAAAATTAACCAATTCAAACATCTATCATGAGTCATCCAAACACTTTCCTACAGACAACGCTGTGAAATTCAAGGCTTTTACCTGACCTTTACCTAAACTCATTTTAAACGGATATTTTGTTCTTTATTTGGTACTATATTGAAGATATAGCTTTTTCAATTGGCGAGATGATTGTTTCATTGGTATTGCAGGAGTGCAGACTTTATTGTCTATTTCAGGGATTCCATCAAAACACAGCTGCCCTCCATAAAGGCCAGTGGAGGAATCTTGACTAAAAACATTGGCAGGGAAGGGACACCATTTGCTGGGCTGTTTAAATTCCATGTGCAATACCTGCCTTCATTTTAAAAGGCAGTCAAAGACATCCTGTCGATTTTTCAGGATGCCCACATCAAATATTAGATAAAACAAACCAATGCTACCGAACTTTGGAACATTTTCTCACAATCTGGTTTACTCCGCATGGAATCACACAGCTCAAAAATCTCATGAAAACAAGATATGTTCTTTAGCTCCAGTAACCATATTACTGGAAATAGATTTTCTACAATTCTCCCTTAACACAGCTGTTTAAATCCTAGGCTTAAAATGAGATTATGCTGTTTGCTGATTAAACTTGAAAGGGGAGCTGGTTCTAGTCATCTGTAGGCTTCCAAAGGGGGAAAATAGAAAAGAAAAAGATCATCTGCCGAATTCTTTTTTAAAATCTTAATACAAGGTACATTGTTTAAATTGTTGTGGTGATCTTAGAGCAAATTGAGTACTTCTGCCAAGGCAATGCTGAAGATATTGGTTGTAGTAGCTACATTTTATCATGGCTTTCTAGGGAGAAATATAATTTTGCCTGGTCATTATCTGTTAGTGCATCTGTGTGTGTGTGTTTGTGTGAGTCCTTTTCAATTTCTTTTGGTTTTCATATGCTGTTGGGAGTCTTTTCATTCTGCCTGTTTCTCTCTTTGATGTTCCCAATTCATTTGTTTGTTTGAGTCAATAGTTATACTGTGATGAAATCACTTTGTCTAAGTATCTGTGCAAGAACCAGCATGGTGTAGTAGTTAAGAGTGGTGGACTCTAATGTGGAGAACCAGGTTTGATTCCCCACTTTTCCACATGAAGCTTGCTGGGCAACCTTGGGCCAGTCACAGTTCTCCCAGAACTCTCTCTGCCCACACAAAGGTAGGCAATGGCAAACCACCTCTGAATGTCTATTGCCTTGAAAACCCTGCAGGGTCACCATAAGTCAACTGTGACTTGATGGCAAAATTACCCACAAGTATCTGTGCAATAATTTTCTACTTTTTTTGGTAAATCTTGAGTTTGTACTCTGAATGCTCAGAGATTACGCTCAAACAAGTAGTCAGGTAAAAAAAAGTCAATTCTCCCTGCTTACACCAATCGTATAGTCTAATACTTAAATCCAGTGACTGGAACTGTGAATGGGCAAGACAGATCTTTCTACAACCCTGAAAAGGGCCCCAGGTTTGCAGAAAAATTTGAAATCTAAAAAAACTACTTTGGGGAGCTTTAAAAACTGTAGATGTTCAATGTTACTGAAGAACAAGGTGGAGTACTGGGATACAATCATTTTACAAAAAATTTTTTTGTTACATTTCACCATAAATGTATGTATTCACTTCAATGAAAATTAACAAGTTCCTCATATGGATATCCATTGAACATCTACCTGCGTTTAGGATACGAAAAAAACATATGCCTAGATTGCTGTATATGCTTATGGCAATTTATATACATAGCACTTCACTGATGTGAATTGTCACTTCTGTATATAGCACTTTGCTGTTGTTGTTTGTTTGGTTTTCCAATACAAACTGTTTTTGCAGATATCCCAGCATATTCTTGTACTAATTTCCCAACCTATGGTAACAGTACAGAGATGTTTATTTTTGTTGGTGTCTTCCATTAATATGGCAGGATAAATTTTTAACCTAGGAACAGGGGGATGCATTTAAACTATTTTGATTTCTTTTCTTTGCTCAATCTGCAGTGTTTGCCTACAAAGTGTGTGCCTTTAATGTCTTATTACACTTCCTTTCTTTTGAAATACATTCAGTTTGGTCTCTGTAAGTCACATTAAGCCAAGCTTAGACTATACACTTACCAGGAACGTGAAAAGAGAGGAGGCAGCTCTGGAGCCCTAGTCTTCTAGAGAGCTTGTGTAAGAGAGACTAGTCCCCTCTGTAGCAAACTGAAGTGAAAGGGAAACACACAAGTGGAACAAAGGTATTTTAGGAGACTAAATGCAAGAAGAGCCAGGGTGCAATTCCAGAGGCTGGACAAAACCTCAGAGAGCTGGGCTGCTGGTGGTGACATATCCTGAGGACCAAATTAGACAATCCAACATCCCTGGGGATACTCCAGTGACACCACACCATTTTGAGTTCCCACCAGGGCACTCCTTTTAACTACATCACAGAGTCTGATTCTTATCAGGACCACCACAGCACAGGGAAGAGGGGCTCCTGCC
This sequence comes from Euleptes europaea, assembly GCF_029931775.1. Lineage (NCBI taxonomy): Eukaryota > Metazoa > Chordata > Lepidosauria > Squamata > Sphaerodactylidae > Euleptes > Euleptes europaea. Next base: position 50,613,359 of record NC_079316.1, read on the forward strand.
TCCCTCCACACTTCTTTTCAGTCCCAAAAATGGTTCTGGGAGCCATTATTTCCCTGTGCATCCCTCCAATGTTGTTTCAGGTCATGGTGGTCCCGACCAAAACTGGGCACCGTGGCACAGTTAAAGGGGTTACCTGGTGGGAGCTCACTGGTTTAAAATGATGGGGCAACCCTGGGGATGCCTGTATTGTCTAGTTTGGCCCTGAGAGAAGTGGGAAGTGGAGTATTCTTGTTGGGGCCAGTGGCTGAGGTCCAGGATGGCCCATCATTTCCCTCTGGCATAGAAACAGATAATGGCAAAGCAGTAGCCACCTTGACAAGAGGAGATAATTACATATGCCTATAAATCGACACACTCTTCCTCCTTGGCATCATATATGGCTCTTGAGAAAATGAAGGAGCCAAGGCAATGCAGGCTGAGGGGGTGGGTGGGTCAGGATATTAAAACAGCCCTGCGGCAACCTGGGTTGGGTGGTCTCTGCAGTGCCTGCATTGCTGAGCCACTTGGCTCAGTTTGCTTTGGGCCATTGATGGTCCACCAGAAACTTTCCCAGGAGGCTAAAGGACCAGTTCGTCCCTGCACCGGCTGATGCCTTATTTGTGCTTATGGTATTCAGGTCACTCACAGGTGAATCTCTCTCCCAGCATTTATCCAGCTTTGACTTAATTTCATCCCAGTCTCTGATGTGCATTGCCATCTATAATTAGGAGCAGGGTTTGACATAAAGTCAATAAAAATATATATATTGGAAGATAAACCTCCATCTGAATTTTAAAAAGCAGCATTGTGGAAAACCGTTAGCTAAATGCATTGGTCTGCCTGGCAATACCACACAATTAACAGTTCTAATCATTTAGCTCTCCAGACTTCCATTAAATGCAATTATTATTCATTTATCAATAGAAGAAAGCTCAACTTCACAACATAAGTTAAAATGCAATTAGGTGCAGTAGGGCAGAACAAATTTCTCAGCGCAGCACGGGTTACAAGCATACACCCAAGCTTCATGAGGTTTGCTAGTCAGGCTCATCATTCTCGGGGGACATAATAATGCCACTAAAGATGCTGGATCATTAGCAAAATTACATAGCTAAAGAAGAGCAATATTAATAGAGCTCTGCAACATTTTCTAAGAACAGCAACTTGTTAAACATCACTAGGAAATAATTGCGCTACAGTCAGATGCATGATCTCATTACATTTCAACAATAGAAGCTGGGCAAGCTATTTACCATGGAGAATTTCTTACAATATGCTCTCTAGTGTGGCCCCAGGATTTGGTGGCGCAAGGAACCAACTTTCAGTCTTCTGCCATTTCACAGAGTAATGCAGTAGAAATGATGGAGGCAGAATTGTTTGGAAGGCCAGCATAAGAACAGCAGCATTTCATTCTATGCAGAAAACACAGTGGACTGTCCATTCACTGTATACAGATGCTAAATGTGCACTTCTAAATCCATCTGAGAGCCATGCATTGAAAGCCAGCGTGGTGCAGTGGTCAAGAGCGGTGGACTCTAATCTGGAGAACTGGGTTTGATTCCCCACTCCTCCACATGAAGCATGCTGGGTGACCTTGGGCTAGTCACAGTCCTCTCTGAACTCTTTCAGCCCCACCTACCTCACAAGGTGTCTGTTGTGGGGAGGGAAAGGGAAGGAGATTGTAAGCCTCTTTGAGACTCCTTAAAGGTAGAGAAAAGAGGTGTATAAAAACCAACTCTTCTTCATCTAATTTTTTATACAGGCATGCATAGAAAAAAGAGATTATGCCACGGGATGATACCAGGTGTGCCATATGCCCAAGCCAGTTAACATTATTTAGCTGGGTAACTTAAACAAGCCTTAACACTGGAGATCCACATTTGGCTATCCTTATTTTGGGTGCTCCTTGCACCCAATATGCTCCTGGCAGCTGATTAGGAAGCGGATGTCATTAAAAAGTGGGTTTTGCACTTGTCACCCAAGGGATTACCTTTGGAAATTCAGCCTGTGGGATGCCACCTAGCTAAAGGGAGGAGCAGTACAGGGGCACTAGCCATGCTAACCAACCTTGTACCTGGAAGTGGATTAGCCCTCTTACAGGGAAAGTTCCCAGTGGGAGGTTACCCTGGGGGACTGTTGAGGGCCCAGCTATGCCCCAACTATGCTGGCAGTGCCACAGGGGTTGCTCTGTTCCCTTCTGCACTGCCAGCAACCACATCTGAGCCCTTGGCTTGGATCTGGATGCTGCCAGCATGGAAGGAGGTGACAGATGAGTCTACACCCTCTGTTGTTTGTATCTGGTGCTGCTCAGCTCAGTTTTTACCACCCAGTCTGCTTCTGCTTGCACCAGTAGGTAAAAGTGGGCAAGGTGATCAGGGCAGTCTTAACAGCATTATGGGCCCCTGGGCAAACCAGTGTGCTGGGGCCCCTACGACAACCACTCACAGGAATAAAAAGTAAATGGTCGCTAATATTAAACATATATTTATTTTATTGGCACTTCAACAAAACTGGTGTTAAAACATTAAAAACATGCTGTACAGCAGCAACTAATCAACATGATAAACATTTGAACAATACACAAGGCTTGAAAAACGCAATAATACTCAGTAAGCCACACAGCTTAGAGTATGAAATTACTATGAACTTCTTATTATAATAAGCATTTGCTGCATTTCTTTTCAGAGAATTGCTTTATTATTGGCTTGAAGTCAATGGTCTTCAGGATGTCATTTTCCATGCACATGAGTGAAAGCCAGTTCAAAGGATGCTGCCCCATGGTGCTACGAAGCAGATTTTTTATAAGTTTCAGTCTTGAAAAAGAACATTCTCCTGTACAGTTGGTCACCATCATGCACATGAACACTCTGAGTGCAATTTCAACATTCAGGAATACAGATTTCAAATTGTCCAAAATTATTTTTCTGTACAGTGCAGGGAGAGTCTCACAATTTTCATTAAGAGCCATGTAGTGCTTGAGATGCTCACATTCATTTAAAAGGTCATCATAATTCAGGTCTTTGTGATACATTGTGATACATATCACACTTTTTCTTTAGTGCATCAGAAGCAATGGTTTTCAATTCACTGAAGAAAGAAAACAGATTTACAATCTGTGAATAAGCCTGTGCATGTTTTGTCAGTTCAAAGATTAGAGTGTCCAGAATAGAAAGGAAAGTTTCCACCCTGAACTTTTCGGTTTTACTTAGAAGTACCTCTTCTGATCCATCATATCTACTAAGATGCACACTTTGTTTTCATTCCCATTTTTTCCCATCACCGTAATCTGAATCTAGACACATACTCCTGGCTTTGAATTCATATTTACTAAATTTGTCTCTAGTTTCCAGAAGATAGGTTTTCATAGACTCAAAAAGATTCGTGGCAAGAAGGATGTTCACATCCTTTGATTGCAGGACCTTGCTTGTTTTGTTCATTCTTTCTAGCATGTCATTCCAAAGAATTGTGAGAAAAATTGTTTCCAGGTTTTCCATTTTTTTGCTCAATCCTTCTGCCTCTCACCTTGTATTCACTTGCTGTTCATTGTCAGCTGATAGAGAATCCAGTGCATGTTTTATTTTCTCAAAAACCCCATACCGAGCATGAACAGCATCAAAATGTGCTGACCATCGTGTGTCGACAGACACTTGACCACAAAATCTTTTCCTACAGATGATGTCAATACATTCCAGCGATGAGTAGAACCAGCAAAAAATGAATACAGATGCTGAACAAAGTCAAATAATTTTACAGTCTGTAGATAACACTCTGCTGCTTTTACTCCCACCAAGTTCAGGTTGTGTCCAGCATAGGGGACATAGATGGCAAACTCACTGAGTTGATGAATCCGTGTTTGCAATCCAGTATATCGTCCAGACATATTTGAGGCATTATCGTATGACTGACCACGGCAGTTTGATAGTGGAATGTTGTTCTCATTAAGAAAATCCACAACAGTGTCTGTTAGAGCCTTTGCTCCATGAGAAAAGATGGGGATGAACATCAAGAAACGTTCCACAGGCTCGCAGCCTTTAATGTATCTGACAGTAAATGTCAGTTGATCTGTGTGTGAGATGTCTGGAGTGGAATCTACACTTATTGAATAATACTTTGACTCTTTTACTTCTTCAAGAATAGTACAAAGAACCTGTTGTCCCATTAATTCAATAAATTCCTCACAAATATTTGCAGATAAATATGACGGAGTCCCTTTTCCAGGATTTCCATACATTTTGAGATGTTCTTCCAAGAAAGGGTCAAAATCACTCAGCAGCTCTTGTAAACCTAAATAGTTGCCATTTTTTGCTGACCCAATAATTTGATTTTCTCCACGAAATGGCAAACCTCTGGAGGCAAGAAAGTGAATTACAGAAACCACACGTGTCAACACTTTATGCCAATATTCCTGCTCTGAGCAATGTTGCTAATAAAGAATCTACACTTCCAGTTTCTTTATGCCTTATCAAATATGCTGTCATACACTTTCAATGTTCTTCTTCATGTTCTACAATAACATTGCTGTGCTTCCAGTCATTGAACCCCGATGTAGCAATGGGAGATTCTTTCTTGGACAATAGGCGACATACAAAGCAGTACAAATGACCTTGGGATGGTGAATAGGGTAGCCATTCACGTTTTACACACTCGCCATTCCGCAGTTCACTTTTGAACACATTGTTTGATAAATACCTTGCCTTCATATTCTCTACTCCAGCTGTTTTATACACTCTGCGTGAGTTTGAAAGGTTGCTATCATGATTCTGACATGATGAGGGCCCACTACGAATCCAGTAATCTATTATGTTAGTATCATTAATGTTCCATAGCCCCGGATCTGTGTCTTGGATTGCAAACTCCTTTACTGTTACAGATTTGGGTATTTCCTCTTGTAAAATGTCACCACCAGCAGCAACAGGCAATGATGGTATGTCTGCTGAAACTGAATGGATGTAGATGTGGATGCTATATCTGAAGGAATGGTATGAGTGGCTGTCATTGCACCTGTGTTGAGCCATGATGTTAATTTTGGAAGTTTTCCTATTTTCTCCTTCTCCTCTGCAGCTCTCTTCCTCTTCTGTGCTCCACTCAAAACATTACGTTTCATTTCTGCTGAAAGGGTTATTCACCTGGAAATATATATCTTAAATATTTAGTATTGAGTCCCACACCAGTCCGATGTAGGGTTATATTATATAAGTGTGCTTGCAACAAGACCTAAATATTTAAACATTCTGCTTCCATAATGAACGTGTCATTCCTTTAATTGTACGAACAGTCTTTATTCTTAATACAAACTCTACTGTGTGCTGATTCACAAAACTGCTGGACAAGACCTAGATCTAGCTTACTGGCATAGCTAGGGTGTCTGGCACTGATCTAGCCTCATCTATGTATAGGTCTACCAGACTACATTCAACAATTTTCTCAACTTGCACAATTAAAAAGCTTATCCATTCATATAGTCACAAACTATCAATACCTGGTTATTAGTACTGCATCATAAATTCATAATCTTAAATAACCACTACATGATTACCGTACAAGTGTTCAATGTTGTGATTGAATCTCAGGTTCAATCACTAATAATCTATGCATAGCCCTATACCTGGGTTCAAATACACTGTATAAATATATCCAATAATCATGCCATTGCTATTAATAGTACTACAGTAAGTCTAATGTTAGTAATGTCAACTGAGTTTAAGTGACGTAACATATACGCTAAATTATGTTATACAGAACGAGATCCATACACATAGGCCTACATGCAAGTGAGGTGGCACTGTGGCAGTGGTGACTGCAATACTAACCCAGGGATACTAAATCAGAGACAAATCACAATGTCCATTTGTAACACAATAACATTGCAGCAAATATTATTTTATAGTTTAGTATGGTCTAGACTACTGTGTAGTAGTATTTATTTATGGCAAGTCACTTAACACACACAGATTAGCATAAGGCCCCTATGCTCGTGGGGCCCCCGGGTAAGTGCCCATCGGGCCCATGCGTTAAGATGGCCCTGAAGGTGATACTCTTTGACCCTACAAATGCTTCCGGGTCAGATTTCTTCAATAGTCGGAGCAATTATGGGACCTGCGCTTTCTGAATAGAGACTGCCTTTTCCCTCTTCTGCATGTGAGCTTGGTCTGACATCATTAGGGCAACATTCCCTAGGTAGGAAAACTCAGGATCAGATCATGCCTTTCTAAGGCAATGCTTTATATTGTTCCAAATCGTATTCTCAAAGTCTTGCGAGGAAGGGAGTTTCTTTGCAGTAAACTGCATACTTGGAATGATAGGAAAATAGCACTTTTTCTATAAAGGAGTTTGGAATTAACTGTCCTATCAAACATTATGCTGCTTTTAGGACTGCGAACTGCCTACTTCAGAAAGAAGTGTGACTGTTAAATCTTATGTGCCATGCTTTTTTATATTAAATTTCCAAAATATCCAGATTAATATTTATACACTTTCAGAAAACAATTAGATTAATATTTATATCCTCTGAGAAAACAATCAGAAAGGGATCAAGCAGGTTATTTGACAAGAGGCACTCTGATTACAATCCTATTGCAACAATTTCTCTACATTATGAAGAAATTTCCCTGAAGTGTGCCAAAGATAGACTAAAACTTAATGAAAGAAATTTGATTAAAAGCACAATAACACCTGCTAATAACTATTTCATCATATTCAAAGAAATGATGCTATTTTTTTTAAAATGCACAATTAAGGAGATCAGCAATATAAGGCACTAAAATAAATTGGTAGAATAACTAATATAAGAGCCTAACTTATTAAACACAGGGGCAAACTCACTGGGCATCAATACGGAATTGAATTGATCAGAACTTTAAAACTTATAACTGACTCATAGAAGAAGGCATATGAAACAAACCAGCCACGAAAATGCAAAGGCAGTCAATTTAGCATGGTTTATAAAAGGGAGGGAGAACACATTGAGACAGGAATGGGTCACAAATCTATTGCACCTTAAATTAGAAGGATCTCAGGTTGCTGGGAAAAGAAAGACCTCTTCAGTAAAAGTGCTGCTGCCAATTAGAGTAGATGGACTAATGGTCTAATTCAGTACAGGGCATCTTCATTTGTTCCTATGATATAAAGCAACAAGTAGCAACTGTTGTGATTAAGGACTGGTATAGTTGTCATTCTGTGTAATGTGCAAATGTCAAATTCACATGAGATTAAATGTTTTCTTCTGTGAAGGCCGTCTAGTACAGTGAGCCCTAATGTGCTGCCTGTAGGCAACATGGCACCCACTGTACCCACTTGCTTTCCCCCAATTCATCTCTTCCTCTTCTTTGGAATATCAAGAGCTCAGGATGCATCATCTTCATGTCTACACTTGCACCCGTCTGGAAACAGCTGCCTCCATTATAGGAGGATGCTTGGCTTAGAACCTCCTAACATTTTGTGGAACCTCCCAACTTTGGGAGATTGAACCAAGTCTTATAGCAGACATTTGTCGTTGGTCTCACTCTCCTCATGGCAGTCGTTTTGTTGTAGCGCCCACTATCTCTTCTCAAAGTTTCAGAAGGACCCACAGGTTCAACAAAGTTGGGGACCCCTGATCTACCACAAACTCCAACAAGCCCTCCACAGATCAGTGCAGACCACAATATCAGACAAGCGGAAAGCAGGAATCCTTCAAAAAGGTGTCATACAAAAAGGTGTTATACAGAATACACTGCAGGGAAAGGCAAACAGAAAATTATCACTTTTTTGTGACTTCAGATTTGATGATTAGTCAGATCTTGAATGAGTACGTTCTGTCTATCAGGATATATTATTAGGGTGCAACTCCAACCATGCATCAAAGAAGTTTTAATTCAGTCGGGACGCAATATTTCTAACACAGCTCTGATACAGAAAGTTGATTATTGAATGAAGGCTTCTGAATCTCAGGAATAATCATAGGCACCTTTGCAGTGTTTTTACAGATGGTTGGCTCAAGGGATTTTGAATGGCACAGATTCCTCAATTAAGGCTGCCCATATTATACCAGTGTTAAATGTCTGCAAGGTGGTAGTATTTGTCTGTGTAAATGAATCGTCCAACATTTAGTGAAAAACTGTTTGCTGAGTTGCCACAAAATCTCTTGTCCTTTTCATGATTTTGAGATTTATTGCAAAATCCAGCTTTCCTTATTAGAAGAAGCAATCATTATAAAAACTATTTGCAGCATGCAATTCCGCCATTCCAGTTGCAGCTGCTTTTATTTTCCTTGATTACTTCTTGCTTGTTTTTTCCTGGAGGTTTTATTACACTTGGCCTGGTTTTACAATTAATCTTAATTCTTATTTGAACTTTACATTCAGCTAGAACCCAGTTCTATCAATCTGGAAATAAACTAGTCATATTCTTGGGCTTTTAAAATAGTGATGTACATTGAACCTACCATTCCATTTCATCACTGATACTGAAATTACCATTGGTTTACAGAAAACCATCTTACAGCTATTCATGTAAAATTATTTACCTATTAGTTGATAGTGGGGTGCATTATTTTCAATATGGCATTTCTATTCTATTAGCACACCAATGAGGGCCATGCATATTTGTGGGTCACATAACAGCAGAGAATGTGAGTACATCTGAGGGTGGGTGAAAGTGTGTGTTATATAGCTTTACACAGCCCGACTTCTCTGAGTGATGAGAAATTGAGGAGACTAGTGTTTGCCTTGGTTGGTTCCCTTTGGATGACAGAAAGTGCTGGATTCCTTGCAGTATTTGCTTTGTTTACAAACATAAAGGGATCTTGGGGTGGTAGTGGATAGCTCGATGAAGATGTCAACCCAGTACTGTAAAAAATGCAAATTCCATGGCCATAATTAGACAAGAAATAGAGAATAAAATGGTTGCTATCATATTGTCCTTGTACATAACTATGGTGAGACCACACTTGGAATCCTGTGTACAGTTCTGGTCACTACACCTAAAAAAAAGATATTGCAGAGCTTGAGAAGGTGCAGAAAAGAGCAACCAAAATTATCAGGAGGCTAGTGCCACTGCCCTATGAGGAGCGGTTAAAATGCTTAGGGCTATTTAGCTTGGAAAGAAGGCGGTTAAGGGGAGACATGAGAGAGATCTATAAAATTATGCATGGTATGAAGAGAGTGGACAGGAAGAAACTTTTCTCCCTCTCGCATAATACTAGAACATGGGGTCATCTGCTGAAGCTGGAGGGTGAGAGATTCAAAACAGATAAAAGGAAGTATTTCTTCACACAACACATAGTTAAATTGTGGAACTCCCTGCCCTAGAATGTGGTGATGGCTGTGGACATATTCATGGATGAGAGGGCTATCCATGGCTACTAGTAAAAATGGATACTAGTCATGATGCATACCTATTCTCTCCAGGGTCAGAGGAGCATGCCTATTATATTAGGTGGTTTGGAACACAGGCAGGATAATGCTGCTGCAGTTGTCTTGTTTGTGGGCTTCCTAGAGGCAGCTGGTTGGCTACTGTGTGAACAGACTGCTGGACTTGATGGACCTTGGTCTGATCCAGCATGGCTTTTCTTGTTCTCATGAGAACAAATGGGGGAGGCTCAGAGGCACTCTTACAGGCAACAGATCTGTTCTCTACATCAGATCCCCAGAGTTTTGGTGAAAGTGTTGGAGCATCTCCCCTCCCAGTACTATGCCAGCATTTCTGCATCGCGCCGGAAGTAATGTCATTGTGAATGGACACCAATTGCTCCCCCCCTTTCAGCCAGCCTGCTTCTGCCTGAGTGTCAGTGGGCAGAGGCATGAATCGCTGGGAGATCGCCCGCCATTAGTCAGCACCTGGGTACCCTACCACCAGGCCTACTATTTGCATATCTAAAGGCTTGGTGGGTGAAGTTTGTGAAGAATTGACTCCCTCACCTCTTGTACTCTGCCAAGAAAACTTTTTAAAACTCAATGTGAAAGTTTTGCTCAGTTCAAATCTCCAAGGAAAAATGCATTTCTCCACAGGGAGTAATATGTATGCTCTGTCTAGCTCCTGACAATATCTAGGGCACAGCATTCTCCACCAATGAAGCTTCCGAGTTGATTTTGAGGGGAGACCAATGTACAGTGCCTCACAGTAGTCTAGTCTCAATGTTACTGTGTCGTGGACCCAGGTGGCCAGATTAGCTGTCTCAAAGTAAGGGGCCACCTGATGGGCTATGCTGAGTTGGGAGAAGGCCTTTTTGCAGTTGCATTAACTTGCTTCTCCAGCAATAATGTTAGGTCCAGTTCAGCCCCAAAGCTCTTAACAGAGTCAGCAAGGGTCAGCTGAACTGCACTCAAAGTGGGGAGCACAATGTCCTTCAAGATCTCTGCCTTCCCAATCCCAACAAGCACACATTTGATAAATTTGCCAAGATTCCCAGTCACACATCCTGCACTTGTATGTTATGCTCTTGTTCGCAAGTTAAATCCAATGTGTGTGAGGGCACAGTTTGTAGACACAATCTCACTCCCATCTACATGCATTCACTCTCCCCAGATGGTAAGTTGTGAACAGTTTTATTGTCAATACGCTATGCACAATACAACATTTATAAGAAGGGTTTTTGTTTTGTATTCATTGCACAATTTTGCCAGTTTGATTTCTACCCAAGCAGTGCTAGGCATTCACAGATGCTAGGTGAGGTAATCTGAAATTTGGAGAAGAGTTGTAGCCAGAAAAGGTAACTATAAAAACAGACAGCTTCTTATTCAACACATGTACAGATAATCTACAGTTAACCGAGGGAGAGAAGTCTAAGCTAATTTTGCTCGCTTTGTGCTGCCCAAAGCATTGGACAACAGTGAGAGTCTCTTTCCTGCCAGCACTACCTCACTGTCTGGCAGTTCTTCTCTCAAGCTGGCTATTTTTCTGGCACAGAATGTCTTACAGTTGTTTCAGCCATTCTCCACAGGAAAGGAATCCAAGGCAGTTTTTTTCTTCTTCTAATGGGCTCTGTGGGATCGACAGTGATTACAGAGAGTGAAGTGCTTTAATTGCTTTTGTCATTGCACGAAGATGAGCTTTATGGCCCTTGAAATATTAGCAGTGGGCATCACAAAAGAAGATGCTGTCTGCCCCCCAAATATGTCAAGGGCACAATTCCAGTCAATCCTAAAAAAAAAAAAAAAAAATTCGAAGTGCTTCCTGGCTTAAGAGGCTATCTTGGTGCTTTTATCTCCCACGCCAATGGATGAGACACAGAAGCTCCACTGATCTCAAAAGTGTTATTTAGGACACATGGAGGACTAATTGTAGCAGGGATATTTGCCCAGACCTATCTCACAGGAGAGAATTGGAAAACAATGCCTTTGAGCTTCTTTGATTCTGTCTACGACTTGGCAACTGCCATCCCCCTTTCTTTTCTCTATGTGGTCCATTCTTTGTAAGGCCTTAGTTATTGCAATGAACTATTGCAATGCACTCTACTTGGGGCTACCCTTGATGAGCATTTGGAAGCTGCAGCTAGTGCAGCTAGTGCAGAATGCTGTGGCTAGGCTGCTGGTTGGGGCCAGCTGCAGCAATTACCCTGGTTACAGAGCTGCTCCTGAGCCCAATTCAAGGTCTTGGTTTTGTCCTTTAAAGCCTATATAGCTTTGGACCAGGGTATCTGAAGGACCATCTTCTCCCCTATGCTCCTGCCCAGGAATTAAGATTGCAGGAAGAAGCCCTCCGTACTGTCCCACCAATCAAAGAAGCTCATCTGTTGGGCACACAGGACAGGGCATTTTTGGTGGCAGCCCCACAATTATGGAACAGCCTCCATGGGGAGGTGTACCCAGCCCCTTTACTTTTGATCTTCATGAGGCAGTTGAACACAGTTTAATTTAGGATTGCATTTCACTAACTTAGTTTTTATTTAATGGCAGTCCTAGTTACAGATTTTAAATTGTGGTCTTTTATGTGTTTTGTTATCATCATTGTTTTATTTATATTGTAAGCTGCCTTGAGTTCCGCAATAAATGTTTTAAATAAATGTTTTAAATAAATAAGTAAAAATAAGGGATCTCCTGGAAGAAACAGTGGCACACTGGCTGAATTTGGATTGCAGCTGTTCCCATAGCGGGGGTGAGGCTAGTTTTTACAGCCACCATTCTCACAGAAATGGTGGTTGGCATCTCTGTGAAAAACTGGAACTGGACAGCCGTGGGAAAATAGTGAGAATGCACGAAATATTTGAAATAAGTTTAGAATAATTTTAAGGATTTGGTTAACACAAAACAAATACAGTATTTTTGGAACGTTCACAGGTACATCCTGCCATCTGCAATCAACTGGCAATTTGAATAGAGGAGTGTTCTACCATCACTGCCTTTTAAATATTTATACATTTGTTTGTTAAGCAAACTTAGATCAGCAAAAGCCCCACAGAAATGAGCGATGGAACCAGCTGTGCAGACACAGCTAGAAATAAGAACAGTACAAGCATCCCAAAAGCTCCTGACAAGAGTACTGCATTTGTCTAATGCTAAAATGCCAGTCAGGAAGGAGCCAGATGAACCTCCCTACAGCTGCAATCTTAAGAATACTTCCCTGGGAGTAAGGCCCAATGGATAAAATGGGGCTTACTTCTACCAGTTTAAGATTTAGGGTTGCCAACCTCCAGGTACTAGCTGGAGATCTTCTGCTATTACAACTGATCTCCAGCTGATAAAGATCAGATCACCTGGAGAAAATGGCCCTTTGGCAATTAGACTCTATGGCATTGAAGACCCTCCCCTCCCCTCCCTCCTCAGGCTCCGCCCCATAAACCTCCCGCCGGTGGCGAAGAGGGACCTGGCAATCCTATTAAGATTGCTCCCTTTGTCTACCAGCCCCAGCACTGTAAGAAAGCCTTCCTGTTCTCTGTGGGTTCAGTCATTGTGGCTGATGGCCTTCACAACATATCTCTGTAAGCCTCACTCAGCCCGAGCTTCATAAGGCCCAACATATTGCTTGTGTGTGTGTGTGTGTTTTAAGAATACCCTAGAAATTCTTCTTTAGTTTTGTAAAGATTCAATTCAGAATGAACTTATGAAGCTGCCTTATGTGGGGGGTGCTACTGTAATGCCTTATTAACTTATTAACAGTTTGCAAGTCAGCTGATCTCACTTGGTACAGGCAGGTTCCCTAATTAAGCCTGGAGCTTTGATTTAAGACAAGAAGTGTCATCCTGGAATGTAAACTTGTGTTTCCTCATTAACCATTAGGAAACGCCTTGAAGAGCATTTTCTATTGGATATGCAAATAGTTGCTTATATGTCTATAAGGGTTTATTGGGCAGTTGAGTCTTACGTGTGTATTACGCCTCTGTAACCACCCATTATCAACGTCTATTTTCATGCTTGCAACCCTTTGATGTGTGTGGAAATTGCTCTGCTCTTTAGGCAATTTTCACCAGCTTTTTGTGTATTGGCCAATAAAAACAAACTGCTTTGAATCTTCAACTTCCGACTGTTTTATTGTGATTGAATATTGATACGATGAGACAGGCTTATCACTACCACAAGAGGATTTTTTTCCTACATGGAATTCGGGAAGCTCCCACATTAAAGAGGAACATCCACATGATGCCCTGCTCATTCTGAGCACAATTTATGGCATTCCTTGGACTTTTCCCTTTAAACCAGATTAAAAATAAACCTATTTTAATCCAGTTGAAAGTGTCTGCAAGGGAGTGCCCATGTGGACACTCTCACTGTCATCACTACAAGGAGGGGCAGAGGTAAGATTGCTTTCAAAATGGCACAGGGCCACTCACGTATATATGCCATTCCCTCCCTTCTTTTTAGCCCAGTTTGAACGGCTTTTTCCTTTTCCTTGCCAACCCATGTGGTAGTGTTACAGTGCAGCTTGGTTGGGAAAGGGAATGCAAGGGGAAAGGGGGTGCTTCTGGGCTATAGGGGTCCTGGCAAAAAGGGAAAGGAGTGGGGTTGTGGTGATAAGGACATAGGAACATAAGAAAGGCCCTGCTGGATCAGACCAAGGCCCATCAAGTCCAGCAGTCTGTTCACACAGTGGCCAACCAGGTGCCTCTAGGTAGCCCACAAACAAGACGACTGCAGCAGCACCATCCTGCCTCTGTTCCACAGCACCCAAAATAATAGGCATGCTCCTCTGATGACCCCGTGTTCTAGTATTATGAGAGAGGGAGAAAAACTCCTCCCTGTCCACTCTTTCCAAACCATGCATAATTTTATAGGCCTCTGTCATGTCTCACCATCATGTGATAGTGGCAAGCAGCATAGAGTGGACGCACCATCCAATTTCTACACCACTATCTGATGTTGTCTTGGCAGGGGTACATTTTTAAGCCCCAAATGGATGCAGCCTGAGACTGACTATTACTTCATCTATCTCAGTGCATTATCTACTCTGACTGGCAACCGTTCTCCAGGGTCTTAGGTGCAGAAAGGTCTATGTCTTAACATCTGCTACCTGAGATCCTTTAACTGAAGATACCAAGGATTGAGCTTGGGACCTTAAACATACAATTACCTGTGTCACTGAGTCATAGCCAGTCCCTCTCTGCCACTAGAATCAATTTTGCAAACAATTGCTTTGGTTCACTCCTAGTTGCCATCCAACAAGAAGAGGCTCAGGCTATATATGAATCAACCAGTGATGAAAATGAAATTACCAACCTTTCCGTTGCTTAAAACCCTATCATGTAAATGTTTTAGATCCAATGACTTCCTTCTGCTATGTCTTAGTCTGATGTTGAATGACCCCCTACCGCAGTACAGGGGAATCATAGGGCCCAACCCAATGTTGAATTCAGAATTTCCAAAGGTAGTCAGCTGAGAATCCTCTAAAGGCTGATTTCCAGAACATGAATGAATTGTTCACCTTAAAGCAAGGCTTTAACAATATTGGCTTTGATAGAAGCCAGGGCTTCTTTAGTATACTTATAAAAATGCCAAACAATAAACTATGGAAATACAGCTTAGATAAGACATTTATTTCAATTTGCCCTTGGATCTAATATAAGGTTTGCCATTCAAAACTGGACCATTTTAAAGGTATAGTGGTACATTTGGACAACATACCCATACAGCTCTGTGAGGAACACACACACAAAAAAAAAAAAACCAAGACTAATGTTATACTTCAAACTACTTTTTTAATTATTTAAATTGAAAAGAATTGACATTGCTTTTGACTCTTTAATACCAGTGTGTTATTGCCTGCATCCCATTGCTAATTCAGTAGCCTTCATTGCAGTATTGATGCTTCCAATTACATGCAATTTATTTTGTTAACACATTAAATGAAGCGTCTGAAATAAGCACCTAAATTAGATTCAGTAGGACAGTTGTTACAATTTCATTAAATTTCAGTATACTCTGTTGCAGAGCATTTACTTTGTATTTTTTAACTATTGTGTGTGAAATCGTTTGCTAAAGAAATGAAGGTGCCATTTGATTAAAAGCACTAAAAATTTAAAGGATGTGCCTGGATTTAATTGCACTAAAGAAAATAGCTGTTAGATATTAATTAGCATATCTACTAAATGCCACTGCTAGTTTCAACAATCATTCTTTATCAGGCAATACTTGCTCTGGGCAACAAAAAAGTAAATCTGATGAAGCTATTTACATTACCAGGGATGGGGCAACTATTGCAATAGTGCAATTGCCAAGGAATGTTTACAGTTTTCATGCCCTTAAGCAATGGGACAGATTCAACAGATTTTAGACTGCAAACTTTTTTTACATCAAGAGTTGCCGTACATAATGTGTTAGGCACCATATACCTTTGGGCTGGCCCGGGGAGGGCGGGGTAAATGTGTAATAAAATAAAATACATGATCAAATGGCACTAGTGAGGAGGCTGTGTAGTGATCAAGAATTTTCCTTCGGAATTAGAACATGTGCTACTAGGCCATTTATGCATGGGAGGTTTTGCCTTGAATTTGCCACACTCTAAGATGCCACACATCTCTAGATGCACATTTGCCCCATCCAAATTCTCAGAACTCTGCATGGGGGCTTATTTTTGAGTTTTGAGAATTTGAATGGAGAAAATGTGCATCTAGAGAGTGGCAAATCCAAGGCAAAACCTCCCATGCATAAATGGCCATAGTGTCACATCTTGCTCCTATACTTTGAGGCTAAGTAGGAGCTGCTGCAGATTTGCAGGGACCAGTTATGTCTGGGGCAGTGTTGAGAACCATGTTTGCTCCTGTGCAGCCCCAACCCATGCTGGTGCCATCAAAAATCCAGTTAATCCCCTTCCACAAAAGCACTTTCCCCATCTCTCCTCTCTCCTGCTCAACAGTAGCAAATGTTCAGGATGCATAAACTGTTCCACTTCCCCAAGCTTCATTTAGCTCTAGCTCAAACAAGTATCATTTGAACTCTGGCCAAATGTCATAACTGATTTCACTATTTCCCCCACATTGTTGTCAGAATTAGAATTATGCTAGCATATTTAGGCATCAGATCTAAACCTGCTCTGAATTTTTCAGAAACTGAGGCCCAGGCCTTGCCATCCAATACCACTTTAACCCTAAGTGCCACTGTTCCTGTACTGCCATTTCTACTATTCTGAAGGTGATGTATGTGGGCCCAGAGTGAGGGTTGGGAAGCCTCACATGCTTCTATTCCACTTTCAAAGTTATATCCCTGTATACTTATGTAATAAGAAATCTCATGGGAAAGATCACATTGTATTATGTTTTACATCATGAAATTAAATGGCCTGCCAGAGTGTAGGGTTGTCAGGCCCTCTTCCCCACTGGAGGGAGGTTTTTGGAATGGAGCCTGAGGAGGGCAGGGTTTGGGGAGGGGAGGGACTTCAATGCCATAGAGTCCAAATGCCAAAGTGGCCATTTTCTCCAGGTGAACTGATCTCTATAGGCTGGAGATCAGTTGTAATAGCAGGAGATCTCCAGCTAGTACCTGGAGGTTGGCAACCCTACCAGAGTGGGTGAGAAGCGCACCTCCCTTACTGCTTTTAGGAAGGCATGTAAGGCAGTCTTATTTCAGAGAGCATTCATTCATTCATTCATTTCTGGTTTTATATGCCACTCTAAATCCTGACTGAAGCTGAGCTCAGAATGCCTAACAGTCATAAAATATCGTACACACATATTTAAAACATAATACATATAAATAAAACTATACATATAAATACAATAAATTATTAAATCAGTTGGTGCTATTATTCGGTGATATTATTCGTTACAAGAGTCCATGGTGGGCCCAGGGAAAAGCAATCTGAGTCCCCAGTTGACACATGTAAATGGAAAATTATAGAAGAGAAGGAGGGGGAAAGGGAGGCCAGCTAAGATGGACACCATAGCTGTCCTCAACCGTAGGCCTGATGGAAGGTAAATTGTTTCAGCAGATTTGGCTGTGATAAGGTTGCCATGAAGCATGAGACATGGAGCAATGTGCCATTGGTGCAAGAACGTAATGGTGCTTCTGGGGAAAACTTGGAATTGATGTCATGTCAATTGCCAGAAACTCTATGGTAAAACAATAGAGTTTCTGACCATTTCTAAAGCAACATGAGGCCACTTCCAGGTTCTTCCCAGAATTGGTATCAAGCTTCCTGGCCAATAGTGATTTTTAATTAACTTTTCTCCCACCAGCCAATGGAATAGAGATAGGAAGCATGTGTTGCTAACAGGAGACCTGGAAATCAAAGGTGGTGAGTTTGCTGATCCTGTACGTTTTAACTCTCGTGTGTTTAAAATCTGTTTTTAAATTGATTAATTGTACACTATAATGTGTTTTAATTTTGTTAACCAGACTATTCTTTATGTCCTTACAGCTTGGTTTCTACATTGCTTGCTACCTTGAGTCCAAAGAAATAAGATGGGGTTGAAATGTTTTAAATAAATAAATAAAACGTAAGGCGTCAGCAGGGATATGTATTTGAAACACATAATGGTATACTGACCATGCACACCAGCACACTAGTAGTGCCTTGCTCTTGAACTGCCCTTATCCTTGAGCCTTGCTAGAACCTGCCTAGGGCTGCGAAGTCTTCTACTGTAGCAGGAAACCTCCTGCTGGCAGCCCCCAACCTTGGCCACTGCTCAGTAGCGCAGTAAGGAAAAAACGAGGGAGAAATTGATGTCGCCCATATGGTGCAAGTTCTGGCACAAACTTGGAAGAGACATCATCACATTGGGCTGACACTCTGGCATTCCACTGATACTCTCCACTGGCACCCCGACACCTATCTTACTCGTTTAGGCACCAGGCCAAAACATTTCTTTTTACCCAGGCTTTTAACTGAAAGGCTCCATCGTTTAGAGTTGTTTTTGTGGTCTGCTTCTAGCCTGAGGACTATTTTATGACTATTGTTTTAAGCTGCTGTGTGATGCCCTGACCTGGATAAGCCCAGGCTAGCCTGATCTTGTCAGATCTCAGAAGCTAAGCAGGGCTGGCCATGGTTAGTACTTAGTTGGGAGACCATTCCACCGAGGAATACCAGGGTCGTGACATGGAGGCAAGCAATGGCAAACCACCTCTGAATGTCTCTTGCCTTGAAAACCTCACCAAGGGTTGGCAGATGTGACTTGACAGCAAAAAAAAGTTGGTTTATGTTGCTTTTTTATGCCATGGCTTGTTTTTATGCTGTGGTTTTTATGGCTTGTTTTTATGTTATGGGTTTTTATGCTTTTATTTATTATTTTTTAGTGTTGTTTTACTTGTGAGACAACTCAAGTGAGTCTTTGGAAAGGGGACTGTATTGGAAATATGCGAAAGAATATTGTATGGCGAGGAGTTTAGGTTGACATGTCTCATTTCCCCCATATTTCCTCTGTAAAGAATGCTGGCCTATTAAGCATAGTTTGTTTTCTTTCTTTCCTTACAAGATGGGAGCATTGTGCACCAGGTGTAATCTCAGATTGATTAGGCATCCTATGCTGACTCATGCATCAGCTGGTATGCACGATCAGGAATGAAGGGTTGTGAGCCAGGGGCACTGAATCAACCTATTAAGGTATCTGGCCTGAGTGATAAAAATCCAAGAGTGAAGACCAGCAGAGAGCTTCAACACAGAACAGGATCTGGATGCTGTGAACGTGACTGACGACCCAGGGTCTCTCTCGCTGCTGTACACGGAGCTCCCAGCAGCCGAAGTGGAGATAAGCTCTTGTAAAGTATAAATGCTATATTGTGTGCCAGCTGAATGCTTTGTGTTACTTTGTGTTATAAGCTGAATGCTGTGTGTTATAAGTAAAGCATTGCTTTTCCTTCACCTACCGGTGTATTTATTGCCTCCAAATCCAAAAGAACCTCTGCCTTGGCAGAACAGGGCCATACACATTTTCTAAATAAATTCTTATATTTCACTCTTCTATGAAGGTACTGCATTGTTTGTATCCTTTTTTGGCATGGTTTGAACTGGGGTTCTAAATGCAGGATGATGTCTTCAAAATAGGCACCAACCATCATTCTCAGGCAGATCGCACATTGTGTCATCTTCTGCATCTTTCTGGGATATCTTAAAAATATTCATGTTTTTTATACATGAAAAGGAGAATTGTGTTCTGGTTTTGCATACCAAATTTCATTCCAATATCTCAAATGTTCGATAGAGTTGTTGCATTACAAACAAATGGAATGCTGCATGGGTGACTTAAAACAGAAAACTCCCATTTGTAAGGCCAACAAATCTGCAGACATGTGGATTCTTTTCACTGAACAGATCTAAAACAGACTGCATTTTTCAACAGACTGTATCAAGCCATCCCCTTCTGTCTGCATTCCCAGTATGTGAAGTCTTTTTGGACAGGCTACAGAAAGTGTAAACCATCCTTCACAACTGCTGAAGTGCAAGTTTTATGCTAAGCACAAAGCAGATTATACATCACAGAACATACTCCTTGAGAGGAGTAGCTGGTTGCCAAGTCTCGTTGAGGAATTAATTTTCTGGCAAAGTAATAAACCCCTCAAAATTCCAATTTGGTAATGGACAGCCTCATTAGAAACTCGCACTACAACAGTGTGAACAGCCCAGCTATAGTCTACTCTGCTACTGCCAAAATGTTTGTGCTGTTCATTAACTGGAACCCTTTTTGCATTGCTAATCCAATGTGATGCAGTTCTCATTACCATCTGAGAACTGTGAAGTGCAAACCTGTATTTATCCTCCATTCCAAACAGATAATCTTATTCTGCAGGAAACCTTCTGTTGCATTAAAATCACTGAGGTAGCTAACATACTAATGTCGCCAATAAATCCACAGCACAGATTGGGATCAGTAGAAACAGCTTACTATTGTGACAATTTTTGGAGGTATCTAAGCAAACAAAATCACCACCACCCCTTTTATCTTTCCTTAAAGAATATATAAAGGTTGAATCTGCAGACCAAGGTCTGCCAAAAACACTAAGATACAGAAAGAGGGAGAAGTTCCACTACCTTTCAGTTACTGTGTGTAGCTTGCATGGGTAAAATGAAGCAGTTAAGCTCACAGTTTGAAATCCAATGTGTGGAATTATGGCCTGAAGTTGTAATCATAATTAATATAATTGAAATCTTTAAAAGTTGATGGTATTTAAATCAGGGGTCCCTTTGCAAAGTAATGCATGCCATTGCTTGTATTTAAAGTGACTCATGAGTAACTGTGTACAGGGCTGTGACCTAAAATTGCATAGTTCACAAACATCTATTTTCCCCACTTCCTCCTAATTAAGGTTGCCTGCTGTGGATTGGGAAATTCCTGGAGACTTTTGTGGGGAGACTGCGGAAAGCAGGATTTGGGGGTAGGAGGGACATCTGCATTCCTTAAAGTCCACCCTCCAAAGCAGCCATTTGCTCCAGGGGAACTGATCTCTGTAGCCTGGAGAACAGATGTAATTAAGGGAGATCTCTAGCAATCACCTAGAGTTTGGCAACCCTACCTCTAATTTACATTTTGTCGATCAATTTTAATCTTTAACAAGAATTGAAAGTTGGTTGTTTCTTGTTGACATTATATACATATCATTTTGGGTTGGATCCAAAGGCTTCTTCCATGGTATATGTGTGTGCATGCTGTGGTGTGTGATTTTTCAGCAATTCCCTCTTCTGATTGGAACTCCTATACGTTGTTCCCTCCAACCTCATGAGCAAGGAGCACAGTGGGATCAGGGAGGGGTGTGTGTGAAAGAATGGAGCCAACCCTATATGTTTTAAAATAATTTTGAAAAAATCAGTTCTGTATTGTCAGCTGCAGGCTAGAGAAATGCTAAAGCAATGGAATGCAATCACTTGCAGATAGCTCTCCTGATCCATCTGGTGGCCCTGAAGGTGAAGATGTTAGTTCAAAATCCAGCGAAGTGTTCTAATTCTGATAATACTTTGGAATACATCTAGTAGAAAATGGAGAGGCTGGCGAGAATTATTTACATGTATGAATTTTAGATTTGACTGCAAAAGAGGGTGCAACAATTTCTGTAGTTATGTGAGGGGGAAGTCTAACACTGTCCCCTGGGCTTGTAATAGCAGGAAAAAAGTAGAAAGGGTATAGGTAGATAAGAACCTGCAATCATAAAAGCCTGTAAAAGCCTATTTTTAAAAGCCCGTAGCCATGAGACTTATGAAAAAATCATGAGCATTTCAACTTCCATTCTTTAAAATGTTCCTAGCCCTCAGGTTTGCTGAGATAAGTTCAATGATGTTTCTATACTAAGCTAATATGCATATTTCCCCCTCCTTCAGTAAGGACATTTTCTGGGTGGCTGGAAGGAAAAAGAGCTCAAGAAATTCAGACTCACTGATTAGATGGGACCAAATTTCTGAAGGTTTTTTAAAATCAGGATAAATTGGTGGTGTTGGAGTCATTCAAGCAATGGATAGAAAGAGAGAGAGAGTTTATAATACAATCAGATTCCTGTGTACTTAAATCATTACTGATAAATTACAGTGAATTACACTGAAACCTGTCCCACCACACACTGAGAGAAGGATCTGATATTTATGTACAGGTGCCAAATCATTCAGCACAGTTTTGTATAGCCAGAGGGATGCCTGTTTTGGAGCTGCCAGGGACTGAACCTGGGGCCCTTCGTATGCAAAGTGTGCTGTTGCCAGTCTCTACTCCTTTTTCATCCATGACCAACCCACACATACTGTCTTCTTGAAGAAATCTTGTCCGCCCTTATCCAAAGAGTTGTTTACCAGAAAAGGTAGGTTAGCCTCAGTCTGAGGTAGGGTTGCCAACTGCCAGGTAGTTGGGCAAACTAAGGTTAGCCTGCTGTAAGTTAATTAGTGGAAAAAAAACAGCAGTATAGTGCATATAACAACAGTGGTATTTATATCTTAACCACTCAAAATAAATGAATGCAACAAATTATATACAGTGTATAAGGCAATACACAACTTAGGCATACAAGTCCAATTAGGACACAATTGCTGCAATTGTGTCCTAATTGGACTTGTATGCCTAAGTTGTGTATTGCCTTATACACTGTATATAATTTGTTGCATTCATTTATTTTGAGTGGTTAAGATATAAATACCACTGTTGTTATATGCACTATACTGCTGTCTTTTTTCACTAACTGCCAGGTAGTAGCAGGAGATCTCCTGCTAATTCAACTGATCTCCAGCCGATTGAGATCAGATCACCTGGAGAAAAATGGCCGCCTTGGCAATTGAACGCTATGGCATTGAAGTCCCTCCCCTCCCCAAACCCCACCCTCTTCAGGCTCCGCCCCCAAAATCTCCCACTGGTTGAGAAGAGGGACCTGGTATTGAGAAGAGGGACCTGAGGGTGTATGAGTTCAAGATAAAGGAGGTTAGATTGGCCAGAAGAAAAGCAGGAGGAGAGGACCATGTGCACATTACTTCATTTCAGTCATGCAGTGTCATGGCCAGCTTGCTCAACTACACAAAGGTTTGCTGCGCCAAGGCAAGCAAGCCCCACTGGCAAAGTCCTCAACCCCCTGTGAAACTGGGGCTACACAATCACTTTTGCTGCTGTAAGTTCACAACAGTCTAAATGGGTGTTTCTGGGGCGAAAGGGCTTAAGGAGCCCCACCCCTGGGAATGCCCCCTTTGGTGTGAGCCTTTGTGCTGGAGGAGTGCTGTCTCTGAGGCTGCGCTGGCATCCATGCCTCGCACTACTCTGCCGCTCCCTGGCGCTGGCATAAGTGGCCCGGCGCTGGCGTAAGGGCCCATTTGGACAGCGCAAGTGGCACTTAAGCAAGTGGATCATGCTGCCTCCAAAGTGGATCACGCTGCCTCCAAAGGCCCTTAACCCCCCACCCTTAGGATAGTACTGTGAGACTCTGAAAAATTGCTGCCAGTGAGAGAAAGCAACGCTATGCTAGATGCATCAGTAGTATTAGGCAGTTTTATATATTCAGCATACATCAGTTTAGGGTTGCCAGCTCCATTGAGGAAAAAGTGTCCTGTTTCTTTAATAGTTTAATGGAATGTTATTGACCAAGTGATATTATTTATCCCCATGCCATGAAAAGCTTCAGCTGCTGATTTCCATATATTCAGCCGTTATTAAGGGATCACATATACACTGATGGGATCAGTGTTGGCAGATCCCATCAGACAGACCAAGAAAGAGATCTTGGGGTGGTAGTGGATCACTTGATGAAGATGTCAATCCAGTGTGCAGCTGCTGTAAAAAAGGCAAATTCCATGCTGGCCATAATTAGATGAGGAATAGAGATTCAAAACAGATAAAAGGAAGTATTTCTTCACACAACACATAGTTAAATTGTGGAACTCCCTGCCCCAGGATGTGCTGATGGCTACCAACTTGGAAGGCTTTAAGAGGGGAGAGGATATGTTCATGGAGGAGAGGGGGTATTCATGGCTACTACTTAGAATGGCTACTAGTCATGATGCATACCTATTCTCTCCAGGATCAGAGGAGCATGCCTATTATCTTAGGTGCTGTGGAACACAGGCAGGATGGTGCTGCTGCGGTCGTCTAGTTTGTGGGCTTCCTAGAGGCACCTGGTTGGCCACTGTGTGAACAGACTGCTGGACTTGATGAGCCTTGGTCTGATCCAGCATGGCTTTTCTTATGCTCTTATGTTCTTATGATCAGACATATTTTGCAAGGCTTGATGGCAACCCTAGGTATGTATCACATTTGAAATTTTTATTTAATAATTTTGTAAATCATACTCCGTTCTCAGCTATGAATAGCTAAGGCATTGGGGCTGCAGGAGACAGCAACTGAAGGCCCTCAGCCAATGGCCAAGTGATTGAATGTGTGCTGCTGCCTTGTGCTGAATTTAGCCAAGGTCAGCTTTAGACAGTACACTAAGAGCTAGGTTTTATGTTGTGTGCCAGAACCTGATCCACATAGGTTCATCACATAGCAGCAGCAATGAGGTATATAAAACTGCAGTGCTCTAAGCAGCAGTAACCTGAAATTGAAATAGCCTTGGCTTTTCCCTTTAGAGGTCCCCTTTAGAGCATTTGGTCTACAGGGTTCATGCCAGCAGATTTTTCAGGGACATGTGTGTTCAGTTTATATACTTTTAAGCAGCTGACCATGCAGAGATTTCTACAATCAATCCATCCAAGATGACACTACAGTGTTAAAAAAATACTGCTACGAACTGCTGTAGCTTTGGAGAGGCACTGCTTTGATCTTGTCCATTACCAGATCTCCTGCATAATAAGTAAAAGAAAATGAGTCTACTCAAGTAAAATTTACTGACTGCTCCAGTTACTGCTGTCCGGGATAGAAAAATCCTGGCAGCTGTACTGCAAAAAACAATTCACTGAAGCAGAAGGTTCCATCTCAGTGGAACTCAGCCGATTATAGGCTTGAATAACTCATGTAATAACAGCAAGTTGTATGGCAAGTCCAGGAGAGGCCAGGCAGATATCACCTTGACCTCTGCTAACTGGAATCCAATAGGCAATTATTCATCCTTCTCTGAACATCTGAAGCAATCACTTGGAGCGGGGTGGACAAATGCTGAGATGGCATCTCCGAGCAGTCGTTGACTGGGGAAGCTAGACAGTATGTAGCTAGAAGTGAAGGGAAATTCTCCAAATTGGGGGAAAGCGGAGACAGTTGAAATAATAGCACACAAAAAATATTGCTTCTGCAGCATCTGATGCTGAGATTATGGAGGTGTTTGGCAAAAGTGGGTAAGCAAAAGGACTAGTGATCCCCCCTCCCAGTGAAAGATTTGAAAGAGAAACAGAAACCTTTCTGAAACAGAATTCACTGGTGCCTTTTAAATCATAGCTTCGGGGATAAGATCAAGCCACTATGTTAATTACACTATCTTTGAACTCCTGTTTACCAGTTGTACACTGTCAGAGCCAAGGAAACCTGGGCTTCCCGATTTTGTGGACTGAATATCTTGATAGTGTTGCCAACTGGAGAGTTTTGGGGCAGAACCTGAGGAGGGCGGGGTTTGAAGAAGGGAGGGACTTCAGTACCATAGAATCCAATTGCCAAAGCAGCCATTTTCTCCAGGTTAACTGATCTCTATCGGCTGGAAATCAGTTGTAATAGAGATTTCCAGCTAATACCTGGATGTTGGCAACCCTATATCTTGAAGATATAGGGAGTCCATATAGAAAAGAAGGTACAGTGTAAGATATCTGGTTGTATTCCTTAAAGAATCCTTTATATGGGTAGAAATGTCATGCTTAGTGGAGACAGTGTAATGTGGCATAATTATACAAGGTTTCCCATTAGAAGTCAAGAGCCTTCACAGGTACTCAGTGCCATTAGAAAAAGCAGTTCTTTGTTCAAATATAATCGCCTGTAGTGTAAATCCCATTTATTGTAATCTTCTTAATTCCCACATTGAAATATTATATATTTATGAATTATGTATGTGTTGTACTGGGCAGATACTAGAGAGGGTTGCCATATTTGAGGTTTTTTTATTGTAGTTCTATGGCTTTGTCCTTGAAGGCAGCCATGGCGGACTGTATTTGTTTTTATAACTGGGAATACAATAAAGGACACGTGCCCTCTAAACTTGTTTTTTTCAAGGCCCATAGGGCACCCTTGGCTAAGCGGTCAGACTTCTGTAGTTTCTCTTGTTTCATTTGAACTTGTTTCACTTTTGCCCCTTGCTGTTCTGAGTTTCTAATTCTTATTAAAGAAAATACACTAGGTATACAAAATATATCCCATGGCAGACTATTCTAACAATCAGGGTGTCTTGAACAATGTTTGTGTACTAAATTTAACTTTTCTTTTTCAGTGGAAGTACCTTAATTTTGACACCTTTGTCCATCAGAAGGAATGAATAAGGCCCAAACATCCATATACAGAAACCCATTTGAAAATTAGGGAATATGTTTGACATATAAACTAATAAAAATCCAGACGGAATGGCCCCTGTTCTTTAATTTCTTTAATACACTGAATATGATAAGTAAAAATAATGATAGTTGATAGTATCTGTAAATTTTCAATGGCACTTCACTTTCTGCTTTTCACAGGATGGTCAGTGAAGGCAGAGCCTGATTCAGCAGACAGTCCAACTACAAAGAGATCCAGTGAGAAGAGTTAGCAGATTTTTTTCCACAGAAGAGGATTGTGCAGGTAGACTTTTCTGGGTAGAGCACCTCCACTTTTCATCCATCACTGCACTGTCTCAGTGACCTGGAGAGAGCTTTTATGAGTCTCTGTAAGCAGCAGTCTTTGCTTGCTATTATGTTCTCAACTCTGGTGCTAAGCCTGCTAGGCAGGTACAAACCCAACGTTTTTCTCGTACTTCCTGAAATTCAGTGATTGCACACATGGGAGGGTGGAGGCAGGGGCAACATCCCTTCCCATAGCTTATAGGAGAGCGGGGCAAACATTTTGGTTGTACGCTCTGGAATGCAGGCACTGCAAACTGCACAACGTCTGTGCCAAATCAGTTAAGTCTCAAGAAATCTAACATGAGGACAGATCTGAGCTCTGAGGAAAATATTCCAAGATCTCACGGCATCTTTAATTATATTTCACAGTACCCAAGAGTGGGGGGGGGGGTTGGATTGAGACCATGGTGGAGGGGGAGGGAAAGGCAGCTTTATTCAATTTTTAGCATTTTTATGCTGTGCTTTTATCCTCCTTGTGGACCCAAAGCAGCTTTCAATATTGTTCTCGCCTTCACTTCGATATCCTTAATCCTGTGCGGTAGGTTAGGGTTAGTTCATGGCCAAATGCTATGATCCTTATGTATTAATGCTTCACTCTTCCTATTTATAATTAAAGCAAGTGAGGGTAGGGGTGTATGTTAAGCAAAACCAGAAAGTATATGCAGATGAGGGAAGCTAAATTTTGTCCTTTCATACCTTCTTAGGTTCAGTTGACTGATTTCAGGGTTGCCAGGTTCCTCTTTGCCACCTGCGGGAGGTTTTTGGGGCGGAGCCTGAGGAGGGTAAGGTTTGGGGAGGGGAGGGACTTCAATGCCATAGAGTCCAATTTTCAAAGCAGCCATTTTCTCTATCAGCTGGAGATCAGTTGAAATAGCAGGAGATCTCCAGCTAGTACCTGGAGGTCGGCAACCCTACTCCAGTCCCAGACGTTTATCATACCTACTTGTATTCATTCTTCAAAAGACTCTATCCTGGTACAGACGCCCCCCCTCCCACGTTTGTTGACTCACTACATGGGGAGAGAGAGTGGGCAAAAGAATTCTAGCCCTGCCCTTTCCTCTGTGTGTTTGACTGATCGTCTTTAGAGTGCAACTATGCAGAGGTTGTATGTACACCCCCACCCCATGATCAGTGACACAACTTTAAGAATGCTGCTGCTCATGGGGAGGGTGTGGGTGTACAGCCACTTCCATGTGGTCACACTCTGCAGACGACCAGGCAATTGCGCAAAGGTGGGGGGCAGGGCCAGCATGCTTGTGCCTGCTTTCTCTCCCCACATAACAAGTCAACATATCGGGGGTTTTCTGTACCAGGCTAAAGATAATAGCCTATGAAACCGAGTCTTTCTTCTACCTGTCCGAAAGTTGATAGGGAGGATCCCTTAAATGAGGGGCACAACCCTTGACAATTTCATCCGATTTGAAGGTTAAAAAAAAAAAAACTACTCACGTAATTCTTCACAAAACCATGAATGCCCACTTTTTACACATTTCTTTGTTTGGCTGTTCCTGTTATGCAAGGACATCTAATGCAAATTTAGAAAATGAAAGATTTTTTAATAACATTCCAGTTCAAGATGTGGCCATTTCTAGACAACAAGTGAAATATGATGTCATATAAATGAATATGCCCTTGCAGTGGAAACGTTTGACAGGAAAAAAAATGTATTGAGAAGAATTTTAAAGTCCTTTCTAGAACGAACTACGGACAAAGTAAAAGGTAAAATCAGAAGGAGATTGAGACTGGGAAGGGCAACCATGAAGGAGCTATAAAAGATCCGTAAGTGTAAGGATGTATTGCTGGTGACCAAAATCAAAGTAATTCATACCACAGTATTCCCCATTACTATGTATGGGTGTGAAAGTTGGACAATGAAGAAAGCTGACAGGAAGAAAGTTGGTTCATTTGAAATGTGCTACTAAATGATGCATGGCCTGCTGACATTGAGATTAGATGACTGCAATCAATGTGTTCTATGTGGGGCTGCTGAAGCTGCTGAAAGGCTCCCCCAGCCAATGCTGTCACTTGTTTATCCAACAGAAGACCCAAGTGCAGGACCACCCCAAGCTTCAAACCTACACCCCCATCTGGAACAGGGGATAATCTATTTTCCGGATCAGACCTTCCCTCCGCTAGTAGCAGCTCCATTCAGCCTGTTAGCCCTCATCCATTCCAAAACTGCCTCCAGGTACCTGTTCATGGTTTCCATAGCCTTCCTTGGATCTGCTGGTAGAGCGAGATAGAGCTGATCATCATCTGCATACTGGTGGCAGCTCAGGCCTCTCAGAGCACACAGGGGGACTGTGGTGATAACAACCTAGGAAAATGGTAGTTTGCACCACAAGCACCACATTACCAACTGTGGTCATTTTTTACTTTGTAATTATTAATTTATGTTAATTTTATCTCACTTTTGAAATTATAATAGAAAAAAGCATTTATGTTTATGTGTTTGGGATTGATTTCAGACACATCTGTCTTTTATTAATTTGTAGTTGACTAATTGTCATGGATTATCACTGATGTTGATGATGATGATATAAACTAGTCTTCCAGTGCAATCCTATGCTAATTTACTCTGGTCTAAACCCACCCAAATCAATAGGCTTATTAATTATTTATTTATTTAGAAAACCACTTATGCTGTCTCTCCAGGGACCTGCCCAAGGCAGCTTACAAAATAAAACCAATGCACTAAAAGAAATTAAAATCCAGCATTAAAGAAAACCAGTCAATCATAAAAAATAACCATAAAAATACACAGTGGGTAGCCGAGTTAGTCTGTCTGCAGTAGTAGAAAAGGGCAAGAGTCCAGTAGCACCTTAAAGACTAACAAAGGTATTTTCTGGTAGGATATGAGCTTTCATGAGCCACAGCTGAAGAAGTGAGCTGTGGCTCAGGAAAGCTCATACCCTACCAGAAAATATTTTTGTTAGTCTTTAAGGTGCTACTGGACTCTGGCCCTTTTCTACTACATAAAAATACAGACAGCTTCAAATAATCATTTCCAGACTAAAATAATGCTTTAAAAATCAGCCCTTTAATTAAAAGCCTGGGAGAAGAGAGGCGGTTTGGTCTGGCGCCTAAAAGGAAACATTGTTTTCAGTCGTAAGGGTTTGTGCCTGTATTTTGTTGCTTTATTTTGTAAAATTTGTTTACAATGAAGATGAGCAGATCTAAAATCATCCCTCCCCCCCACCCAAGATCATCAATTAGCAGTCTGATCTCCTGGCAAGACTGCAGGAAGGCACCAACTCTAGGAGCTTGTCAAAAAGCCAGATGTTACCACTGGAAAGAGTCTACTTGCACCTTGTCATGTGGAACATATTAGTTATTGTGGGTGTTTGTTTTTAAATATATCCCTCTAGTTCCAAGACTGATGTTTCCCCAATCATTATTATGAAGCACAAATTATACAAGCATAGCTGATGCAAAAAAATTTAACATAGAAGAACTAGGAAGTTGCTGTGCTGTCTTTTCAAAACTCTGATCACATGAAGTATATACACTGAGGAAAGAGGTTCTTTCTACTGATGCATAGAAGAATATATTCTCTCATTATCCTATTTGCAAATAGTTGACATTATCAAAATGATCCCCACATAGTTTAATATATTTCCTGCTTTCCTGACACACAGTTTGTTAAGCAAACTGGGATGAATGATCTAATACAATGGTTCTTGTAGGTTATCCGGGTTGTGTAACCGTGGTCTTGGAATTTTCTTTCCTGACGTTTCGCCAGCAACTGTGGCAGGCATCTTCAGAGTAGTAACACTGAAGGACAGTGTCCTTCAGTGTTACTACTCTGAAGATGCCTGCCACAGTTGCTGGCGAAACGTCAGGAAAGAAAATTCCAAGACCACGGTTACACAACCCGGATAACCTACAAGAACCAATGAACTCTGACCGTGAAAGCCTTCGACAATAAGATCTAATACAATGTTTTCTCAAGCAGCAACATAAGAGGAAATCCCACAGAAGTAATAGCCGTATTTTAACGCTCTGGTAATTAAGAGAGCCAGCGTGGTGTAGTGGTTAGAAGCAGTGGAGTCTAATCTGGAGATATGGGTTTGGTTCCCCACTTCTCCATATGAGCGGTGGATTCAAATCTGGTGAACCAGGTTTGTTTCCCCACTTCTCCACATGAAGCTTACTGGGTGAACTTGGGCTAGTCACAGTTCTCTCAGAACTCTCTCAGCCCTACCTACCTCATAAGGTGCCTGTTGTCTCAGGCGAAGGGAAGGTGATTGTAAGCCAACTCCTCCTCTTCCTCTTCTTCCTCCTCTTCTTCAAGTAACAGTTTTCATTCACCAGTTAATAAGATTATAGCTGCTGTAGCAAGGTTAGCTGATGGACAGCTGAATCTCATATAGTTCAAAGAAGATCATGATGAGTTGAGTTTTTGTGTTGCCTTCAAAGCCAGTTGGTCTCATCCCTATATAGGGTAGCAGCCCTCTCTCACAGCAGCTACCATTAAGTTCTAAATGAAAAGCAACTTTTTTTTTGTCAGTCCCTCCGCTGAGTTGACTAGGCAGTCTCCATTTAAACCAGGGCCACATCGGAGGAAAGGGAGTGTTGGCTATGACATGAATAGCTCTTTGGGAAGAAAGCAGAATGCTGGGAATAACAAGCCCAGTTTCTTTCTGCTCTGAAGCACTTCCTTTCTGCTCCGAAGGATTAAAAATATCTAAACTTGGTGTAAGGGAGAAATGTTCCCTAAAGTTCTTAATGTCCTGTCACAAATACGTAAGTGAAACAAGGGAAGTAGTGCTTTGAAGGATATAAATAAACTAATTCTGGTAAGTCAGGGGTGAGAAAGAGAAAAAGAAAGAAAAGGACATGACACAGAAACCACAACATGTCTACATAGTCCTGTCTTGAGACTGACTTTCCAGTTTGAAACTGGTTTTCTCAGAAGTTAAACCTCTAGATAACCCCAAAGAAGAGCAAGAACTCTCAGATCTTCTGCTCTTAAGTACATGTTGATCTATTCTTGCCCAATCCTAGGCATCAAGTTTTAATACCTCCCATATTGGGTGGGACTGTTGGTGCCTCTCTGCACATCTAATGGAGGGTCATAGTGGAACTTGTTGCCTTTGAGGTTTCTGCATACCCATACACGAGCCAAGGTTTCATTGTCTCTTGAAGTAGCACTTTGATAACAATCCTGTAACCTTGCTCATTATAATAATTGTATACATACCTTGTGCTCATAATATACCAGTGCATCACTTGCATTATGAATCTGAAATCTGAATAGCCCTGTTTTAGCTGTATTCAATTCCCCTCCCTCTCTAAACATAACCCTAATTTCATCCTTATGTTTCGTACAACTCTTGCTGAGGTCAGGAGGCTCTGTTTGAACCATAAATTGCGTCTGTTCAGAGACGATGGTTCTGAGCTCATTTGTCATCCAGAATCTGATCTTAAGCTAATTAAAATAATCACTTCCATGTCACTAGTCAGCCCTGCAGAGCAATCCTTAATTCCACACCATCTGGCTGCAGAATGCCCTGACCATTTGGAGGCATGAGCAAAATCAGAGGCTTTGAAGTTGCATTACACAGATGAAAAACCTCGTTTCCTGTTAAAGGCCACTTCTACACATGACTAACCAGCAGAAAATTGGTTCAACATGGGGGCCCCCCGGGGCAATTTGAATCCAGTTGTCTTTGGGCACTGGAAACTATGTGGCTAGGTGTCAACAGGCATGGGCAAATGGTCCCTGGTTTTTCCACGTCAATTGTCTGCATACAGTTGTAGAGTTGTTCATATTATGAATGCATGCATATTCCTTCCCCTTACCATGCAGACATTATGCCAAGAAAGCAACTGGCTTCAAAAGACATATGACAGGTTAAACCTTACATTTTGTACTAAGAAGTCATTATCAAGATGTGTATTTTCCTGCTGGTCCTATACCATTGAGATTTCCTGGGAATAGTCATTCTTTGATCTGGAAGTAAGGATAATGTACAGCACAAGAGTGGTTGAAGCAAACATTGACAAGGAGAAACATCCCACCATGCTGTTTCCAGCCAAATTCACAGTACCGATCATGGATGCAAACAGAGCTGGACTAAAAAATAAAGACATCCCAGCAAGATGAATCTCAAAATATTCAGACCACAGCATGGGCCAGCAGAGCATTTCTGATGGAAATGAAGCTAGTCACACTGAAACCAAATCTCTAGCTATTGACTACAAACTGTAACATTTCCTTTTCATGATTTCTAATGTGCCTTCACACAAATCATGGCACTACAACATAGAAATAATCAAACAGTGCAACATCTGTTGCTGCTTCAAATGCAAGATTAATTTTGCCAGCATCTTCCTTAGTTGTTTTCTTAATGTATCGCAGATAGATTTTGATATGGAAGTCTTGTTGCCTCCTACTGCAAAATCTTCCCTGAATCTTAAATAGATAGGGATTGAACAATTGTCCAGATCTCCTCCTCTCATGTCTGCCACTGTTTATTATCCTTGGACTGAAGTCCCTCTGATGTTCCAGACTAAAACTTTTATATAGACTTTCCCTCAGGAGAAACATGCATACATAGATAATCTCCATTACTACTCACCCTCCACCCCTTGGAGCACAAGACCTGTCAACCATCATTATTTCAGTCATGGCTGGCTTCAGCTTCAATCATCTCCCATGCACTCAGTTCCCACCATGGCCAAGCACTGAGAAAATACTGATAAAAATGTAGATCTGTGCTGTCATTAACATGTTGACCCCCTAATACCATGTCTTCACTATACAATCTCACTTAGCAACTTCTGATATATGATGAATAGGTAGGAGGACAAGATGAGACCTCCAGGATCACAAAAAATAATGAGGCAGCCTCCAGCTCCCCCCCCCCATCAAAAGTGAGCAGATAACCTTTCAACACAATTCAGGAGTAGTTCCACAGATAACTGACAGGTCTCATAGAATTACAGAATCAAAAAGTTGGAAGGGATCTCCAGGGTCATCTAGTCTAACCCCCTGCACAATGCAGAAAATTCATAACTACCTCCCCCACACCCCTAGTGACCCCTACTCCATGCCCAGAAACCCTCCAAAATCCTGGCCTGGAAAAAAATTGCTTCCTGACCACAAAGTGGTGATCGGCATTATCCTGGGCATGTAAGGAAAGGCCCTGAGAGCCAAACACTGATGCAACCCTTCCTGCCCTCCTTCTCATTATCTGCCTAAGTTCACTGAATCAGCATTGCTGTCAGATGGCCATCTAGCCTCTGCTTAAAAATCTCCAAAGAAGGGTCTGACCGTTTATCTGGTCGATACTGGTATACATAACTTGTATGGAAAGCTAACACAGCCCAGAAAAGAACAAGAAGAAAGTATTCTTTAATTTTTTTAAATTCTTTAATTTTTATAAATTTTATAGGATATATTGGACAGAGTCAAATTGGAATAAATCCCCACATACATACTCGGGTTGTTATTATTCTGCTATAATACTGTTATACATGTTGTATTATATATTGGTGTGCATCATAAGTGATGTTATCAGTGTTAGACCACTGATGAAGGCCGGGGGGCCGAAACACGTTTGGATTGTGGTTTTAGTTTATCAATCTGCATTAGTTGACATTTGTGCTTTCTTTTAAATATGTTTTTAATGTTTTTAATATACATATCAGCGCCTTAAAATAAATATCTTTCTATACATAATTGAGTCTTTTTCCACCTAACCTTTGCACCCAGCTTTGGTTTTAGGTTGGGTTTTTCCTTCCCCCTTTAGTTTTTTTGTCTGACATTCTGGGGCAACAGAAAACAACTTGGCACCATCCTCTATATGCAGATCTTCAAGTACTTGAAGATGATTATCATATCACCTCTCAGTTGTCTCCTCTCCAGGCTAAACATACCCAGCTCCTTCAACATTTCCTCATACGACTTGGTCTCCATACCCCTCACCAGCTTCATTGCCCTCCTCTGGACACGTTCCAGCTCGACTACATCCTTAAATTGTGGTACCCAAAACTGAACACAATACTAGGTGAGGTCTAACCAAAGCAGAGTAAAGCAATACCATCAGTTTTTGTGATCTGGACACGACTTCTGTTGATACAGCCCAAGATCCCATTTGCCTTTTTAGCTACCGCATCATACTGCTGACTCATGTTCAGTGTATGGTCTACTAAGACCCCTAGATCCTTTTCGCACACACTGCTGCCAAGACAAGTCTCCCCCATCCTATAATTATGCATTTGATTTTCCTACCTAAATGCAGAACTTTACATTTATCTCTGTTGAAATTAATTTTATTTGTTTTAGCCCAGTTTTCCAGCCTGTCTCATTGAGGAGTTGCCAGTACCTCATGATCATCAAAGGCTACCAAAAGTCCAAAAATAGATTCAAGGTAGTTTTCAATTTTTTTAAACTTCCTTCTATTGCTAAGCTTGGGGGAGCAAATGAAAGGAGATAAGCATTAAAATGCTACTCGAGCTGAATTGTATGCTTTTATGCTGGATCTCAATTAATCAAAGATTTGCCATAAAACATCAACTGGCAAGGCTGAGAGCACAGTGGTCATAAAATATGAGCTGATTAATTTACCCCTAATTTGTATGATAATTAAAATTCCAACTTTTAATTCTGTTAATTGTTCTCCCACAAGGAGGTTGATTGGGCTTTGCTAAATCATGCTGTGCAAATGTGCTTCCCGCAGGTCTGTCTTTGTTTCTCTTTAAATGCAATGCTATCATATAATTATCCCTTAACTTACATAGATTAATGTTTGCTTATCTATTTGGTCTTTTCTGACATGATTCTCAATGTAAACTTAAGCTGCATCCATAAATCAGCTGTTGAATGTTTCTCATCAGGATGTTGTTTGGTCTCGACACTTCATCGTCCCCTCTTTAATGAACAGCAAAAGCTGGAAAATGGACGATGAGGGCAAGAACTACACAAAATACTGAACATGCTTGAGATGAATAAAAAAACACACTGAAATCAGTGCTTAAGAGTGTCAACCCTCCCTCCTCCCTTTGTTTACCATCATCACTACAAAGTCTATAAGACTTGAAGCCAGGTCTGCAAAAGGCAGTGCTGAAAACCTGACAAAGCTCATGCTGTCAGCAGAAAGGAGAAATAATCCTTGTGCTCTTTGGCTGAGACAAAGCAGGGATGCTTCAGTGAGCCTTCAACTAATGTTTTGCTTGCTGGTCAGATCAAAAGCTTCATTAACCCCTTGCACATCAGCAGCACAGTAGTCAAGACCATGGGATCATGATGTGCCGAACAGAATAATTGAGGAGGGTATGAAAAATGGGAAGGTGTTCCCTGTCCAGAGTCCTTATCGGCTTCTCTCTCACACTAACACACTTTCATCGGTAGTCCTGAAAGGACTTACAATAATCCAGCTACATGTGGGGTGGGGGTGAGAGGGAAGTCTTATCTCAAATCTCACAGACAAGTCGTCCAAGCTTGGATGATTCCGGCACTTGCTAGTCACTCCTTCAGTTCTGCTCTGTAACATATGGTAGCCAGTCCAGCTTTTTCCTGATAAATGTCATGCCTCATACCTAAGTTGGGAGGATGAAGGATGTTGCTCCCAGGTCTCTCCCACTAATCAATACCTAGTACTCTTGTCTCATTCACAGCACTTCTCACTAGATATGGCAATGCCTCTATACTTATTGCATGGTACCCCCCTCCCCTTAACAGTGCACAGGATGCAATGAAGAACAAGGTTGCACATGTGTACACTCTGTGCACAGGCTCTGATGAATCTACAATAGGTGGGTGGAGTGGGGTCAGTGGTCACAATTGTAACCTTTGCTAGGCACGAGTTCACTCTATTTACATTTTCCTCTGCATACAGAGGTTGAAAGACATAATATGGTGAGGGAACTCAAAATTAATTATGAGATGACACACATACAGAAAGAGGAGGTCAGAGATCCCAGCTATAATCACTGGTGTCCAGGGATCCAATTAAACCTAAACCTGAATTGAAAACCATATCGAACCTTTATCCCTCCCCCCCATAATTGCACCAAAACCTGAAATATTATTTTGAAATTCTGCTGAATCGGGACCAGAACAAAATATTCTTCCAAGCTGTGTCATCTCCAGATTAAAATGTCCTTGCTCTTTTACTTTATAGGCTAGATTATTTTCCCGGATCCAGGCTCCAATGCATTGATTTGTTCATGAACCTTCATCATAGTTCCATACAGAGTACAGCATTAGTGTCAGGCAGGTTCATGTGGTTTCCTGGGGATGATCAAACTAGACACACATTAAGAAACAAATAGCTATGAACAATTCAATGTTCTTCAACTTGGTACACTGCTTTCAAAACTAAACTAAGAATCCTCTGTTTGCTAAGCACATAGACTTTGGGGAGATGCACAGTTCTGGTGTTTACCATTGTAGCTTTTCTCCCACCTCTCATCATTCCCTGGATTTGACTCCAATCTTGCAGCTATTATAGTCTCCACCAGCAATTAACTGGTACTTCCCAAAACAGAGCTTCAACTAAAGATAGATAAATACTTCCGTGGTGAAAAGTGGCTGTGTGAGACTCATCAGCAATGCCTTGTCTTTGAACTCATAAAACGTACTCTCCAGTATTGACATTTATCAGATGATTGGGCACTACCAGCTAGACAGAGCCCCCAAAAGTGTCGCAAGGGGATGGGCGGAGTAACAGTAGCAGTTGCTGGCCATTCACTTGCCCCCTTTGTTCCTCTGAGAGGATGTCGGTAAGTAGCTGGCTACTATTGCTAATCCTTCTTTTCATCTAGCCCACTTGCCTGACCTTTCTATCTGCTGATGAAGGGTAGGAGGACTATCAGCTGCCATGGCCTGGGTTGCAGAAAGAAGATGGCTGCAAATCTGAAGTCTGGCAAATCTGAAGTCTGAAGTGAACAGGATGAACTGAACCACTATAGGCAGCAATCAAGAATCGCACATTAGCTGGGAACCACCTTCCCCTGCAGTCCTTTTCCTGCTGCTCCTACTATTTCATCCAGCCTCCTTGTCCTGCATCAGTTTGGTTCCTACCATATCCTATGACCTTCCAAAGCCAGACTTGAAAGGAAAAGGAGATAGTTACCAGATCTCTTGCATCCAAGCAAGGGCCTTCTCTCATAGGCTTGAGTGTTAATGCTGGCTAGGATGACTCAAAATGCACTGAGGAGGATAATGAACAGCCATCGTGAGAGGTGATACCCATGTACTGTGATCAGTCCAGGGAGCCAGACAGACTCCCATTACTGCATGCTAGGGCTCATCCCTCTGCAATCACTCCCTATGCTTGAAGAACTGTGAAGTTGGACTGCCCAAGCTGAAGCTTATACCAGAAGGTTGAGTGCTCACTTGGCAGCACATAGCCTTATTTCTGATATTCTTAGTCATATGTATGTAAATAGAGCTAGGATCTGCTCCACTAAGACATCATGAAGAGGCAGAGCTGCAGGAACAGCTATAACAGCTTTGCAAACTTCTCAGCTGTTTGTCGGGGCTGGGAGCTTTGTGCGTGGGCGGCAAGCTCTGCTCAGAGATGCACATTAAGGGTTGGGGGACCCCTTTCGGGGCCCATATCTCAGCCCCCCCCGACCCAATCTTTACAAAACTTGGGGGGTCTGTCAAGAAGGGTCCTTTGAAGCTCTGCTGAAAGTTTGGGACCTCTAACCCCAAAAATGCCCCCCAGAGCCGCAGAAAGGCGCGGTTGTGTTTTTAATGGCTTTATTCGGCCGAATTTTTTTCCCGAACTTTGAATTCCCGCCGAATTGCACGGACCCGAAGTGGGGGAGTTCGGACTTCGGCATATGCCAAATCTAAACGGGCCGAATTCAGCCGAATCCGAACTATACCGAATTTTTTTTAATTCAACAGCCCTAGCTGCTATAACATTATCACAGAGCAGCTGTTGCTGTATCTCTAGCTATATGACTGGAGAGCTTACTGGATGTCTCAACAATCTTGCCTAGAATCTGCTTCTTGCCTTAAACCTCCCTTGGCAGTTCCCTGATAATTATCCTGCTGCACTTGTCCTATTCATAAGACAAGGACACTGAGCCACCTGGTTATACTCTCAGCAGAAATAGGACAGTCCTACTTCTGGTGGGAAAGAGGTGGACTCTACCACTCTGTAATAAAGTAGACATGATAAAGTAGGATGATGCAGACATACTGTATATGACCAGAATCTTTCTAATTCCCCGTGTCTACAATACCAGCCATTGTCACAGATGCCTTGCCATAGCACCTAAGTGCTGAACACTGCTAAACATTGATGAGAAGCATAGATATTTCCTTTGAACAGGGTCACCACCTCATATTCCAGACATCACCCAGGTCATTTCAGCATCAATGGGATGGGGCATGATTTGTGTTCTTACACTTAGAGGCATGCACCATTGCCTGTCCAGCATTATTTCCACTGACACTCTCTTCCAATCAAAAACAGTAGAGTAGAATGTGAAAGGAAATACATTAGTGTGTATGTACGGAAGAACTGAGAATAACTTGCAGATTCAAAGGTGTCAGTGTTTGGGTAAGGGCCATGCCCTAATAGTACCACTTAGGGCAAGATGATCACTAAAAATAAACTGCAAGAATTATGATCTGCAAGCTCCTATAGTCTATTATTAGGTTATCTGGCATGCAAGGAGGCAGCTGTGCACTGAGACACCCAAGTAAGAAAGCACAGCTGAATGCACAAATAGGAAGAACCCTTTTCAGACAATTGATCTTGCAGGCCCGGCCATGCTGGTGTCTGAGTCAGATGCACAAGGCGAGAGGAGCTGTAATAATTGCTCCTTTTGCACATTTTTACTTGCGCTCAGAAAGTAAAAGAGACCTTCAGAGACTTGTTAAACCAGCTCATGGAGCCTGCAATAGCCACTGAAATGAATACAAATGGGAGGAGACGAGGGGTTTGTAATGTTAAGAGACTCTTGCATGTCACACTTAATCTTTGGCAGCCAGCTTGCAGATATATCATGGCTAATGAGATAGATCTATAATAAGAAAAATGTTAAAAAAACAAACAGTAGACTGGAAAGAGTTTCTACACTTGTGTGCATTATCTGTTCTTAAAGAATACCCAGAAAGTAGACATTTGCTTGGCTCCAGAGAAATGCTTGAGAGACTTCATTTCTTCTGCATGTAGTAACCAGGTTACCATCACCAGAGAGATTACCAGTTTTGGGGTTATAGCGTGTACAACAGGGCCACTTCCAATGTCACATTTTAAAACTACAAGTAGGGGGGCAGTAGTCAAAAAATGATAAAATATGCCACTGTAATATTTAAAACTCTGGTATGGCAATAAGATGCATGAAAAGTGCAGGATGTTCTGTTAAGTGCCGTCAAGTCGCTTCCGACTCATGGCGACCCTATGAATGAAAGTCCTCCAAAATGTCCTATCTTTGACAGCCTTGCTCAGATCTTGCAAATTGAAGGCTGTGGCTTCCTTTATTGAGTCAAACCATCTCTTGTTGGGTCTTCCTCTTTTCCTGCTGCCCTCAACTTTTCCTAGCATGACTGTCTTTTCAGGTGACTCTTGTCGTCTCACGACATGACCAAAATACGACAGCCTCAGTTTAGTCATTTTAGCTTCTAGGGTCAGTTCAGGCTTGATTTGATCTATAACCCACTGATTTGTTTTTTTGGCAGTCCACGGAATCTGTAACACTCTCCTCCAACACCACATTTCAAAGGAATCTATTTTCTTCCTGTCAGCTTTCTTCACTGTCCAGCTTTCAC
This sequence comes from Euleptes europaea, assembly GCF_029931775.1. Classification (NCBI taxonomy): domain Eukaryota; kingdom Metazoa; phylum Chordata; class Lepidosauria; order Squamata; family Sphaerodactylidae; genus Euleptes; species Euleptes europaea. The sequence continues at coordinate 50,653,605 of NC_079316.1, forward strand.
ACCCATACATAGTAACAGGGAATACGATGGCATGAATTAACCTAGTCTTGGTGACCAGTGACACATCCTTACACTTCAAAATCTTTTCTAGCTCCTTCATGGCTGTCCTTCCCAGTCTCAATCGCCTTCTGATTTCTTGGCTGCAGTCTCCCTTTTGGTTGATGGTGGAGCCAAGGAATAGAAAGTCTTGAACAATTTCAATTTCCTCAGTGTCAACCTTAAAGTTGTGTAATTCTCCTGTAGCCATTACTTTTGTTTTCTTGATGTTCAGCTGTAGTCCTGCTTTGGCACTTTCTCTTTTGACTTTCAGCAGTAGACGTTTCAAATCTTCACTATTTTCTGCCAATAATGTAGTGTCATCAGCATATCTCAAATTATTAATGTTCCTCCCTCCAATTTTCACTCCACCTTCATCTAAATCTAATCCAGCTTTCCTAATTATATGTTCTGCATATAGATTGAAGAGATAGGGAGATAAAATACATCTTTGTCTGACACCTTTGCCAATTGGAAACCATTCCGTTTCTCCATATTCTGTTCTAACTGTGGCCTCTTGTCCAGAGTACAGGTTGCGCATTAAAACGATCAGATGTAGAGGCACACCCATTTCCTTTAAAACCAGCCATAGCTTTTTATGATCCACACAGTCAAAAGCTTTGCTGTAATCTATGAAACACAAGCTGATTTTCTTCTGAAATTCTCTCGTATGCTCCAGTAACCAGCGTATATTTGCAATATGATCTCTAGTGCCTCTTCCCTTTCTGAAACCAGCTTGAACATCAGGCATTTCTCGTTCCATATATGGTAACAGCCTTTGCTGTAAGATTTTGAGCATCAGTTTACTTGCATGAGAAATTAATGTGATGGTCCGATAGTTGCTGCAATCTTTGATGTCTCCTTTCTTGGGAATTGGAATGTAAATGGATTGTTTCCAGTCTGGGGGTCATTGTTTTGTTTTCCATATCTGTTGGCATATTCTTGTCAAGATTTTGATGGACTCTGTTTCTGCGGCTTGGAATAGCTCTATTGATATCCCATCTGCTCCTGGTGATTTGTTTCTCCCGATTGCTCTCAATGCAGCTTTCGCTTCACTTTCTAAAACTGTAGGTTCTTCTTCAAAAGATTCTTCTTGGAAAGAATCTTTTATCCTTTCATCTCTTTTGTATAGTTCTTCAGTGTATTGTTCCCACCTTTTCTTTATTTTGTCCTGTTCAGTTAATGTATTTCCATGCTGATCTTTAAGCATGCCTAACTGTGCTTTAAATTTCCCTTTGATTGCTTGGATCTTGTGGAACAGATCTCTTGTTCTTCCTTTGTTGTTTTCTTCTATTTCTTTACACTGGTTATTATAATAGGTCTCTTTGTCTCTACGTGCGAGTCGCTGGAACGTTGCACTTAGACTTTTGATTCTATTTCTGTCACCTTCTACTTTTGCTTCTCGTCTATCTCTGGCAATTTTAAGAGTTTCCTCAGACATCCATCAAGGTTTTTCTTTTCTTTTGGCTACAGGAATAGTCTTTGCACATTCTTCCTTGATAATATCTCTAGTTTCCACCCATAGTTCTTCAGGTTTACATTCACTTGAACTCAGTAATGCAAATCTGTTCCTTACATGGTCTTTAAACTCTTCCGGAATATTGCTTAGATTGTATTTTGGTGCTATGAATGTTTTGGTGTTTTTCTTAAGCTTTATCTTGATTTTCAATATTAACAATTCATGATCTGTACCGCAGTCGGCTCCTGGTCTTGTTTTGGCTGAGAGAATAGAGCTTCTCCATCTTCTGCTTCCAATTATATAATCTATTTGATTTCTATACTGGCCAATGGTGATGTCCATGTATACAATCGTCTATTTGGTTTTCTGAAACATGTGTTTGCAATGAACAGATTGTTGTCTTCACAGAATTCTACGAGGCGTTCTCCTGCTTCATTCTGTGCTCCTAGCCCAAATCTGCCAACATTTGATTCTGCTTTGTTTCCTACTTTTGCATTCCAATCACCTATGATTATCAGCATATCTTGTTTAGGTGTATGATTAATTTCTTCCTGAACACTGGCATAAAAACTTTCAATTTCTTCCTCATCAGCATCTGTAGTTGGGGCATAAACTTGAATGATGCTTATGTTGATAGGCTTTCCCTGAAGTCTGATTGATATTATTCGGTCAGACTTTGCATTATAGCTCCTGACTGCCTTTGCTACATCTTGCCTCACTATTAAAGCAGCTCCGTTTCTTCTCTTTTTGTCATTCCCTGAATAAAACACTTTGTAATTTTCTGATTGAAAATGTCCTAATCCAGTCCATTTTAATTCACTTACTCCCAGGACTGAAATGTCCATACGTTCCATTTCTTGTTTAACAATTTCAAGCTCACCCTGATTCATGCTTCTCACACTCTATGTTCCTATTATATGCATCGAACAGCTTCGGACTTTCCTTTTGCATCTATTCATGTCAACCACTGAACGTCCTTTCGGCTTTAGTCCAATCGCATAATTAAGAACTGCGCTACTCGTATTTTTCCTCTGCTCTACCCCAGTAGCAGATTGAGTGCCATCCGACCTGGGGGTCCCATCTTCCAGCACTATATCTTTTTTCATTTTGGATTGTCTCATAATAGGGTTTTCAAGGTAAAGGTTGGTCAGAAGTGGTTTACCAGTGCCTTCTTCTGCGCAGTACTAACCAGAGTTAGCCGTAGTGGCACTGCCGTAGTCTACGAAAGATCCTCCGCCAGTGTCACCTTCCACTACTGCAGCTGCCCAGTAGCTAACCTTCAGGGATTCCTCTTCCCCCATCCCCACTGGAACTGCCTGTTCTCTTCTGCGGATGTGGCCATTGATCCCTTAAGGGAGTGGATGCATCTTCGTCTGGTGTCTCAGCTGTGACCATTCCGTCTTGAGAGACTCTGCTAGGAGTTTAGTCTCTTGATAGAGTCTAGGCCCCTTACAGTATTGCTCTCAGCTTCCCTGACACACACAAACCCCCTCACCACGTTAAGGTGTGCATCCAGAAGGGGGTGGATGTTCTAGGGGGCTTAAAAGATGCTGGTATCATACCTGGGCATTAGGGCTGCTTCACACATGATACATTTCTCCATGCCAATATCATGGAGCATGGACACCTAACAACAGGCATATAATAGAAGTGTTTTACAGCTAGGAGTTTTATGCCAGGGAATCCAAGATGGCCACAGCCTCTCTATCAAGCTCCCAGGCAGGAGTCGGGGGGGCAGAGACACAGAGGGGTGCTGTTGTGCCCATGCAATGATGTCACTTTTGGGATGAACCTGGAAGTGACACCATGTCACTCTTGGCTTCAGCAGAAACTCTATAGTTTTAGCTATTAAGTGGTGGTGGGAGTCAGGGGCTCAAGGGGGGGATGCCCTGCTGGCAGTGGGATCATGGCAACCTGGTGGTGAACTGCTCTTAAACCCTGCTCATCCTTCAAGGAGCTCAGAATGGTTTTGTGGGGATCTTGGGTAGTGTCCCATCAAAGCACTCTCCAGGCTAAGTTTTACTTAGCTTTAACATCTCGACATTAGGAAGAATTTTCTAACAGTTAGAGTGGTTCCTCAGTGGAACAGGCTTCCTTGGGAGGTGGTAAGCTCTCCTTCCCTGGAGGTTTTTAAGGAGAGGATAGATGGCCATCTGTCAGCAATGCTGATTCTATTACCTTAAGCAGATGATGACAGGGAGGGCATCTTGGTCATCTTCTGGGCATGTAGTGGGGGTCACTGGGGGTGAAGGTAGTTTGGAATTTCCTGCATTGTGCAGGGGGTTGGACTAGATGACCCCGGTGGTCCCTTCCAACTCTATGAGTCTATGAACAATGAGAGTATCTTGTGCTCTCAAACTGTTCTCCAGGTATAATACAGGATGAGGCCCTCAGCTCTCTAACCCTATAATGAAATGCGTATATATGCTGGCCACTTCCTCATAACCAGAAAAATACTCAGTGACAATAGCTTCCAGTGATCCTTTTCAGACAATACAATTCATTTATAAACAGTTTGACTTAGGGATTGTCTCCTAAGGACCCCTATCTACAAAAAACACAGGCAGGTTCTAAAGGTCACAGTGCTTTTGTTTCTTTGTTACCACGGCCATTGAAAATTGATTCCCTCTGGTTGGACTCCATGTATTATCAGTAACATGCAGGCCTCAGTCTCTCTTATTTGCTCAGATGCTGTGCTTTCTTCCCTTGCCAGTAATATTGATGCAAACATGGAATTCAACCACAAAATCTGGGAAATCATTCAGATCAGAGCTTGTGTAATCTCCTACTTCTAGAAGTTAAAATAGTCTATTTACTCATTTATTAAAATATTTATATCCAGCCTTTCCTTGTGGCTTAAGGCAGCTTACAAGCAATAATTTAAAAATTCCAACTTAAAACCAACAAATAAAACCTCAGATAACCCCCCTCCCCCTAAAAGATACTTGCAGTTTAAATGCCTTTGAAAGTCCTGGCAAATAACCAGTCTTTGGGTTATAGCATGTACCTTGCAGCACCTCCTAAAAATATCTAAAGATGGCACCCCCTCACCTCCTTGGGGATCTTGTTCCACAAAGTGGGACCTACAACAAGAGAGCTGGCAGCAGCCCCATGGTACAGAGTGGTAAGCTGCAGTACTGAAGTCCAAGCTCTGCTCACGACCTGAGTTCGATCCCAACGGAAGTTGGTTTCAGGTAGCCGGCTCAAGGTTGACTCAGCCTTCCATCCTTCCGAGGTTGGTAAAATGAGTACCCAGCTTGCTGGGGGTAAAGGGAATATGACTGGGGAAGGCACTGGCAAACCACCCCATAAACAAAGGTCTGCCTAGAAAACATTGTGATGTGACATCACCCCATGGGTCAGGAATTACCCGGTGCTTGCACAGGGAACTGTTACCTTTTTACAACAATAAAGGCACAGACTCTGGCTAATAACAGGCTGAACAGCCTCTAAGTGAAAGTCACAGTTGAAGCACAGGAATATTTGGGAGAAGAAGAAGAAATGGTTTTTATATGCCGACTTTCTCTGCCACTTAAGGCAGAATCAAACCGGCTTACAATCATCTTCCCTTCCCCTCCCCACAACAGACACCCTGTGAGGTAGGTGAGGCTGAGAGAGCATGACTTGCCCAAGGTCACCCAGCTGGCTTCGTCTGTAGGAGTGGGGAAACAAATCCAGTTCACCAGATTAGTCTCTGCAGCTCATATGGAGGAGTGGGGAATCAAACCCGGTTCTCCAGATCAGACTCCACCGCTCCAAACCACCGTTCTTAACCATTACACCATGCTGGCTCTCTACACCACACCAAGCTGGGAGGAGACAGTCCTTTAGATATGTAGATCCCAGGCCATAAATGGTTTCAAAGGTCATCTGTACCTTGAATTAGAAACAAACTGGTAACCAATGTAGCTGGTTTTAAAATGGACAAACTATGTTTGCATTGGCTAGACCCTGACAATAATCAGAATGTCACAATCTAAACCAGCTGCAGTTTCCAAATTGTCTTCAAGGCAGCATATTACAGTAATCCAACTGTGAGGTTACAAAAGTATAGATAAACCTGGCCAGATTGGCTAAATCTAAGAAAGGAGAGAGGTGGCAAACCTAGTGCATTTTATGGAAGGCATTCTGGGTCATTACTAGGGACCCACTGGTTTAGCCCACGTCCTGTTTAAACAGGAAGCTGATTTTTCACTGATCAGTTCAACTGTTTGTTGGCCCATTCGTGGCTCTTTGGTAGGTCGCTTCACTTTATGCCTTCATAACCAAGCAGTACAGTACAAATGGCTTTTCATACAGGTATGGTCTTACAAAGTCTGATTGAGTTATACTACCACCTGTCTTTGCTGTATAACTGCTCCACTCAGCAGGCAATTATTTAAGCAGACAATTAAATGAGTCACAAATCATATAAATTAGTCATAAATAAATGCTGTCTTAATAAAATCCTACCTTTCAGTGTTTGTCAAAGTAGTCTCCAGTGACACTAATGCCTGATGATCCGTTTGAATTGGCAGCATCCTTGTGCATGCATAGTTTTTTTTTTTAAACCCACATACAATGCAAACCTGTTTGGCAGGTGTTAATGGTTGTTTAGAAGAAACCAAACAAGCTGGGCAATTGGCTCACATCTCATTGACATCTTTGAACATGGTAAGTTCAACTACCGAACACATTCATGGAGACATTCACAGCATCCCCAGTCCTATGCCAACCTGCTTTTCAAACCATTCCAGTAAAATCTTTCAACGGAAAGAATGCACCCAGCAATGAAGATGCATTTTAAAACTCCCCAACGACAATTATTAAAAATGGCTCTGTGGAATAAAAATTTGCCTAGTGCCAAAAGACTTGTCAACTTGGTGCCAGGCAAGACTCTATGGGGCAGAAGTTCCAAAGTCTTGACATCACAGCTTGGGTTGCCTGATTGGGGGGATGTCGCTGTTCTGTGGTGCCAATCAGCCCCCTCTCTTCAAGGGATAGAGCATCACCTACTTAAGGAGAAAAAGAAGTATACGAATGGAAAAAGCCAAAACAAATATTGTGTGGTTATGAGGAATGGAATCTTTAATTATCTCTGCTGTTCTGATCTATAGAAAAACGGCTGAACAATTCCTCCATTAAATGGGAAAAGTAGTGATCAGCCTGCAGTATTAGACAAGTTTGATTTCATTTAGCGCTGGGCCAAAGTCCAACAACTTTTAAACAGTCTCCATCCTCTGGTAGAGAAAATGCTTTTTTTTTTTTTGTCTTAAACCCTCAAGAGGCAACCTGGCTTGACGCCTATTGATAAGCTATGAACTGATTATTTCTGAAGGAGACAGCAGCAGAAAATCATACCCTGAACACCATCCTGCAGGGAGCAGAACTGCAAAGTATTTAATTGTACAGTGTGTGGAGAAAATTGGACATTAAGCATGAAGGAGTTCTTGCAATGGTTTCATACTATATGCTAATGACTGCTGTATTCTGAGGTGAAGGAAAGAATATTACTGATTTGGGATTCACACATATTGCCTACTTATCTTTGTAGTTGTCCTCATTTACTGCTGTACATCCAGGGAAGCACAAAATGGTATTACATACATTGACCCCATTCATCTCACTGCTGTTTGTTGGTTAGGGCTGCCAGCTCCATCCTAGGAAATTCCTGGAGATTTGGGGGGTGGGGATTGGGGGGGGTGGCATTTGGAAAGGGGAGGGAGCTCCGTGTGGATGTGATTCCATAAAATCTTCCCACTACATTTCCTCCTGTAATCTGGAGATCGGTGATAATTCTGGGAGGGCTCCAGGTCCCAGCTGGAGGTTGGCAACTGTATTGTTGGGTGAGTACCTGCATAATCTCAGTTTATGGAGCAGGTTACCCTTGCGTGCATGGTTCAAACTGACCATGCTTGCCATCCATGGGAGGGACAAATTTAAAGCTACATGTGGTGAGCAAAAAGGCGGGCAAAGAAGTCAGCAGATGAATAGTTTGGGAGGGGCAGCAGCTGTATCATCCCTTATGACTCTGGAACTTTTAAAAGAAGAGGGAGGCGTTGTGGGCTGATGCTTGGCAATGTGTTCTTGCCACTGCAAAAGTAGCATATAAAGTGCCTAGTGATAGATCAGGCCTCCTGCTATACATCTTCTTAGTAGCATCTAGGACACTGATCCCCAAAGTGGCATCTGTGGATACCACGGTGCCCCCCCCCCCAGTAGGTTACCTGGAATCATTTGCTTCTTTCCCAAAGCAAATAATCACCACTACCTTTCCCTCATCTCAGTAGTGGCGGTGCTTCAGAAGCATTACCTTTGCATCTGCAGAGAGTTCCTCCTCAGAAAGCAACCTCCACTGTAGAAAGATGCTTGGCTTGCAACCTCTCGGCATTTTGTAATTGGACACCGTATTCCATGGCAGTCATCTTGTGGTGGTACTCCCCATTTCCAAAATTCCAGAAGTGGCCACAGGCTCAAGGAGATTGGGGACTCCAGTCTAGGGCTTCCCAGAGACCACTGCTGCAAGTTCTCTCTGACACTGCCAACTAAGGTTAGGAAAGAAATACAGACAGGGTTTGTGAGGGAGATCTGGAGAAGGCTCTAAGGGGAAACTAGGGGAGCAGCTTACAGAGGGTCCACTTTGGGGTCCAGATGTTGTCAGGTGTCAAGAGAATGTTCAGCAACAAAATCCAGTGCCTACAATTACGTATTTCCAGAGTAGGCAAGGTAGTATCTATCCATCATTAAAAAATCTTCATAAGCAGTTGCATCCGAAGGGATTTCAGTTTCTAAAACTTAATTTACCTTTTGATGCACTGGGAAACGATACTGGGGAAATGTGAATTTGGAAAGAAATGCAGAAACTTTGGTGTTTATCATTGTTGGAATCCCCAATTGATATAACTTCACCAAGTGTGTTATATTAATAATACCGTACGTGCTTCCACTGATAAGAAAAGAAAATCAATTGTAATTCCTTTGGCTGTTTTCTCATATATTCTCAACTAGTTAACAGCCAATCTTTCTTGTACAGCACAGCCAATGAATATTTCATGTCAGACCAGAAGTGGGGTAACTATATTCGCTTGCCAACAAAATGCCATATACGTGTTCAGGGCAAGGCCTCTTTTAGCTTATGTGGCCAGCAGGCAGCAATAAGAGGTGTGAGAAATTCAAATGATGAGATTAATGGATAATTTGAAATTGCTATCATTGTGATACAGCCAGGGACCTTTTCAAATTGACAGATACCTTCATCTCGGCCCAACTAGTCACCACATGTGAAGGTCTGGAACCATGGGACCAAATGTCATTGTCATCAGAGATGCAAATGGAAAACAGGAGTTCCAAGACCTCTCAACAGATCTTAAGAGAAATAAAGAAATACTCACAAAGATAAACGATTCCATTGTTTGGTCTGGTTCCTTTGATCAAGCAGTTTAAAGAAAAAGCACTCTTTAACTGGAGCCATCAATACATGATGTTATACAGGTAGGGTTGCCAGGTCCCTCTTTGCCAGGAGCGTGGTTTTTGGGGCAGAGCCTGCTGAGGGTGGGGTTTGGGAAGGGGAGGGATTTCAATGCCATGGACTTTAATTGCCAAAGCAGCCATTTTCTCCAGGTGAACAGATCTCTATTGGCTGGAGATCAGTTGTAATAGCAGGAGATCTCCAGCTAGTACCTGGAGGTTGGCAACCCTATATACAGCTTCAGTTTAGGCCCTGTGTAAGGTATTTGCTGTGATCTTAACTAGCTTTATAAGACTCTGAGGGGTATTCTTCACGGAGATTTGCTGCTGTTTTGATGCTGATTTGCGTCGGAGGCAAATTTTGGTTATTCACTGCAGATCCGTGTTTTCCCCCACTGAGCAAAATAAGCCGGGTTAAAAGAGAGGCAATCCAAACCACTTCTGAGCCGTACTTTCCAGTAGAAGAGCATTTTGTTGCTCGGATGCCCATGAAAAAATGTTTGCTTCGCTCCCCGGGACGTCTCCTTTCTCCTCCCCCAGGAACGGTGATTGGCTGGGGGAGTTGCCACTCTAACAGCATCGCACCGGCAGGAGGGAGACCCAAAGCAGACTGGCTGCCCCTCTTCAGAAGGGTGATGGGGGTTTTGGCTTGGATTTGCCGCTCTCAGGATGCCCCCCCAAACACACACACACACACATAGGATCGCACCGGCTGGAGGGAGACCCAGAGCAGACTGGCTGCCCCTCTTCAGAAGGGTGATGGGGGTTTTGGCTTGGATTTGCCGCTCTCAGAATACCCCCAACACACACACACATAGGATCGCACCAGCTGGAGGGAGACCCAGAGCAGACTGGCTGCCCCTCTTCAGAAGGGTGATGGGAGTTTTGGCTTGGATTTGCTGCTCTCAGGATGCCCCCCCCCCCAACACACACACACAGGATCATGGGAAGAGTGGGCGGGATTAGGCGGATTTGGAGCGGTGAGTCATGAGCGGCAGCAGACGTAAGCAGCGCAGAGAAGTGCGCTGTTTCTCCAGTGAAAAATTGAAAATGCTTCGGGATGGGAGGAGAATCTGCGCTGCCATGAAAAAGCTATTTAAATCGGTTTATTGTTTGCTTCAATTCGAAACCGAAGCAAAATCCACCGTGAAAAATACCCCTCAGACAAGGCTGAGTTCAAAACTATCTATTCAGTAATAAACACAGTAAGTAAAACTAGAAGATACAACAGAATAGCAGATCCAACATAACCAGGTACTAAATGCAAAAAAACCCTGCAGATTTACTTAGGTAAAAGGTAAAGGTAGTCCCCTGTGCAAGCACCGGATCATTCCTGACATCACATCCCAATGTTTACTAGACAGACTATGTTTATGGGGTGGTTTGCCAGTGCCTTCCGCAGTTGTCTACACTTTACCCCCAGCAAGCTGGGTACTCATTTTACTGACCTCAGAAGGATGGAAGGCTGAGTCAACCTTGAGCCGGCTACCTGAAACTGACTCCCATCAGGACTGAACTCAGGTCATGAGCAGAGCTTTTGACTGCAGTACTGCAGCTGACCACTCTGCGCCACGGGGCTCTTGCAGATTTACTTAGAATCACTCAAATACAAAACAACCTGTATGTGTGTCCTAACATATCACAGCTCTGCCAGGCTGTTTAAGGACTGAAAATGGCTCTGTTAAGGAGAAGCTTGTGGAAAATTACATTCTCCAATTTAAGAAATCTTAATAGGGGATCCTAACAAAGAAAAAAAAAACATGCAAGACTCCCTGTCCAAGCCTAAGCACATAACTTGAAAGTAAGCTCAAGGAAGCTGGATGGAATCCAGTTCCCTGGATCAGTCTGCCATCTGGATAAACCTACAGCTTTATTCCAGTGATCAAACTGTTTCGAGCCAGCTGCTAGGTGGGAAGGGGAAAGACAGCTCCCTCTACACTGAAGTGTCAGGAGCCCCAACAGAAAAAGAAGAATTTGTGGCAATGTGGAAGTGTTGGTCCCAGTCCATATCTCCACCATCAGTTTTTTGGCAATGAAAGGTGGGTTGGGCAAGTTAGGCTGGCCATCTCTCTTCTGACAAGCCTCTGATCAGTCATAATTAAGGGATAAATACTCCACATCTCATTGTTAGTCACACTATGGCTGATCATCTGCTTCACCGTTACCTTTTACTTTCTTCCTCCTTCCACACACCGGCAAAAACCCTGTTGTTGTTTTTTAATTAGTAAAGATGTGTCCTGCAGCTTTTTTTGCTGCAGTACTTCTGACTCTCAACATGCTGGTTTTAGCTTCGAAAGGCATCTGGTAGAACACCATTGGAAACAGAATACTCTACTAAAAGGACATTGGACAAACCAATTCTGGCACATATTTCCTCAACATTTGAAGCTCATTGTGATGTGGAATCATCCTTTGACAGTGCAAGGCTGGCACAGGAAAAATTCAAAAGGGACGTTTGTCCAAAGCATCCAAACAGAGGGATAGTGAAAAGCTGTATCTGTTAAATTCCCTGCAGTTATTAAATGCTCAGAGCTTCTGGTTCCGAGCACTAAAATAAAAGTGGTACATGCATACAGGACAATTTGGTAACCGTTGCCCAAATGGATAGATATTTCTAGGTGGGGTACCCCCCCCAAAAGAAACAAGTAAGGTACAATAGGGATGTGGACTGGTATAGTATAGCCCAGTCTCATCAGTTCTCAGAAACTAAGCAGGGTTGGTACTTGTATGGGAGACCACCAGAGAAGACTTTGCAGAGAAAGGCAATGGCAAACCACCTCTGCTTAATCAGTTGCCTTGAAATATGGGATCACCATAAGTCAGTTGTGACTTGACAGCCCTTTAAACACACACAGGCACACACAGAGAATACAATATATTTTATATCTTAAATATTCCCTATACAAGTTAACACTCCATACAAACATCCATGGTATTTACCCAAGAGATGAGAGCATGTCTCCTCCACCGCAATCCTATAGTCTGCATATTTTCCAGTCACCCATTTTCCTTTATGCAATTTCAGCTAGGTTTCAAATAAAGAGAGGATAGACAGCGGTAGCAAATGGCTCTCCTCTGTCCCCTCCGGTTTAACTTCAGGCTTACATGGCCCACAGGAATCAAATGCCTCATTTTGTAAAAAACATTTTATTCTCCAGAGCTATGTTTTCCTCCTGTGTCACATTTTTAGGTAATAATCTATAATCAAAGAAATGGGGCAATTTTATATTCATTTTTGTTTTCATGAAACATAGTAATTTAATTCAGTGCCAACGTGCTAGCTCTTTCCTGGTTTCCTCCAGCTTCGTTACCTCCTCTCAAGGATGTTTGCGGGCTGCCACACCTGCTTTAATGTGTATGACCTTAGATGTCTACCATGAGCCTAGCACGCCCTTGCCCTAGTTTTGATCTGACCGCATTCCAGATAATCTAGTCTGGAGCAAATAAGTGGACCTTTGAAGAAAAAAACTCTTTTTTTAAGGCATCGTTTTATGGTCTTTCAGTGGCAGGGGAAAAAAGATAATTGTCAGTGAGATTTAGTGAAGGTAGCAGAAACTGAGGCAAGGTAGTCATCCTAATTTTTTCACCAATCTGAGGGACTTGTAGATGAGAGAACCACTCATCCATCCTGATGATAATTTCTAATGCACCATGTTCTACTGGAGCGTGACTATTTATGGGGCCCTTTAGCACATGAGATATAAAAATCTATATCCTAATATTATTCTGTTCTGGGATATATAATGGCCCTAGGATATCAAGAGCAAAGTGTACATCCACCTTCAGAGGTAAGTAACAAACCCTTAGCAATTTAAAAAGCTCAGTTAGCACAAGTGTACCTCAACCCAGGAGGTCACGAAGCGCCAATAAAAGCAGACTAGTAAACCAGCTATATGTAGCAGTAGCCATTTCAAAAGTCTTTATTACAGTGATAAAAAAATGAACAAACCAGCAAAGCATAACATTGCCTTTGCGGCCTGAATTTGAAAGCTTCCATGGAGGTTTGCAGCGGTGCATCCAGCCATGCTGCAAACCTGGCTCCCCAGGACTGCAGGAAAACTCATATTTCTCAAAAGACAACACAACTAAACATAGAAAATGACATTTTTCTTTGCACTCTCACTTGTATTTAATATTCCAGTTTATTGCTTCCTAGTATCTGCTAGCAAAAACAAGTCTGAAAATGTGTCTGGGAAAATAAGAGAATGGAGCTACGATTTAAAAGAAAAAAGCAATGGAAGCGTAAAAGACTGGTTAAATTGAAATCTGAAATACACCCCCCCTCCCCACACACACACATTTCTTCCTTCAAAATTCAAAATTGTATTAGTTTCCAGTACAGGTTTGAGAAGTTCCGTTTCTGTTCTAAATTCATAAAACAGTTCTAGTTCTGGTCAATCGAGAGGTAATCAGAATAATTAATTCCTATATTTGTTCCAAATCCATCACCTTCTGGTTTGTGTACATGGGAAAGGAATCCCAGAATGTGTTTATTGAACCCCTTTGTTCATCTGCTTTGGGACTTCTTAGACTTTGCTTTGAATCACAAACAGCAGCCCCTCTCAAATACAGTGTGTGGTATTAAGCATATAGTGGTTATCACAAAATGTAACCAGAGGTAAGGGAAGAGCACAGGATCTTTTACATCACTTTTAGTTCTCTTCAACCTCAGATTGGTCTCTTGGTGGTATAAACCAATCAAAAGATTAAGGGGTTGTTATTCTGTGAAAAGTGATAACATAAACAAGCCTGGGGGCATGGGACTAACATTTATACTGTACAACTCATGCACATGGGCAGTCTTAACCAATAGACCACAGGCGCAGCTTCCCCAGGGCCATGCTGGGGGACCCCACCGCAACAGAGGGGTGGAAAAGAAAAAGAGCAGGCTCCCACTACTGCCACTTGCGCCTGTTCCACCGGCTTGTAGCAACAATCTCATGCTCATGGCATCTGGGGTTTGGGCCACCTACTCACAGCAACAGCCACTTGCACCCAGCCTGTGCGGGACTTGGTTTTTTATATGCCAACTTTCTCTACCATTTAAGGAAGAATCAAACTGGTTTACAATCACCTTCCCTTCCCCTCCCCACAACAGACAGAGGTAGGTGGGGCTGAGAGAGCTCTAACAGAGCTGTAATTTGCCCAAGGTCACCTAGCTGGCTTCATGTGTAGGAGTGGGGAAACAAATCCAGTTCACCAGATTAGCCTCTGCCGCTCATGTGGAGGAGTGGGGAATCAAACCTGGTTCTCCAGATCAGAGTCCACCGCTCTAAACCACTGCTCTTAACCACTACACCATGTTGGCTCTCAAGCAGTCAGCTGAGGCAGTCAGCTGAGCAGCATCCTCTTCTGCCTGCTCTATCCAAGGCTGCTGGCTTCTAGCAATGGCTCCCACAGGGGTTGAGGGACACTCCTTACTTGGCCCTGCCAGGGGAGACAGGAAGCATGGTGTGTGACAGTGATTCTGGGGCCCCATCCTGGACTTTTGCCCAGGGCTGTAGGATCACTAAAAAACTGCGCTGCTCATGCAGACAGAACGCTGAGGGCAGGGGGCAAGGTCAGCCTCTCCTGATTGTTTCTAGTGACTACAGAGGCTGGAGGAAAATGTGCAGATAAGCCTTTCAAGGAATGCTTGGAGGCAACAACTTCTTCCTGTCACCTTTAAAATGTTCCCCTTAAATAAAGCAGAAAATTAACTTCTGTGTTCTTCAGAGGAAAATTACAAGTGCATTGTCTGTCAGGTCACTTGTTTCTCCATTAATTCTATTCACACATGCCCCTTTTCATGCTTTCAAGACTGTCTAAATCCAGTACTCAGCAGCAAGGTGGGGGTGGGATGTAGGTGGGGTAGACAGTGTTGTAAAGTAAGGAGATGGGCCGTTTTATTTGGAAGGCAATAAAGACATTGCAGCTGAACACCAATAAATCAGGCTCATTTTCCCCTTGTCATTACAGGCTCCATATAACAACAGTGCTTTATAATCAAAAACTTCCATTAGATCATAAAAAATGCAACTAAGCAAATAACAGTTTTTCATCATGCTTATTGTTTAATTAGCAGGTTATTAAGATTGCTTGTTAAAAGCGAGGAACCCACCTTCAAGCTTGTAGCAATGAACTCTTATGTGTGCCCATGGAAACAAGAATATGATTTCATCTGCTCATGGTCTCAGTAGGCAACCTTTGAAAAACTGCAAAGGACACAAGGGGGTGTTTCTTTTGGAAGAGGATCTAGTGATTAAAGGATGGCTGGAAACCTCACATGAGACAGCCCCGACCCCTTCCTTACAAATAGTGACTTAACTAAGCTTCCCCCCGCACACACACAATTATTTGAACTATGTACATTGCTTTCCATTCAGCTCAGTGATATGTTTTTGGCAAAAACACATCCAGAGTTGGCTACTAAGTTCCTCAAGTAAAGCTTTGTGGTGTACAAATGTTTGAGTCTGGTCGGTTTGAGTCCTTAGAACATATTTTATTGGAGTGTGCAATCTGTCTGATTTGGGAGAAAGGTATTTGTTTTCCCTCTTCATAGGCTATTTGAATTTATTATCTCAAAAAATCATCCAGTTTTTCCTTGTAGATGAGGATCGGAAAATTACCTTAGCAGTCACTAAGTGTTTAGCTGCCGTGATTGCCTGTAAGAGGGCTGGATCTCAATCTGTTCAAGACCTTTGAGTCAGAACAGTAAGGCCGTTTATGCAGGGCTGTTTCTTCGCAGTCACCCCGCTATTTCGAGGCTTTGCCTTGATTATGCATGCATTTTCTGACTGTCAGAGGTTGCCTCACTCTCCCCATGCATTTCCGTGCATTTTGCCCGGGGTTTTCTGGATGCTGACTAAACACGAATCTTGAAAAAAGCGGGCAAAATGTGCGGAAATGCGAGAAGAGAGCAAGGTAACCTCTGAGGGTCAATAATGAATGCATAATCAAGGCAAAGCCCTGAAGTAGGCAGGGTTACCGCGAGGGAACAGCCATGCATAAATGGCCTAAGAAAGAAAAAAAATAAGAGAAGCAAAAAAGAAAGGAAGCATATTTGAGAAAATATTCAGCACTGCCAATTGATCAATCTTATGAGCTGGCCAATAAAACTTTTAAACGTGATGGATGAAGAATTGGTTTCACTGAGAATCCATCACCACTGTGGCAATGGATGATTGCCAGCCCTGAAGTGAGCCATCTAGTGAACAAATATAAAAGTATATGGGGAGCTAGAGGTTTAAGGAATACTGTCAGTTACCACGAACACAATGAGCGGATCCAGCTATCGTTCTGTGACAAGATGTGCCAGCTACACAGCACTGTAATACTAGAAAGAGGTTGTCCTTTCATAGAAGACACGTCAGATCAGCTCATGTTGGACAAACATGGATGTTGCTGATTGTAATGGTGCTGACATGATTCTTACACACTACAATAGAGGCAGAGAAAAGTTCAAGTAATTCATGCTGACACTACACAAGAAAGATGGAAGCTCCTTCTATCAGTCTATCAGGCAAAACAAGATCTCCCAGTTCAAACGCTAGCCTGTAGCACAGCAAAAACAATGAAGGAAGTCTGTATTCTGTTCTCTCTTTATCTCCTATCAGAACAGACAGTTGGATTTGCAGGAATTCTTCCAGAATGAAATCCTGCCAGCTCCTCCGTTTATCAGTGACAATAAGAAATCTCACAATTGTGAGAAGTCCCAGCTGGTTGAAATTCTTGCAGCTGAAGTGACTGTGTCACAAAACAAGCCACTAGCAGATGGCATCATCATAGATGAGTCATCAGTGGTAAGTATCATAGGACCACAAAATGCAGAAAACACATTGGAAGAATATGTGAAAGATATTACCCTTCCTGTGGTGGGTAGTTATTATACTGAATACAACAGGTGATGAGTGCCAATAATCCAATATGAGGGCTGAACTTAGGTACAAGCTGCACAGGGGAGGGCAGACCAAAGGAAATGATACAAATAGTCATTGAATATTTTATTGTCCTTGAAAGAAACTGGGTCTTCAACTTATTCGAGTAAAGATGCAAAGTACCAATGAATGAGATCATGGATCTAATAGTGTGTAAGAAAGTAAGAAAGACACCCTGTCCCACACTTTTGACACTTGTGATGAAACATATTGGGGTACATATAAATATATTAGGGTCAAAAGCATCTCATTCATCGTTGGGTGTGTTTTTGATTACAGAGACTATGGATTCATGAAACATTTTAAGTGGTATGGAGAGAGACAGACCCTCCTGGCAACCTGATGATCCTTCCTCATGCATAAGTGTGTTTTCAGTCTCTGTATGATTGGAAGTGAATAAAAATGAATTCAGCCACCACCCAAAAAAATTGTAGGGCACTTTTTACCTCAAGTTACATTGGAAATTGTTTTTGGAGATCTGGCAGTGTTGTTTTTACTGTTTGTTTTGTTTTTATCTTGATGTTTAATTGTTTTATTGTGTTTTATGTGTTCGCAACCTGTTTTTTTGGTAGTTGCCTTTAGTCTACAACAAGGTGGGATATAAATATTACAAATAAATATAAAACAAATAAGTAGACAATGATTCACATTTCCTTCAGGAACTAGCTTTATTTTGTATAATCCTTTTAGAAATATTTTATTAGGTGTTTTACAGAAAAATAAATAAACACAAACATAAATTCAAAAACTGACCCATTAAGACATTGTTTGTCTGAATGAATGTTTTGCATGTAAGTCAATAAGCAAGAAAATTGAAGTTGAGTCAAATAAATAATACCAAATACAATACTAAGCATATAGGCATAATTTAAATTTAAAACAACAACATTTCTTAAAACACTTTGGATTTCCAATTAACTGGGGGGGGGGATTTTATATGTGGAGGCTGCTGGCCAGTGATCCGTTGATCCTGCTTGCTTGAAACGTGGGTCACCTTTAGTGAACAGGCAGGACTAGGTTTCCTTCTATTGTGTTTCATTTGGTTGAAAACAGCCACTCCAGCACCTCAGAAAGAGTCCCCCCCCCCCAAGTAGGAAATAACGGACTCCCAAAATTTCAGAAATCTGAAATGGTATGGGGGGACTGAATCTGAATAATACCATCTTTTTTCAAGTGCATACCCCTCGAAAGAATCAAGTACACTCTGTGGAGGAAGGGTGGGATTAAAAGTGAGATATTTAAAACAGCAATGGTCCTTTAGAAAAGAAACCTCTAATCACCTCAGTACAATGAATGTGTTTTTAATTTTGCATGTATACTGCATAATAGCAAGCACAGCACTGTGCCATTTCCCCCTAGAATACATTTATTCTTTAACCAGCATAAATGCCACTTTAATACTTTTGGCACAGTAAATCTTTATATTAATCTCTGAGATTTACAGAAGTGCATTGTCTCATGAAATTTATGATATAGTCTTTCATAATCCCACAACAAAGTGAAGGGCACTAACTCCTAAATGATTATCTGTTTAATCTTATTGTACTTTATGCCTGTCATTAGCCATTACTCTCAGCAGGCTAATGAAATAAGAATGTAGGCAGAGATTAAGAAATGGTAGGTGAAGACTGGAGCTTGGCAAATTAAATGGTGTTCCTTACGATGAATAATTTTGGGGAGAGGAGCTCAGCTAAAGCCTGATCTGTGCAATCATTGGGATTTTGTAGGC
This sequence comes from Euleptes europaea, assembly GCF_029931775.1. NCBI lineage: Eukaryota > Metazoa > Chordata > Lepidosauria > Squamata > Sphaerodactylidae > Euleptes > Euleptes europaea. The sequence goes on from NC_079316.1 coordinate 50,672,191, forward strand.
CCTTTAGTTGCTGTACTTTCTCCCCTGCAAAGGAAGAAAAAAACCTCAATCTCAGAGAAGCTATAAAGTCCATCTTAAAATAGTTCCTTCATTGCCTCAACTAGGTACTGGGTGGATCTTCTGCAGCACTCTGATTTTGTGGTGTACATGTATTGTGTTCAGATGATCACAAGACATGTAGCCTGTACGCTTGAGTGTGGGGAGGGTCAGGATTGTACCTCCTAGAAAAAGGTATCACTGGTATTAAAGACTGAAGAGACCCTGTGGAATTCTTAAACAAGTAGGGGCTACATGTCCTGTATAAATGAGTTCTCATGTCCCCTACACTGAACGGATTAAGTGTCTTTGTGCAATGCAAAAGCTCAGTAGAGTCGGCATCATAAGTAAATTTAAATTGCTGTGTAATTTATGATTAAAAATCATTGAAGAGAAAACCAGAAACCATAGTATGGGATGCTTCACTACTTGTTACAACCTGCCATTAAGCTGTGAAATATTTTCATTTCGATCCAAATTGTGAAGGGGCTTGTGGAGCTGCCCCTCCCCCCCCAACATGGAAGAGAGAACAGAGATGCTGTGAATAAATATTTTGGCTTGAGTAATCAAACATTCATCTGGGATGCAATTTTCTTCTTTATTTCATCCAAAAGAAAGCTGTCCACTAGAATGGTAAAAATCAGAAAGATAAATATTTAAGAAGGCAAGAAATTGTCGAACAGCTCCCAAGAGGGAGCGGCACGCTGTAGCCATAAATGTTTACTATATTCATTTAAACAAGCAAAGTTTAGTGGATGATGAACCTCAGAATAATATAAAGTGCTGTGATGGAGCCTGTCATTAGGGTTGCCAACCTGCATGTAAGGCATGGAGATATCCAGGAATTACGAGTGATCTTTGGACTACATAGATCAGTTCCCCTGGAGTAAATGGCTGATTTGGAGAGTGGACTGTATGGCATTATACCCTGTTGAGATCTGTCCCCTCCCCAAACCCTGCCCTCCTAAGGCTTCACCCTGAAATCTCCTGTTGTAATACCAGGAGTTCTCCAGGCCTTACCTGGAGGTTGGCAACCCTATTTCATGCTGGGGATCTCTGACCTCTGTAACCTGGCAATAAGTGAGGATTTAATTCTTTGCACTACTGTGGAGGAACTTCAGATCTTTAACAACAAAAATAGGCTTTATTTGGTACAGCTCTCAGCAAGGTTAAGCCATTTTACAGGACTGAGTCAGCAGCCTAATACAGGACCCCAGAAAGGGGCAAAGAACAAAACTGCAAAACAGAACGTCTGCTCTAGTGGCTACTTGCACACATTACATAACCCATTCACTCCTGCTAAATGTCAGGTACTAAAAGTTGTTGAAGACAAAACTTTCAGCTTCCCAACGCCTCCTTAGATTTCTCGGATATTGGCACCTCCCACCTTGCCAATCCATTACTGATGGTGGAGCTTTAAAAGCCCCTTCCTTTGTAGATAAGTGCAGCCTTCTAATTTTAGAGAGTTCGTCATGCCACCCATAAATTGACTGGTGGAGATGTCAGGATCAGAGATGGATTGATACACTAAGTAAAGTACAGTTTGGAGCCTCGGATTAGAGTAGCCTCTAAATAGAAAAGGAAATGGCTAAAATGTACTAAATCACTGTTTTTGTAATGCCGTGGGGTCTTTTAGACCAGGAATTATTTAGGGGCTCAGCCTGTCTTAATCCAGCCCTGGTTGCTGGATTGGTGGAGGCACACAGTTTAATTATACTAGGTTTTCCTGTGAGCCGATTACCGGTACCCCTTTTTTCCTTACCCATTTCTATTCCACACAGGAGGTAGCCAGGATTCCTAAACACCAGCTTGACCAGTTTTTGAAAATCTAAGCCAAAATTAACATCCGTTCTTTGAAAAGCCAGTTTAGGCAGCCAGTTTTCCGAGTGTCACACGGCTTGCTGCATAAGTTTGCTCTGTGGCATCACTTAGCTGCAGCGGTCTGCGCAGATACCAGTATGCTGCTCTTTCTTTGCTCACAGCCAGGATCAGCAGTTCAAACTAACTACAATCAGGACCAGGAGTTCAGAAACATCTCATGCTATCAAAACCTCAGAACACAGATGTTAGCTTCTGCCACCGCCAACATGCAAGGACTGTCTGCCCTGCCTTGCACCATGCCAAGAGCAATATTCTTAGAATCTGCATTTGAAAACATTTCAGATTGCAATATTGGGGAGAGGGGATTTTTCCTGAGAGAACAAAGCTACTGCCTAGGGTTGCCAGGTCCCTCTTTGCTACGGGCGGGAGGTTTTTGGGGTGGAGCATGAGGAGGTTGGGGTTTGGGGAGGGGAGGGACTTCAATGCCATAGAGTTCAATTGCCAAAGCGGCCATTTTCTCCAGGTGAACTGATCTCTATCGGCTGGAGATCAGTTGTAATAGCAGGCGATCTCCAGCTAGTACCTGGAGGCTGGCAACCCTACTACTGCCATTTTAAAGATTTGACCATACTGGATTAGAGATGCCATTGGGCATATTTTTGGGGTGGAGCCTGATGAGGACAAGGTTTGTGGAGGGGAGGGACTTCAATGCTATAGAGTCCATTTTCCAAAGTGGCCATTTTTTTCCAGGTGAACTGATCTCTATTGGCTGGAGATCGGTTGTAATAGCAGGAGATCTCCAGCTACAACCTGGAGGTTGGAAACGCTAGCTCCATCCCTGTCTTCACCTTATTTCTAATGCAGGTGGGGGTAAGGGGTTAGAAGGCTCTTTTGAAATCCCAGTAATGAACTTTCTATGCTGGTTGGGCCTGTGTGCATGCAGATCTTTTGTTCTTGATAAGCCATAAGGAAAATGCAGTTCATAAGACTGTGATTTTTTATCAATAGAGGAGAGAATATTTTCAGTCAACACTGTGACTTCCCTTGAAAAATCAACATCTGAAGGATAAAAGAAGAGACTTTGGTAATCTTAAAAGCAGTCTGTAAGAGTATACATTCTTTTAAAGGAGACTATTTAACATAAAAGAAGGGAGTAAAGAGATTTTCAGTTCTTTTATTCTCTCAATAGCTTCAGTTGCCTTTGGCTGACTCTCTCTCTCTCTCTCTCCCCTACCAGAGTGTATTATGAATTCCTGATTCACTCCTCAGCCCCAAGAACAACGTTTACTAGAATAACATATCTGCTTTTCAGTTCTTAAGCAATGGCTATTATTAAACAGCAATGGCTATTATTCTTTAGTTTCCCCACCCTTAGATTTTTGCTCAGAGGTTTGGTGAAGCAGAAACTATTCTATTTTCTATTTACATTAGTAAAAGAAAAAATAATATCATGTTGGTTTATATTCATGAAGAAGCTCCACTCCTGGCGCCCCACTTTATAGAAGTCTAGTGGTTGCCAACTCCAGCTTGGGAAGTTCCTAATATTTGGGGTGGTGCCTGGGGAGGGTGGGGTTTGGGTGGAAAGGGCTGTATAGACATAAATCTGTATGGGCATAGATTCAGAGAGCTGAATTAATGCATATAAGTGGGGGAGTAGGATCACAGCCAGACCCAGCATAAAGATGCCCCCAATGTTGGGCAGCTGTCAGGGCTCAGGATTCCAGGCGGTCCCCTGCTGCCTCCTCTGCCTGTGTCCCCAATGCCTGCCCACTTGCTCTCTCCCCACCTGCCTGCTCCAAAGCCCTCCTGCCCACAATACTTTCAGCCACATGCACAACCCAGTGCAATTGGGAGAAGGGCATACATGAGGTACCACAACTGGGAACACTGGCAATGAGAGGTTTGACAAGCCAGCAGGCTGTAGGGGAAGAGGGGTCTGGTTGCCAGCCCAGCACTAGCAACTAGCAAGAGGAAGGGACATCCAAACATGCCTCCTTGTGATACTGCAACATCACTTCCAGCACAACCCCAGAAGTGATGTTTTCATGTCAGGGTGATGCTCTTGAATTCCCCCCAAACTCTATGATTTTACCACAGATTTTGGGGGAGCCCTAGAACATTGCCCAATACAATGATATCACTTCTGGGGTCATACCAGAAATGTTGTCATGGTATCAGAATGATGCCTCTCCCTCTGCCCATCCCCCCCCCATTTTTCACTCTACCTAGTGGGGGTGAACATCTGGGGATGCCGTAGCAAGAGACTTTGCAGCCCTGTGAAGGATGCAAAAATGGGTGGATGAGTGAGGGCTAGGGTTGCCAACCTCCAGGTAATAGCAGAAGATCTTCTGCTAATTCAACTGATCTCCAGCCGATAGAGATCAGATCACCTGGAAAAAATGGCCGCTTTGGCAATTGGACTCTATGGCATTGGACTCTAAGGCCAAACCCTGCCTTCCTCAGGCTCCGCCCCCAAAACCTCCCACCGGTGGCCAAGGGGGACCCTAGTGAGAGGTGTAGGGGCAGGTGGATGAAAAGGGGGACAGCAGCAGTGGTCATGGTGGAGGACAGGAGAGGGAGGTCCAGGCACTCTCTGCTGGGAGTTCCCAGATCCTGGATCTGGCCTTGTTCTTAGGATAATGTATTTACAAGCCAATAAATAAATAGGTTGGAAAGCAGAGCTTTCTTTTCTGACAGAGCATCTGAAAAGGGCTTTAGTCATTACACTGTGCCAGGAAAAGTTGGCTTCTCTGCTTGAATTAGTCTGCCTTTAAAGACTGGAGAACAGGTCTGGCTCCACTGATTCCCCTTGTGCATCCCTTCCCTCTCAAAGGGGTGTCCGTGCTCTAGGCTGTTAGATATCCCATCTGTTACTAAAGAAAGTAGAATCCAAGCTTTTAAGGTACCCACACTTTTCAAGAGCTGTCAGGATGATGTATATATGTACTCACTCCCTTATGCCTCTCTCTACAGCATGAGAGGACACTAAATTCCTGATGAAAACGGTAACTGCGCAGGCAGTATCTTATAGGGAAAAATAAATTCGGGAAGAGCTTTCCCTATGTAGATAAAAAGGTGCTATTCTGTCAGCTGAAATCCCAATAAACATTGATTTTATAACACAAGAACTCATCCAGTGGCCAAAGCTGCCCATAAAACTTTTATGTCACCACTATTACTGAATCCTGTCTAGAAGTGTACATTTTATAGAGTTGATTTTTTATCCCTTAAATTGTGCTCAATGAATTTTCCAGCCACGAGACATTCCAAATGAGCTTCCTTTTTCAGGCACCTGTGTTGCAGAAGGTGAAATGCTTTACTTTTCTGAAAACTACTGGTGTCAGTGGCATTGAGGCTTGTGGGGCTGGTGGTGCTTCCTAGCCTTGATGGTTTCTGATCTTACTCCTCCGTCCAGTGTACAGAGCACGTGCAGGTGTACCACTCTTTTAACTTTGATGGAAACTGTAGTACAATTACATAAGAAGAAGAAGAATTGGTTTTCATACCCTGCTTTTCTCTACCTTTAAGGAGTCTCACAGCGGCTTACAATCGCCTTCCCTTCCCCTCCCCACAGCAGACACCTTGGGAGGTAGGTGAGGCTGAGAGAATTCGGAGAGAACTGTGACTCACCCGAGGTCACCCAGCAGGCTTCATGTGGAGGAGCAGGGAATCAAACCCAGTTCTCCAGATTAGAGTCTGCCGCTGTTAACCACTATACCGCGCTGGCTCTCATAAACATTTTGTGTTCATGGGAGGGAAAGATAATCACCACCCTGTGGCTTAATTTGGATTCCATTAAAAACATACTTTTCAACAGAACAAACAGCATCTAGATCTTACAAAGATTTATTGTAGATTAACTAAACAACAAAAAGGTTTCTGACATAAGCTTGTAGTGTAACCGTTATTCCAAAGATGACATTGAAGGGTGTTGATGCAAGGAACCGTTGTATACAAAAAACCAAAAACCTGTTAAAACTACAGCAAGCACACAAATGTCTTGACCCCATTCTACAGCACATTCTCATTCATATTTAATCTGTGGTGGATCCCCACAGGTTAATAATTTATGCATGTGATTGGTTGTTTTTTTTAGACGATTGGCCAAGTCAAATATACAAACTTCATTCCAAATTATATTTTGTCAAATAAAACACCATTGAAAGTTAAATTGCAGCCATTTATATAGAAACAAGTTTGGATGCTTATCACTTTCCCTTCCCCCCATAACTACTTTTTATTCCACATCTGTATTTCATGCATATGTTGGTCACAGACATAAAGCAGAAAACTGTCCATACATTATCAGCAAGGATTTCTTATGAAACAAACATGAATTGTCTGGAATCTGAGTAATGGTAATGCCTGATTAGCTGCTGTACTATTAAATATTTGATGTATACTTCATGATTATTCAAAAATAGAGAGAGGAAAATTGAGGATGCTCCACTGAAGCAATGGGTTTCATGGATCACAAGGCACATATCCTGCACCCACATTTGTAAGCAAAGAACCAGTGAGGCCAAGAGGTAGCAGAACCAAATGATTTATTTACAGCTTGCCTGGCAAACAATAGCAATTGAATTTCTCATCCAAATACAGCAGCAGGAGGACATCATGCATAAGAAATAATCCAAAAGAAGAGAATAATCCCTGATGACTTTAAAATATCCACAAAAACATATCTGCTTTTATGTTTGAAAGTCACCCTTGGCAAACACAGATTTTCTTCAGCGTTAGATTTTAAAAGCAATATACTTGCCAAAAACAAAGGATGAATTTCCTGGGCACGATCTTTTCTTGCATGGGCTCAGCTCCTATGTGCAGAAGGATCACCACAGACATAACAGAGCCCACCTCCATAACTAAGAACTCACAGGTATGCATGGTGGCACTGAAGAAGAAGAGTTGGTTTTTATATGCCGACTTTCTCTACCACTTAAGGAAGAATCAAACCAGCTTACAATCACCTTCCGTTCCTCTCTCCACAACAGACACTCTGTGAGGTAGGTGGGGCTGAGAGTGTGACTGGGCCAAGGTCACCCAGCTGGCTTCATGTATAGGAGTGGGGAAACAAATTCAGTTGACCAGATTAGCCTCTGCTGCTCATGTGGAGGAGTGGGGAATCAATCCCGGTTCTCCAGATCAGAGTCCATCGCTCTAAACCACCACTCTTAACCACTGCACCACAGTGGCTCTCTGCACTGCAACATCATGATGCCAGAATGAGCAGCGATAATCCCCTCCCTGCCCATCCAAGTAGCATCCTTTATTTAGTCAAGTAAATGAGCACTAGGCTCATGACTAAGTGGATGCAGAAAGGCTAGATGGCCCATCTAATTTGTTCTGCTTGGGTTGCTTTATCATGCAATTGTCTTTGGTGCAGTGCTGGTGGTATAAAGGTAGCTATTGTTAGCAAACACTAAAGGGTTAGTGAAAGATTTTTAAGATTAAATATGAAATTGCTTTGCCTATTCCTCTTGCTTTAGTGATGCTATTAAGGATTATTGTTTGGAAACAGATTGTAGTCAAATAACTGGTTACCTTCCTATTCCTTTTCCCAGGGACTACCTGCATGTAACTGCTGTAATAGTGTTGTTTACTTTGGCAGATTATTACCAAGGGCTACCGTGAAATGTTTTGGCCCTTTAAACATTATTACCAATTTATATTACTTACATTATTTTGCTGGATAGTCATTCCCCAAAGTGTTATAATCCCATTATTTTTCTAATGCATGCATTACATTGCAAAATGTTAAGCAACAGCCATATTTCTAATCTATCTCTCCTTTTTCTTCAGTTCCGGGAGTAACAGAGGAGATCCTGGCCCCTGGTCATTTTAGAACTTAATTTGAGCTGCAACTGCCAAGCTCTATGAATTTTCAGAAGGTCTAGTCTGTTAAAGAATCAGAGATGCACATTTTGAAGGAAGAAACTGCATGAAAATTTCTGTTAGAAGAAAGCCAGTGACATGAGATTCCCAATCCTGGTGTCATTGCAGCTGGTGGTATCTACAGCTAGTTATAAAGTTAATGGAATGGAAAGTTAGCAAAAGCCCAAGGGGGTAACTTTATGAACATGCAATGAGCATGATCAACAACCACCCCTACACATGCATTCTCTGTTGCGGCCTCTACCTTGTTAAATGGCCTGCCTGAGGAGGTCAGAAGGGATCCCATGCTTCTATCATTCTGCAAACTATGTAAAACAATTATTCCAGAGGGCTTTTTAAAAGGAAGGTAATAAGGCCATACTATAACAGAAGGGTTCAGGAAGATGCTTTATAAAGGGAAATGGAGTGTAGACTATACTAGTGTGTGGAGGATGTATCATCAGTTTGCTGTATGTATTATCCTGCTGTCAGTGCATTATTTTCTACTGATGTAATACCATTTTTCTATATTGTATCTGCTTTCTGTATCATGTCTAATATTCTATGCTTGTTTCACATTTCTGTAAACCTAGTCCTAGAACATTGCTTATTTGATGTCGCTTCCTATTGATTGCATTGACTTACACTGTGTAATCCATCTCGAGGGTTAGTGAGAAAGCGGACTATAAATATAGTAAATAGATAAATGCTTAGGCTTCATCTTATTAACTGGTATTTCTATTGATTTTTTTCACTTCTTGAAAGGCATAGAAGTGACTTACACAAAATGAGTTGGATCCTGTGGATCTGTTTTGCTAGTGGTGATACTGTACCCTAACACAAGGAGCACCCCACCCCCCGGGTATCAGTGGAAGAACCTTGTGCTCCTTGTGCTAGACTCTAGCAGCTAGAGGAATGTACCACCCTCAGCAAAATGGATTTGTGGGATCCAACCAGTAAAACAGATATGAGTTTGCAACTCATTCCTACTTCAGCTGAAATTAGGGCTGCCAGGTCCCTCTTTGCCACCGGTGGGAGGTTTTTGGGGTGGAGCCTGAGGAAGGTGGGGTTTAAGGAGGGGAGGTACTTCAATACTATAGAGTCCAATTGCCAAAGTGGCCATTTTCTCCAGGTGAGTTGATCTCTATTGGCTGGAGATCAGTTGTAATAACGGGAGATCTCCAGCTAGTACCTGGAAATTGGCAAGCCTAGCTGAAATATTCAATATGAGAAGTGGCTGGGTTGTAAAATTAATTTAGCTCTACTATACCTTCTATCTGACTTATATGCTTTTAACACAGAACACATGGCAATGCTTTCAGATAAGTCCCACACACACACATGCACACTACCTCTGCAGTGATAGACTTGCATTACAGGAATTACCATGCCAGAAATTGAACATTTAAATCAATCATAGCCACCCTGAGCCCGGCTTTAGTCAGGAAGGGTGGGATAAAAACATAATAAATAAATAAATGATCTGCTGATTATCCAAAGCATTTGGATGTTTCCGAGATCATTCTAGTAAATAACATGATACTAATTGTCCAATTTAGTTCCTGTGGACAATTTAAGTAGTAAAGGCTGACTGAAGTTGTTTGGGTACTAGAATATGACCTAAAGTGCTTAGACCTATAGAAGCAATCCCAAAAAGGTATATAAATATATGTTTATATATAAATTCATATGGAATGGCCAAGAATCAGATTTAAAGTTTTACAAGATGAGAAAAAGAGAGGAGAACTAGCAGTACCTAATATTAAATTATATTATCAAGCAGCTAGCCTGGTTTGGATTATGGATTGGATTAAAAACTCAGACAAAAGAGTAATAAAATTAGAAAGGGCAGATTTGGAAGAAGGTTTACATAATTTTCTATGGACTAAAAAATCAGTCAAAAATACAGTGCAAAATAAAAGCCATGTAGTTAGAGATGGACTACTAAGAATTTGTGAATCTACCCAAAGAAGAATTAGTCCTCCAATATCCCCATTAATGTCCCCTTTAGAGGCATACTATGATAAGAATGTGAGGGGGTTAATGATTTTATAACATATGGAGTTATGATAAATTCTCAAGTCTTGGCAAAGGATGAAGGCAAAAAAGTACAACAGCTGCTATATTTTCAACTAGTTTCAAGATTTAAAAAGGACATTCACACAGCAAGAAGTGTAATAAGGGAGCTGACTAAATTTGAAAAGGTGGTAGTGCAGCAAAAAGAACATTTATTAGGATGAATTTACAAGCAATTACTTCAATTTAACACAGAAACAGAACTAATTAAAACACGTATCATTAGATGGATGCAAAATTTTGAGGAAGAAATATCTCTCCAACAATGCAGAACCTCTTGGACAAAAGATATAAAATGTATAGCCAGTAAAACATTTGCTGTGCAGACCTGAAGGGGGCTGGGGCTGCTTAGGAACCAGTGTGATCCCAGCGCCAGCGTCTGTGCCACTTGCACCATCCAAAGTGACACGGACGCTGGCCCAGGGCGACTTATACTGGCTCCGGGGAGCAATGCAGCAGCACGAGGCTCGGGCACTGGCACTGACTCCCCGGCAGTCCTTTTCTGGTGCAAGTGCTCACGCTGGCATCCAGTGGGTGTTCCCGGGGCATTCCTGGGACCAGAGCTGACATTAGTCAGCTCTCTAAGCTCTATCGGCCCAGGAATGTTCCTTTTTGCAGGTGGCTACTTGCAGCTGCAAAATAGCTGGTGTACCCTGTGAAACTCAAGGGAGGAGGTTTTGTAAAAATTACATTTTTAATCTTGTTTTTTCAGGCTGGGAAGCCTCTCAGGAGGTGGCGCAGCTGCACCGTCCCCGGCCGTCCCCTAACTACCCCCCCCACTTATAATTGGTATAATATGTTTTATTGGTGGTATATTACTCCAAAGGATATCAAGAAGGACAACTACAATAAAGGGAAATACTGGAAATGTAAAGAGGTGGACAACACTCTTTATCATATGTGTTGGATGTGCAACAAGACAAAAAATATTGGAAAGAAATGCATGCTGAAATCCAGAACATTTTAAAAATTAAATTTACTATGATAGCCAAGAGTATGTTATTGGGCATTCTGCCAAAATAAATTCAATTTTTTTTGAAGAATTATTTAGATATATGATAATGGTGGCCAGAGTTAAATTTGCAACAAAATGGAAAGCAGAAGAGCGTCCGTGCCGGGAGGACTGGGAAAGTAAACTAGCTAAATATGCAGTAATTAGGGCATTTAATACATTTAATGACTAACATTTTTTGGTCAGACTGTTTTAATGTTATCATGTATGATTTGGTTTTATATGACAGATTGTAATGACTTTCAGATGCAAACAATAAACTTTATCATATTGTAATATGCAGTAATGGTAAAATTAACAAATTATTTGAATAAAAGACCAATCAAATAATTTCAAGACAAATGGAAAGCATACATTATTCTTAAAAAATGGGGAGCAGAAAGGAGATAGTTGAAATAATATATATGAATTATTTATAGTCCTCTTGATATACTGTACTGAAAAGATGTTTTAAAAGGGGGAAACGTTTAAATATATCATGGATAGATGATAATAATACGTGAACTCAATTTTCAATATTCAAGAAGTATTTCTAGAAATTTATAATAGTAAAATCACTGTGTTTTTATATTCTATTTCATTACAATTCATCTTATAATATTGTCTAACATTATTATCATCATGTTTATTAAGTATTGTATAGAGTATCTTATGATTTAGGCTAAGATTTATTATTATGAAAGTCACCATTAAATGCTCATTATTATATCACTATTTACTGCTCATAATTGTTACTATCATTTATTGTAATCTGTTTATTAATTGTTTATTATATTATATGTACATGTTTTCTTCTTTTTCTTTTGATGTAATTGTAATTGTTGTGATATGGATTCTATTTTTTCTGTTCTGTTTATATTTATAAAAATAAAATCTTATTTATTTTAAAAATATACTTAGGCCTCTAGAAGCAATTCCAAAAAGATATATAAAGGTACAGAAGTAACAACTCCAATGTAGAACACACGACTTTCAATAGATTCTTCTATTTGTCATTAAGGTATATTGACTAATTAATGCCAGAGCGGTAGAGTTTGTATGCTACCCAAGATCTCTGTGAATATACTTGTGCAATGTCTATCTCACCGAAGTGCATTAGAGCCCATTTCTGAAAGGGGGGTTGGAGCTCTTTAGGAGCAAGCGTGACCCCGCACCGGTGTAGGTGCCATTTTATCACAGAATAAAGTGACACTTATGCCAGCTCAAAGACAAACATGCCAGTGTCTGGGAGCCACAGAGCTCCACTGGCCTCTACTGCCAGCGCAGCCACTCCAGGAACTAAATCCTGGAAAAGAATGCCCGCGCTGGCATGGGGGAGGCATTCCCAGGGGCAGAGCTGATGCTAGTCAGCTTCCTAACCCCTCTTGCCCTGGGGACACCCCCCTTGTACAGCGGCGTTGCTACGACACCTTTTTTTGGAGTCATAGCCTCGCTGTTCTCAATGGGGCATCTTTTCCTTTTTTTCTATTTTTTTGTGTGTGTTTTTTTAAATACCTCTTTTACCTCCACAGTGGCTGGGAATCCTCTGAGGAGGAAGTGTCAGTGCGTTGCTCCCAGCCACCCCCTCAGGAATGGGCCGCCCAGCTTGAAGTTGATGACAATACTGTTTACTGTACTACTTTTGTCCTCTACCCAGATTCTTTTGTTTTACACTGTTTGTGAGCCATCCTCTTGTTGATCTGAATATCATTCCAATGCCTTATGCTTGTGTGAACTTTAGGTCTTACTTAAGATGTTATGCACTGCTCCTATAAAATGTTTGAGACTAACACAGCTTTAAGCCAAATGCTTCCTCCTTTCTTGTTGTCTTCTGCACATATATTCTGCCTTCTGCACATATATTCTGCCGCAGGAAAGCAGTCACTGAGCCAGTTCTTATCAAACCCAAGCAGAGATGTTTCTGTAGCAGCCGCTCTCCATTTCAGAGACTCCACTTGGCTCTTCTATAGCTGCTTTGGATATTAAAAATGAAAGCCTCTAATAATTTTAAGCTCTTTAATGCATCCTACAGCATTGTAAGCCATAGAAATTTCCCCTAAAAAGAAGGGGGAGAGCAGAGGAAGCTATGAAGGCAGCCTTTTCATCTTCTAAACTGATTTTATTACAGCAGTAACAAGAGCAATTTCAGTTAAAAGGCTCTTGTCAGGCAACAGTTACTGTAGATTATGACTGCCTGAGAAACAGTCTCAGCCAAACACAAATTCTGGTTTTGGGCTAAAAGAGAGCGAGAGCAAGAGAGAGAGAGAGAGCATTTGCTGTAGCAAGACAAAAAAGTTCCTTTGCACTGAATATGGACAGATTTTTATCAAAACATAACAAAGTGAGTTAATTAAATGACAGGTAGTAGGACTATAAGAACTCATTTTTGTTAACAGCAAAGACATTATGCAATAAAAAAACTCACTTTATCAGCTGTAATATTAAAAAGCAGGCAAATAAATGCAACTACTTGACCTTGGATGAAATGCTGTTCACTAAAACTGAGGCACTGGAGACTTTCCAGGCTATCCTCCACTGTGAAAACAGCCCAATTAGAAATTGTGTTTGGTGTAAGAAACCGCTCAGAGGGCATCCTGATTTCATCTAACGTGTCCCAGTTCCAAACACAGAAAGGCTTCCTAAAGGGAAAGTTGTCATACAAATCTGGCTGACTTAGATCTAAGGCTGAGGAATTTACATTTTGAATATGAAAGTTGATTTATACAGCTATGTAACTATAATACTTATCGCTGTGAAGCAAGATAGAGACTTTACTTTGATTTTATTTGGACCCATAAATCATTCTGCCGGGATTTTTTCCCTAGCCATTTTGATCATATTTCCTACCCAAATACATACCTGACATATTAATGTGCTGCTTCACTTTGCCACTATGATAAAGATACAAGAGGCATATGCACAAATTGATTTTATGTTTTTGGTCCTTTTTTGTTGTTGACCTTCCTAAGGATTTTTTTAATCAGAAGATTGAGAATCAGGCAGTGCTTACTGTTAAGAATCAGTTTGTAGGGCCTCCTAAACAAAAGATTTTGAGCATAAATATTTTGTATGAAAAATAAAGATTTTCAACAGGACACATTTTTTTATTTGTTGCAGTTTTACACTGCTTTTCAACAGAAGTTAGCAAAGAAATTCCCAAAATGAAACACTTGTATCAAAAATAAAATTAATAAAACATTTTAGTTGTTTAAAAATTGAGCAATTCCAACCCACAGAGACAAGAACCAAGCAACAGCAGAGTGCTCAGCTCAGTA